>NC_135960.1:49450647-50050647 GCF_053455715.1 Rhinoraja longicauda | reverse complement strand
TTGAATGGCGGTGCTGGCTCGAAGGGCCAAATGGCCTCCTCCTGCACCTATTGTCTATTTCTGACGATAGGTTAGCAATCAGTTTCCATTATAAATCGATTGATAAGCTACAGTTTCTCTTACCATGCATATAATGAGTCTATTTTATTCTCCCAGCTTCTCCATTGCTGTCATGTCTCTTCGCATATCTTTGTCTCAATGGGTCATGCTCCACAATTTCCTCTATATCTAAAGTGATGCCACCACCAGTTACATTTCCTAATCACTCTTCACTTCTGTCTCAGCATTCCAAAGAGATGGTCCCATCCAGATCACTGTGGACCAGTTTTCCATCTTCATCTTCACCTTGTTTAATAGCATATTCCAATGTAGTCCGAGGAGATGCAATGCCTACCCTTTTATTTTCTCCTTTCCTAATGTCCTCGGCTCTAAGCACTCTGCAATGAAACAACAATTTATTTGTAATGCTCGCAAAACATTAGACTATGTTCAATTCACACAATGTGATCTGCTTCATTGAGGAAACTAAATGCAGATTGTGTGACTATGTTATCGGCTAGGGTGATCCTGAATTTTCAGTTATCTGTCAATTTAATTTTCCATGCCACTCCCATTTTGACCTTTCTGACTTTGACCTAAATTATTACAATGAAGGCACAAAGTGCTGGAGTAACTCAGTGAGTTAGTTCTACTTATTACAAAGAAGCACAGTCTCAGCTCAAGAAACAAGATTTCAACTTCTGAATTAACACATTGCACTTTTAAGCTGCACATTTTAATTGTGTATCTCATATTACCAGTATTCCCTTTTGTTTTTCTCTCCTCTGGTATTTCAGGCATTTGTTTCCATTTATACCTGCTCTAGAAATCTCTTCATTATCTTCTTTTTAGCCGACACCACTATTACATGTTATTAAATCTCTACTCATCCTCACATATCTTCCCTTTTATTTTGTTCACAATTCCTCCATCCTCTTTTTATCTAATTTTTTTCCAGATTGATTAAAGTTAATCTCAACTCAATGTTAAATCGGTCTTGTGTCGGAAGGAACTGCAGATATTGGTTTAAACCAAAGATAGACACAAAAAGCTGAAAATCTGCCTTTCTTTCCACAGATGCTGGCTAACCTTTAGAGAATTCTGCTTTCTACTGAAGGATATTTCAAGCATTTTGAATAACTTGTATTCTATTTTGTTTTCGGTAACCCTTCTATCATGAAATGATGAAATGAAGAAGTTAAAAGGATCAAAAAGGTTTTCTAAGAAAGAACAAAACAAGGATGTTAAGAAGCAGCCTGATAAATCCATGATGAACGGTAATCTATCAGCTCTAGGTTATTTCACACGATATCAGTTTCACTTGCGCAGACCGATATCAATCATTTTATTTTTTGCTATACTGAAGCCTGAGTATTGCTCTGTATTGCAATATTTTATGCATTTCAATTCTCTTTCAAGGGATAATGAAACTCCATTATACCTGAAAATGAATTGGCATTGAAGAATATGATTTCACTTAGGGCTATGCAGGAAAGCAGATTGAGAGAGGTTTCACCAAAGGGTCCGATTTGATTTGAATCTTAATGTGAATGGAGAGCAACCTGTTTCTCCTGATCTTCAGAATGAATCTTTTCAGTTCTTTCTTTCAACTGCCTAATACAGCAATTTTGTTTTATTTTTCTGTTTACGACTCATGACATGGCTTTGTAAAATGAATCAGATTTCCAGCTTAAAACTGGGATGCCAGTTCTTATTTTAATTCATTATGTAATCTTCTCGAGCTTTGATTTTATTTCATATTTAAATTTAATATTGATTCGCGCATTTTGGATATTTACTTGGGTCTGTTGCTGCATCAGATGTCCACAAGTTCTTAATTTAGATTTCTAAATTCCCCTCTTTTCTGAACTAAGTACAATATGATTCCAATTAAAATCAAGACAGATTTTCTTGAGCAAATAATAATGAGCATTGTCAAATTTGGTTGAAAAATCGAAAACTGATATGGTGATCTGTGAACCTTATTCCTACAACAAGTTAAGAAATAGTCAGAATTTGGAAATCCATGCCTGAAATTAAACTGCATAATGTCTGACTTTTTTTTTTGGGTGCCACGGATACCAATAAACCACCTACTATAATTATAGACTGAGTTTACAAATATGCCATGATTTGTATTATGCAACAAGTTGAAATGCTTGTGTTCCTACTGTGAAATCATGATTCAGTCTCTTTCTAACTCTAAATTGACAGCAAATTATGTGCTAACAATGCATGGGTAGGTAAAATAGAATTTTCACAGTAGGAAGAACTATTTGAAAGGTGTCTTTAGGTTTTTGACTTGTGACACAGGGCATTTTTGGAAAAGGTAAACACTTGTGTGAGTTGTTTGTTGCATCCCCTTACTTAGATAAATAGCTGAACTGGCCCCCAACATGATAAAAGAGGAGGGGGGGGGGGGGAGGGAGAAATGTGGGGCCAAACACATGAGCAAGGAGGCAAAGGAAGAGGTTGAGAAGAGCTCGGGTCAGAAGGATATTTCAAGAGTAGAGTTCATATGACAACTTTTTTGAAGGTCAATGCCCATGAAAAATGAGTTTCTCCAAGAAGATGGGATCAAAGATCTGCCATATATTACATGCAAAGTAGTGCCTTGGCCACATTGCCTGCTGTAGTTGTAGTTAAACCCACCTTGCACTGCTTTTGCAGACACCGACCGGTTTCAGCTCCAAATTTGTCGTGTTACTGCATTAGCAAAGTGCTTCACAGAGATTGCAGGCAGCATCAAATGCACCATAGTGATATCAACAGCTCGACCTAATAGCACATAATTTTACTGGAACGGCAAAGTATAATTTCCTTAATGCATAACTTCTCTGCAATCACACCTAGAAATTGCAATAGTGGTTGTAAGGCATTTGTGAAGGTCTGGTGTGCCTGTCATTTTTACCCACTTTGCTAGACAAATGGGTGGACAAAATCCCCATACACCGACCGGGCTCCTAACTACTGTCAGCTTAGCAAGAATGTCAAAGCTGGTACAATGAGGGGCATATAGCTGCAAGAAAGGTAGTGGAAACTGCCATTGGATACTCAAACAACAATTTAGATGATTGAATTGGCCAAATTTTGCTGGTTGCAGCAAGCCCCAACAAAGCAAGGTAGTATTTGAGCTCGTAGGACTTTAAGATGAAATTTCTTACATAATAAGTTAACATACTTGAATGTTGGAATTAGAAACAATTGATATAACATATCTCCAGCTGTAATTGACTGCACTTGGACACAGGTGTCTTGCGTTAGCCAAGTGATGTTTTTATAGGGTTGGACTTTATCATTTTAACAATAAATAGTGCATTGATAATTTTGCTTTTTAATGGATACTAGACCTACGTGGACCAGTTGGGTCCAAATCTCTCCTGTGGGCCTCTCCTGTGGGCGGGGGGAGTATCTCCCGGGGCCGTGGGAAGCCGAAGAGGGAAGGGGAGAGGGAGCCACTGACCTCGGCCCCATGCGCCAGCGCTTCAGCCACAGCGAGGCGTCGGCAGGGAACGGTGGCGAAGGGCGGCGAACGGCGGTGACAGCCAGAGCGAGCCGTGGACCTGAAGCCTCTCCTGCAGCTCGGCGGCGAAGGGTAGCAAACGATGGCGTCGGCCATCTTGGTGGACCCTCTGCTGTCGCCTCTGCCGCCACCATGGGAGGAAGGTGAGGTGCAGACCACGCCGGGATGGGCGATGATCATCCCGCTGGTCCTCCCGGGGGAGGGGGGGAAGTGCATTTATTAAAGTTTATTAGGTAAATTGTTTTTAAAAAGTAACAAAAGTCAATTTATTGAGACCACGGGGGAAAGGTGAGTAGGGTGGGCTTAAAATTGGCGTGCTATCATGTATCGTTTTTTTCTGGATGAAAACAGCACAAACAAACATACGGGACAAACAAACTTATGGTGGAACAAACATATGGTGGAACAAACATACAGGAACAGGGGAACAAACAAGATGAGAGTTTTAGTAACATATACTAGACCAAGTGGACCCATTGGGCCCATTCCTCGTAGAGGGGGGACAGGGAAGGGGAGAGGGTGTGATTGAGTGGGGACAGGGAAGGGGAGAGAGTGTGAGTGAGTGAGCCCTGGACCCAAAGCTGTGTTGGTGTAGCACCCTCAACCCCCCCCCACTCAATCTCCCGTATCCCCCCTCCTCCCCCATTGACCCACTCCATCCCCCCTACCCCACCCCCACGTCCCTCCCCTGCCCCCACTCCCCCAGCCCAGCCTCCATCCCCCTCCCCACCCCTATTCCCCACTCCCCCTCTCATGACCTCCCCTCCTCCCCACCCCCACTCTCTCCTGCCCCTCACTGTCCCCCTTCCCCCCCACCCCCACTGTTCCCCTCCCTCCCACTGCCCCCTCCCCCACCCCCTCCTCCCCACTCTCCCCGACCCCCTCCCCCCACCCCCACTCTCCCCCTCCTCCCACCCTCCCCTCCACACACTCGGCCACCATGCCCACTCCCCTCCGTGAAGCCGTTGGCTGCGAAAGGCACTTGCCAGTGCCCGTGCGTTCAACGCTGACGTGTGAGTCTGCCGGAGCGGGGCCAGGCGAGGGGAGAGGGGGGAAGTGCGAGGTGTGGGGAGAGGGGAGAGAGAACGACTGAGCGCGGGCGGCGGTGCTGTCGGCGGCCATCTTGTTTTGGCGAGTGAGGAGCAAATGAAGTCAAACGTGGAGCATTGTGACGTCATAAGCTGAGGTGTTTCAGGAAATGGGTTAGAAAGTGAATTTTTAAACTTTAAAATGTCTGTAGCTTTAAAAATATAGCTTCAATTTGAATGAGAGTTGTTACATAATATGCCCAGGATAATGGTGAGTAACGTGGTGCAAAGATTGTGGCGCGATGGTGTACCATTTTGGCTGTGCGAACCACCAAAGTTATGGTGTGCACAAACACACATACACACGGACAGAGAGTTTTTGTAATAGATATAGATAGATGCTGCCCATCTAGCTTATTAACTTCTTCTAATTACCTGCTACTGAAGTGATTTTTTTTCTATCTGAGGTAGTGCTTTGTTGTGCATATAGTTTTACAAGCAAAATTTCAAATTCAATAAAGTACATTATTCAATATATGGCTTCTGCTCCAATCTAAGATAATTATTTTATTCTAGCTCTGACTTGGTTCTACTATATTATTCCTCTTGACTTGATGACCGTGGGCCTTATAATGTCTGATCTAAACAAGATAAATTTTGAATGATTTTATACCTGCATCGTGAGCAGTGTGATTAAGATGCTGCAATAAAACAACAAGAAAAGCAATTCAAAAGAGATGGAGAAACATCTTGAAACTTATCCTTTATCAGCTTTAAAAGAATATATGAGGCAGGATCTTTAGAAATATGCAATTACCTGCTGGGCATGTGTCAGCGTGATCCAGAAATAAAGAACACGCTGGAGATCAAACAGAGGTTCGTTTGATCTATTGCTCCATGCTGGACCCAGCACTGGCTGAGGGGCCAAATGCGCTTCAAATCTGGCCCCTCAGCTGTCTGTCAGTCATTGAAGTATCATCTATTGAAATCTAAGGGCTACCCCAACTTTCAGTAAGTAACATGGCGAGTGATTTGCTTTGGTTTCTGACAGCATAAGCTGTTGGAAATGTACTACATGGATAGGCTTAATTTCTGCTACTGCTGACAAGTCACCACTCAGGCCCAATTGTCCTGCGGAATGGTTGTGCAGCAGTTCCAATGGGAAGTTGGATGTTGCTCAGCTGAAAAAGTTAAGATCAACTGCGGGCGTCCTGCAAGAGGTGAATGTAGTGTGATACCGCCCATAATTCCTTAATACAATATTAGTAGCAAATTTGGGGGCTTGTACTTAGACAATAGGTGCAGGAATAGGCCATTCAGCCCTTCGAGCCAGCACCGCCATTCAATGCGATCATGGCTGATCACTCCCAATCAGTACCCCGTTCCTGCCTTCTCCCCATACCCCCTCACTCCGCTATCCTTAAGAGCTCTATCCAGCTCTCTCTTGAAAGCATCCAACGAACTGGCCTCCACTGCCTTCTGAGGCAGAGAATTCCACACCTTCACCACTCTGACTGAAAAAGTTCTTCCTCATCTCCGTTCTAAATGGCCTACCCCTTATTCTTAAACTGTGGCCCCTTGTTCTGGACTCCCCCAACATTGGGAACATGTTTCCTGCCTCTAATGTGTCCAATCCCCTAATTATCTTATATGTTTCAATAAGATCCCCCCTCATCCTTCTAAATTCCAGTGTATTTGGCTCTATTATATCAGTGAATAATAATCATTGGAGATAAAAGCTCTGGAACTTAATTTGCTGAACACTTCCCACCAGCCAGCCTGACATTACACTTGTGTTTAGTTTGTAATGAGATTCATTGTTAATCCCTTGTTCTACCTTGAGTTTCAATGATTTTTACAATGAACTCAGAGAATCATCTGAAAATTTAAAATAACTATATCACAAAATGATTTGGATGGGTGAAACATTTTCAAAACAATATTTACCCCTTTAAAATTTTATGTAGACCATTCTTTATTAAAATACATGCACAATTGCATCAAATCTAGTAGATATCTAATTGCCTGATTCAAATTTATTGTCGTTTAAAACATCAAAATTGCTCCAAACTTCTAATTCTTCAGACCACCATCACTTCCAAATAGTTCCTCCAAGATGACAAATTTGTCCTAATTTTTTTTCCACCTGATCAGAATGGATAAACATTCCTGTAGGAAATATTTCTCACTGTTTTAGCTTATTTTTATTTTGACATAATCATTCTCTGCTCAGATGTGAACTGCTGATACTGTTTAGCGTACTGGAGCAATGCTGGGTATGTGGCTAGAAGAATATTGGGGTGCTGGGCCACATTTGACGATGAGAGTGAAGCCATGTGTGTGGCTGGAATACATTGAGGGTCAGAGCCAGGTGTGTAACAGGAAATCAATGGGGAGTGGGGGTGGATCTGCGATGCTGGCAGATTGTCATCTCAAGATGGCCAGGAGTATGGCCAAGTGCATTGATAGTGTTATCAAGCAGTAATTACTCACCAATAAATCTTTGGGATGGTTAGTTTCAGTTCCACCAATTCCGGTCCCCTTCTGACACAATTACAGCCGTGGAGGAATGATGAATTAAATAATGAATTCCAGAAGGGAGAGAACGATGACTGCTCTAAACTATAGCCTGCATTTGACCAAGTGTGGTATCAGGAACTGTAGCAGAGGATATTGATAATCGATTGGAAAACTGTCCACTGGCTGATCTCATCTCACACGAAGGAAGATGGTTGTATTTGTTGAAGACCAATCAACTCAATCTCAGCACATCTCATAAGGTCATAAGGAATTAGGCTATTCAGCCCATCGAGTCTACTCCACCATTCAATCATGGCTGATCTATCTCTCCCTCCTAGCCCCATTCTCCTGCCTTCTCCCCATAATCTCTGACACCTGTACTAATCAAGAATCTATCTACGCCTTAAAAATATCCACTGACAGCCTCCACAGCCTTCTGTGGTAAAGAATTCCACAGATTCACCGCCCTCTGACTAAAGAAATTTCTCCTCATCTCCTTCCTAAACGAATGTCATTTAATTCTGAGGTTATGACACGTAGACTCTCCCACTAGTGGAAACATCCTCTCCACATCCACTCTTTCCAATCTCAATTCTTCATGGTGTTCAGATGTGGCAGTCTTGTCCAACCCCTGCTCCCCTCACCTGAAACATATAACAGTGAAGTGCCATCTCTTCTTCTTGGGTTCCTAAAAGGAATTCCCCTTTTATTGTCATGACTGAATTCTACAGGTTGGCCCAGACGGCTCGGCCAGCTCTGGAGAAACAATGCATCTTCGTCAACAAACATCCGTTGGCATTCCCTGATGCCGCCTTCATCCTAGCAGGGAACATCAAAGGCACTAGCCTGAAGAAGACACTTTCAAACCATCATCAAGACATTTCCTGCAGCACCAGAAGACCAAATAATCGCGATCACCACTATTCCACCATCAGAGATACCTAGCCAATTAACCTACAAACCTGCACATCTTTGGAATGTGGGTGGAAACTGGAGCAGCCGGAGAAAACCCATGCTCTGTCACAGGGAGAATGTACAAAATCCATACAGACAACACCTGTAGTCAAGATTGAGCCTGGGTCCCTGGCGCTGCAAGGCAACTGCTCTACCTCTGTGTACACTGTGCAATCTATTTGAATTTAGCTTATTGTCACATGTACTGAGGTACAGTGAAAAGCTTTTGTTGCGTGCCAACCAGTCAGCGGAAAGACAATACATGATTACAATCGAGCCATTCACAATGTACAGATGCGTGATAACGAATGACTTCCTCATAGGCAGATCTTGATCAGTGCCAATTAGCCACAATGACTATCATTAATGACTATCAGCACTGGGGCACCACAAGCCTGCATGATTCCATGACTCTAGGTCAGTCTGTTAATTGGCCACTGCATATTACCCCTAGTTCACAGGTTATGGGAGTAGAATTAGGCCATTCAGCCCATCGAGCCTACTCCGCCATTCAATCATGGCTGATCTCTGCCTCCTAATCTCATTTTCCTGCCTTCTCCCCATAACCCTTGACAACCGTTCTAATCAAGAATTTGTCAATCTCTTCCTTAAGAATATCCACTGACTTGGCAATGAGTTCCATAGATTAACTACCCTCTGACTAAAGATGTTACTTCTCACCTCCTTTCTAAAAGAGCGCCCTTTAATTCTGAGGCTATGACCTGTGGCCCGAGACTTTCCCACCAGTGGAAATATCCTTTCCACATCCACTCTATGCCTTTCATTATTCTGTAAGTTTCAATGAGGTCCCCCCTCAATCTTCTAATCTCCAGCGAGCACAGGCCCAGTGCTGTCAAATGTTCATCATATGCTAACCCACTCATTCCTGGTGTATAGTTGAGTGTAGAATCTGGGGAGAGTTGATGGGAATGTGGAAACATGGACTTGATGGCCTGTTGCTGTGCTGTGTGATTGGCTCTAAAACATCCCTGCTGTCTTAGCTAGATTTTAAAGAAAATTTGTCTTCAGCTCTACTCCCTGAACAATATTTTTTTTAAACATGCACTGATTAAAAATGCAGTTTCCAAAGTAACTCTTCATCTAAATCCATTTTTAGTACTAAAAATGAAGTTAGCTGAATTAAATTATCAAAGGCAGGTTAACCACAATTGCCTTTGATGCACAGAGATCAACCAGCTAAAGTTCACATTCCTGAATGCATCCTGGATTCCCACTTGAAAGTAAACATGTTGGGATAATGCCAGGCTTGGGTTCGTTCAACTATGCTAACAATAAGATGGAATTGGTGCAACCACTGATTGTTTCGGCCTTTCTACAAAGATTATTGCTTGGCCTCTGATCATCTTACCAGCCCTACTGGAGGGAAAGTGAAAATTAATTTGTAAAAAAATTGTGTTCACCATACTAAAATTTGAAATTGCAAGATTACAAATCATTTGCTTATAAGGTAATGATCTCAAAGTGGACCTTTGTTCACAATGTTTTATTTTTCCTCAATTGTAGATATAAAAATGAGTATAACTTCTTCAGACACTAAAGAAGCAAAAGCCTTGGACACCTCTGCAAATCCTGGTGAACCAACCACAAGTAATGCAAACAGAACTTTAGAAGACAGCAAAGGCAATGATAATTTAACTGATAGTGAAGAAGACGATGATGATGATGATGATGATGATGATGATATTGATGGTAAAAGCAACTCAAGAGAAGAAAAAAAGGCACCAATTGAGTTGATGGGAGAGGTAAAATTAAAGTTTTGTTTTTTTAAAAGCTTCTAATTATTTGTGTAAAATATTAAATGTAACCTAATTAGGTAATAATAAACTTAATACCATGGAAAGTGGAGCACTATACAAAAAATGGTCAAAGATGAATTTGGGAATAAGATCATTTGATTTATTTGAGAGCCAACATGCAGTTAAATTTTGTGAGGAGTCGTATTCAAAAAATTCTGGAACATTCAACAGGTCAGGTAACTGATTGTATCAGAATGGGCCATGTCATCCATTTCCGAATTTGATTCATTTTTTCCTTCTCCAGTAGCATAGCCTGACCTGTTAGCCATTTCTGCAATCTTATATTTTGCAACTGCAGCATTTGTTACTCCAGCATTTTGTCTATCTTTGCAACTTCTACACTTCCTTATCAATGTTTTCACTGCCCAAATGCCCTAATTTCTGTAGCTTTTAAGAACATATTCACAAGGACCATATTCTTTCTCCCTAACTGCTTCCATTAACCCATCCGCCAGATGGTCTTGTTCTATAGATAATCCATAAAGCAATCCTTGCCTCACGTGACAGAGATTTCCTTTCTCTTATTGAATTGAATTGAATAAATTTTATTCGCCAAATATGTATACATACAAGGAACTTGCCTTGGTGCTTTGCTCACAAGTAACACGGTACGGTACGGTAGCGCAGCGGTAGAGTTGCTGCTTTACAGCGAATGCAGCGCCGGAGACTCAGGTTCGATCCTGACTACGGGTGCTGCACTGTAAGGAGTTTGTACATTCTCCCCGTGACCTGCGTGGGTTTTCTTCGAGATCTTCGGTTTCCTCCCACACTCCAAAGACGTACAGGTATGTAGGTTAATTGGCTGGGTAAATATAAAAATTGTCCCTAGTGGGTGTAGGACTTGGTGGGCCGAAAAAGGCCTGTTTCCGGCTGTATATATATGATATGATATGATATGATAACACAGTAGACAATTAAAAATAAAACATTATAATTTAAACATGTAAAGAATTAAATAAAATACCAGAGCAACAGGAGGCTACAGACTTTTGGCTGTTGAGTAGAGCTACTGCTCGTGGAAAAAAGCTGTTTTTATGTCCGGCTGTGGCGGCTTTGACAGTCCAGAGTCGCCTTCCAGAGGGAAGTGCTTCAAAGAGTTTGTGGCCAGGGTGAGAGGGGTCAGAGATGATCTTACCCGCTCACTTCCTGGCCCTTGCAGTGTACAGTTCGTCGATGGAGGGGAAAGGTTACAGCCAACAACCTTCTTGGCTGATCGAACGATGTGCTGCAGCCTCCGGATGTCATTGTTGGTGGCTGAGCCAACCCAGACCATGATGGAGAAGGTGAGGACAGACTCTATGATGGCAGTATAAAACTGGACCATCATTTCCTGTGGCAGATTGTGTTTTCTCAGCTGCCGCAGGAAGTACATCCTCTGTTGGGCCTTTTTGACTGTGGAGTTGATGGTAGCCTCCCATTTAAGGTCCCTGGAGATGATGGTTCCAAAGAACTTAAATGGCTCCAGAGATGTGACTGTGGTGTTGTTGATGGTGAGTGTGGGGAGGGGAGGGGGAGCTCTCCTAAAGGCTACAATCAATTCCACCGTCTTAAGAGCATTGAGCTCCAGGTTGTTGCGATGGCACCAGGATGCCAGTTGTGTCACTTCCTGTCTTCCTCCCCATCCTGGATCAGTCCAATCAGGGTTGTGTCGTCCGCAAACTTGAGAAGCTTGACAGAGGAGTCTGTGGAGGTGCAGTCGTTGGTGTAGAAGAGAGTAGAGGAGAGGGGAGAGTACGCAGCCTTGCTGAGGGTCAGCGGGTCCGAGATGTACTTTCCCAGCCTCACCCGCTGCTTCCTGTCTGTCAGGAAGTTGGTGATCCACTGACAGAGGGATTTAGGCACAGTCAACTGGGAGAGTTTGGAGTGCAGTAGCTCTGTCACAATGGTGTTGAATGCAGAGCTAAAATCCACAAACAAAATCCTTGCATCGGTCCCCTGGCGGTGTAGGTGCTAGAGGATGACGTGCAGGCCTAGGTTGACTGCGTCATCCACTGATCTATTTGCCTGGTATGCAAACTATAGGGGTTCCAGCAGAGGGTTTGTGATATTTTTCAGGTGGGCCAGCACAAGTCTTTCAAAGGTCTTCATGACTACAGAGGTCAGTGCGATAGGGCTGTAGTCATTAAGACCAGTAATCCTTGGCTTTTTGGCTACGGGAACAATAGTGGGGACTTTGAAGCAGGCAGGGACAGTGCAGGTTTGCAGGGACCGATTGAAAATGTCGGTGTAGACTGGTGCCAGTTGTTCGGCACAGAGCTTCCACACCATCCCTTCCTCACCCTTCTTGCAATTTCATACACTTTTTGTGCCTTCCCAATTCTTGATGAAGCATCTTTAACCAAAAAACATTAACTGTTTCTCTTTCTAGTTATGCTAACTGACCTGCTGTATGTTTCCAGCATTTCCTGTTTTTATATACTGATTTCTAGCATCTGCATTTTTTCTACTTTTGCTTCACAATAGGCAGTGTCCAATGCACAGACCTGCCTGGTTTGTGGACCAAGTTAGGATATCAACTGGGAGAAAAGTCTTGAAGGTTGGTATCTGCACTTTAGCCCTTGGCCCATAATGCTATCACTTCTGTGTGATATTTTTCTGGCCTGTTACTTTCAATTTACTGAATTATGCATCTCCTGTGAAATATTCCTTGCAAAACATTCAGACAGATTCACATGTGTGGTTATTGATGATGCTCAATGTCAAAATCTGATTGTCAACAATTTTTCTGACGTCAAGAAAATTTGAAGTGAGAGGTTGCTTTTGAACTCCTTGAGTTCCAGTCATCAATCAAGATGATTATTTCCCAGGTCTAAGTTTAAAGGATAATGATTGTGTTCAAAGGATCTTCCTAACTTATTCTAACTATACTAAATGAGCCAGTTTTAACTGGGCATTTGTCAGTATTTATCTGAATGAAACACAACATAATGCACTAAGTGCTCAAATTTATTTTATATCTGATATCTTCTCGGGCAAAAAAAAGTTATCCTTTGGCTGAATTATATCTTATCTGGTTCCATGCACTTATTATAGTTACCATCTATGCACTCTGCTATCTAGATTATGCCAATGGGTGACAATACTCACACACATTGTAGTGCTTTATGTGCTACATGCCATTGCTCCAGATATCAGTCTTTCAAGGGTCCCATTTTTAACAGAGTCATAGAATTGTTATAATGCAAAGGAATCCAGTCAACCTTTTAAGTTTATGCTAACCTCTAATTGAGGAATATGTCCCATAGTCCCACTATCTCCCCAAAACTATTATTATTTTTCAGGTGCTTATCTAATTCCCTTCCTTAGGCATTGATTGATTCTGTTTTCACCAACTTTACATATAATGAATTCCAATTCATAACCAACCTCTAAGTAAAATATTTTCCTCATACCCCCCACATATCTTTTGCCCATTAAAAAAACATTGTGCACTGGCTCTCAAACCATATATTATTGAGAATATTTTTCCCTATTTACCCTATCAAAACTACTCATGATTTGTGCACTCCCAACACCTATTCCCTCAACCTTCTTTATTCCCCGGGGGAATAACTTTGGCTTATTTTGAAATCCTTTAACCTATAGGTATTCAATACGAGCAGATCTGTCATAGAACTATGATTTAAGGTCTGCCTATTTCATTTAACCAGTGCCAGCAGTCAAATTTCAAAGTTTTATTTCGTGTTTTTTCCCAAGCAGAGGCTGTGTGTGTATTTATTTGTTTGAGAGAATGAGACTGAAATGAATGAAGAAAACAAGGCAACTATACATTTAGCTTTTGTTAGTTTTGAATTGCAAAATACTTTGTAAATGCCAGGCACATTAAGCTTAGAGAGCAACATCATACTTTAAGTGCCTTTAAAAACCAAATTCATCGAATGTTGAGGATGAGCACAATCTCTTTTGACCACTTTGCTTGGCTTCTACTCAATATTACTATACAATTCGTAACAGCTTTGAGAGAGGTCAAGAATGAAGCAGCATTGAAAGCAACAGAAGAATGGAAAGCCTAGATAAAGTGGATATGGAGAGGTTGGTTCCAGGAATGGGAGAGTCTAGGACCAGAGGGCACAGCCTCAGAATAAAAGGACGTACCTTTGGAATAGAGATGAGGAATTTATTTAGCCAGAGGGTGGTGAATCTGGAATTCATTAGATGGCTGTGGAGGCCAAGTCATTGGGTATTTTTTTAAGCTGAGATTGATTGTTTCTTTATTAGTAAGGGTGTCATAGGTTGCAAGGAGAAGGCAGGAGAATAGGGTTGAGGGAGAAAAATTGATCAGCAATGATCGAATGGCTTGCTCGGCCGATTGAATAATTCTGCTCATATTTCTTATGATCAATGAACTTGTGATCTTATGACTTTAGAGTTTTTGAATTATCACGATTGTATCTAGAAGTTTGACATATTGATCTGAGGACTATAGTGAATCCTGAGCAGCAGCTGTGGAATTTCAGTTAATAAAATTAAATAAACCTTAAAGTTGAAACTTCTAGTTGTCATAAAAACCCATGTGACTCACTTCAGGGAATGAGATCTGCTGCCTTTTCATGATCTGGCTAACATGCAACCCCAAACCCACAGTAATGTAGTTGACTCTTACTTCCTTCAAGAATAACTTCTGCAAACTTCGTCGGTCCACTGACAACGAGGGTTAGGAAATGAGTGCAACTGAGGCGGCTGTCTCATAGTTCCAGATAGCCATGATTGATGATGACACAAGGAAGCTGGTTTACAAAAAAAAAGCACAAAAAGAAGGGTCCCAACCCGAAATGTTGCCTTTCCGTGTTCTCCAGAGATGCTGCCTGATTCGCTGAGTTACTCCAGCTCTTTGTGTCTGTTTCCGGCGCTGCCTATACATGTTATTTTTACTTTTTCCAGGTGCTCCTATTTTTTCCTGCATTCCAAAAATTTGTAAGCTGGTTGATTAACTAGCCACTGTAAATTGCCCCTAGATTTTAGGTGAAATAGATTCTGAGAAGGAGTTGTTGGACAGAATAAGTGAATGAGCAAAGGGTCAATGTAAAAAGTGTGGTTTATGGTCACTGCGGACTCGGTGGGCCAAAGGGACTTTTTCCATGCTATATTTCTCTGACTCTCCTTTACAGCATTCCTTACATCCTGTAAATGATTTTTTTTAAAACACTGGAGACTGAATGAGTTCATAATTATGGCTTTATCACACGTAATCCGAGCATAAACAGTGGAAGGACCACGCCTCTTCAAAAAGTGCCTACCTGCCAATTCCATCAGGCACCATCTGCCCCATCTGTGGAACAGTGCTGTTCTTACTTTGGCTTCATTGGCTGGCAAGCAGGAAACAGAAATTTAGCATAAAAAGTAATGAGTGGTGTGTCACAGGGATTGATGCTGATGCCTCAATTTTGTATATTTTTGAATAAATGAATTGAATAATACAACTGGAAGTTTGGTTGCCATAATTACAGAGCCACAGAGATAGGTGGGAGAGTTAGTTGCAAGAAGGATATAGGGAAGCTATAAAGGGATGTAGATAGGCTAAGTGACTGGATAAAGATCCAGCAAATGTAGTAGTAAACGGTAGGAAAATATGAAATGATCCACTTTGCAAGGACATATAAAAAGGCAAAGTGTTTTTTATCTGATGAGACATTTGTAAAGCTCTAGATGTAGTGGGATCCAGGACCATCATTCGCATAGGGCTAGTCATTAGGAAAGCTAATGCTGTTATTGTTTGTTGCTCGGAGAATTGATTTCAAAAACGGAAAGGCTATGCTTCAGTTAATATAGTAGAGTTTGTGCACAAACATTGCTCTCCATTAGAAGAAAAATGTATTGGCATTCGTTCAGTGAACCCAGAGGGAGCTATAGAAGCAGATACAATTATAACTGTTAAAAGATATTTGGACAGGTATATGGATAGCAGGCAAATGGACTAGATGGCCCAGAGGGCCTGTTTCCAATGTGAACAACTCTATGACTCCAAAAGGTTTACCAAAGTAATATGGCCATGTGGACATGTGAGGAAAATTTGGACTGATTAGATAGACTTGTGATAGGAGATGAGAAGAGTGAGAGTGGACGATTGAATCACGTGAAATTCTTAAGTCTTCATAGGGTGCATATGAAGAAGTTTTTTCTCTTGTGGGAGAATCCAGAACATTTTTCCTCTTGTAACCTTCACCCTCAAAGGACAGTGAAAGCAAGTCTATCTCCAAGTTAAAATGTCAAAAATCTTGCTTTCACTATCCTTTGAGAGTAGGAGTTACAAAGAATTTTCAAGAGGAAAAATGTTGCATGGGCTTGAAAGGTTACAACAGGTAGACAGGAATATGGAGCTTAAAATTAGATTGGCCTGGATTTTAGCAGACCAGGCTTGAGAGGTGAGTGGCTTACTTATGTTTGTAATTCACATATTCATAATAGTTACTTCAGGACCAACATAACCATACAGGAAACAAGTCATCCTCAATGCCGAGGCACTGCCTAAGAAAAAGTGTCTTGTATTTTCTTTTTGACTGACAGATTCTAGCAACTCAAACTGTACTTCTCATCCTTCAGTTACTCCAGACCTTTGGTTTACAGTCCATCATCCCAACAGTTGTACGTGCTTGCAAATGCTATCCACCTGAGTTTTACCAAAGTCTAGCATCTAGTGCCAAAGTCTACAGGCTATCAAAGACGAGGATTGTCCCTGTATACTAAACCTACCAATTTTTTACAATATTGATTAACAACAAAGGCACGAAATGGCGCTCACTGCTAATACTTTCCAATAGTTGAATATATTGATATGAATCCTTTGTATGATATTTGTCACTGTGAGCATCTTGCCTCAATGAAGGGGAAAGGAAATTGACGTAGTATTTTACCAGGAGACTATTCTGGACAAAACCATGAACATAGTTTTTTATTATAAGTAATTTTGAATTTTTGCCTTTACTAATGATAATTGAAAGTTTTATAGTTGATTATTATAGGGAAGCAGCCCAATTGTCTGTATCCTCCTGAATCATATCCTAACTTTATGCAGATATATTTTGTAATTGAGTAAAATGAAAAACTGCTGAGAATCATGATGGTTGATGACATTTGAGTTCTACTCTTTCCACAACATCTACTTGGAAGCAGGTTACCACAGTGTTCTCACTTCCAATGGATATTGGGATTAAAGTTTAAACTGTATAAAAGGTTCAAGGTGTAAGATAGTGCTAATTTCGTCAAATTAATTCAAAAATTGGTGGAGTAAATATTCCTCTCTGGACAGCTTCTGGGATAGATGAAACTGTGATCTCTTATTACCAACCTCCAATCGTTTACATGTCTTGCCTGCATTCATTTTTAAAAGAAAGCCCAGAACTTGCTATCAAAGATGTCGGTGCAGTAAGGCAATGACTGGCCATTCTTTCACTGTATCCCATATGCAACAAATATGTAAATCCTAAACTGGAGGAATTGTTTCCATGCTATATTTCCAGACATCATTCAAGAATGGTCATATTGTTCAGCACATTGTTGCAGAATTGAATATTTTAACTTTAGGCAGGTTAGATAGTGGCATTTCATTTATTCAGTTTATTTATGGGATAATGGTGCTGTTCTGCAGTGTCACCTGCTGGCTTGAGTGCACTATACTGTTTGAAAAGCATAAAAATATTGTTATCATTATTAAAGATAATATGCAAAATATGTCTGTATGAAGTTAGGATTTATGTAGGAAAATAACTGCAGATAACTCGCGACCCAGTCAGAGATGCTGCCTGACCCGCTGAGTTACTCCAGCAGTTTGTGAAGTTAGGATTTGATCACCAGTAGAAAGAGAATTAAAATGCAAGTGAGCTGTTACCCTGTAGAAATCGGCTATGGAACTTTCAATTGTAAACAATACGAACATGAAGAATTACAGGGAAATGACATTTTGTAATGCATGATCTGGTGCTACTTTGGTGGAAGCACATTGTACTCAATTCTTCCTTACCATGGCCAGTGGTTCTGCAGGAGGCTGCCGGTATTCGAGAGTCATGAGTGTTATATTGTCAAATGTCCTGAAACGGAACAATGAAATTCTTACAAATAAGTAAACATATTACTCTGTAAAATCCATAATAAACGTTTGGTTACAAAAAAGTTCAGAGTATCTACACCGATCAGCCAAAACATTATGATCACTGACAGGCGGTGAATAACTTTAATTATCTCGTTACAATGGCACCTGTGAAGGGGTGGGATATATTAGGCAGCAAGTGAACAGTCAGTTCTTGAAGTTGATGTGTTGGATGCAGGAGAAATGGGCAGGAGTAAAGACCTGAGCGACTTTGACAAGGGCCAAATTGTTATGGCCAGCCGACTGGGTTAGAGCATCTCTGAAATGGCAAGGCCTGTTGGGTGCTCCTGGTCAGCAGTGGTGAGTACCAACCACAGTGGTCCAAGGAGGGACAAACCACAAACCGGCGACAGGGTGTTGGGCGCCCAAGGCTCATCGATGCACGAGGGCAACGAAGGCTATCCCATCTGGTCCGAACCGACAGAAGGTCTACTGTGGCACAAGTCATATGTTTTGGCTCATCAGGTCATAATGTTTTGGCTGATCGGTGTATATATTAAAAATACAGTCAAATAAATAGGCAATAGCAGTGCAAAGTCAAAAATAATGTCCCCCAGTCTATATAGTTCGGAGATAGACTCAAAAAACTGGAGTAACTCAGAGGGTCAGATAGCATCTCTGGAGAAATGGTAACATTTCGGGTCGAGACCCTTCTTCAGGCTGAGAATCGGGTGAAAGGGAAACGAGAGATATAGACCATGATATATAGATATAGAGTCCTTCCTACACTATATAGTTTGGAGCTTATTTGGTGATTGTAGTCTTTAATAGCCTGATGGGAAGGAGCTGAAACTGGATATTACAATTTTCAGGCTCCTATACCTTTTTAGTGATGGCAGGAGTGAAATGAGAGCATGACCAAGGTGATGTGGGTGTCTGATGATGACATTGTTGCATAGGTTAATCTTGGATTTCTGCAAAATCAATGTGTCCAAGATTTAGAATGAGACATGCTTTCAATACACCTTTGCTGGATTCACATGTGGTCCACTGCTAGATCTGGTTCTTGTTGCATTCTTCAGAATTATCAGAAATTATCACAAGCAAAATTGGCGTAGAATATTTTAGAAACGATATATTTCCCCAGTTTTTGTATTCTGTTAGGCGTTCTATAGGTGGGACGCCTGGTCTATATAGGTCTATATAGGTGTATTTTGCTGGATCTCCTCATGAAACTGTCCTGTTATAGATACATGGAAAATAGCAGGCCAGTCTTTCGTGCCTGCTTCATCGTTCAATGTGACCATAACTGATCATCTACTTCGGTAACCAGTTCCCATTTTCTCCCCATATCGCTTTAAGCATTCAGCATTAAGAGATATATTTAATAATACTGATTTTTTTCCCCAACTTTTCTCACTCACTTGACCCGTACTATACTAACATATCTTGGAGATATTTGTGCCAACCTTTGAAGACAGACCCAAAGTATCTTTTTAATTGTTCTGTCATTTCTATCCTCCTGATTATAATTTCCCATATTTTTGATGGTCGGAAACTAAATTTGTCTTCATTAACCTTTTTGCCCCTTTACATAATTACTGAAGCTTTCATAATCCATTCATGTCATCCCAGAAATCAATTTATATAGAGTCAATAATAGGTTCAGAAACAACTTCCAGAAGATTGCTTGACACAATTGTTTACTAGGATGGTAACTCGTGAATTCTCTTTGATAATCTGTTCTATCGAATCATATTTCTATCTGGTGAATCATGAAACATATTTGACATTCAAAAGTTTAATGAAGATGTGCAAAGCAAGTTTTTTACACAGAGGGTGTTGGGGGCCTGGAATACATTGCCAGGGGTGATGGTGGGGCCACATAGGTTACTGGCAAGAAACCTTTAGACGGGCACATGGATACGCTGGGAAGGGAGCGATATGGATCACTGGCAGGCAGATGAGATCATGTTTGGTAACTGATTTGTGGGCGGAAGGGCCCATTCCTGTGCTATACTCTTCCATGTTCTATATCACATGAACCTTCAGGAGACCATGCCAACTACCCAATGAAAAATATTACTGCAGGGAGGATGAGTGTTAGAATATATAAACTTTAAGTCAGAATATATAATGGATATGTATATGTATGATGTTATGCATGAAAATTGAATTAATATATCTAACGTTTCACATTGTTGATTGACTTAAAATAAAAGTGCATCAAATAACCTGGAAAGCGGAAAATATATACACATAAAGTGAACAAATAAGTTAGAAAATTAACAATCAAGTGAAGATTTATGGAACTAACAAAACAATTATGAGTACAAGACTGAATTGATGAATAAAGGTAGGCATACCGATGATCAACCATTTCAAAGTAAGAATTGAAAATAATTTTGTTTGACAATTTCTTCCAGGCCTACAAATAGGCCTGTAATTAAATTTCTAGCATAATAAGTAACACAAAACATTACAAATATCAGATTTTTTTTTAGTCTTGAGTACATTCAAATTCCTTGTGAATTAAATGCCTCCACCATTCTCAGAAGCCTGCCATGAGGTGAAATGCTTTCTTCTATTGGTTTTGGGTGCAAAAATGTCTTCAGCACAGTGATTGCAAATTAACTAAGGGGACCTCATCCTGCAGGAAACAATCAATTTTATCATACACTAGACTGAGGTGGACCCGTTGGGTCCAAATCTCTCCTGCGGGCCCCTCCTGGGGCTACCCTCCCCAAACTGATGATCCTCTCCAACTGACAAAGCTCATTGCCGGGCGGGAAGTGTCTCCCAGGGCCGTGGGCGGGTGAGGGGGGACAGGGAAGGGGAGAGGGTGCCACTCACCTCGGCCCCGTGCTGCCGCGCTGCAGCCAGAGCGAACCGTGGACTCAAAGCCTCTCCTGCATTGGTCTAGCACCCCCAGTACCCCCCCCCCCACTCATCCACTCAATCCCCCCCTTCGCTCCCCTCCTCACCCACTCCATCCCCCCCACCCACTCACCACTCCATCCTCCCCTCAACCCCCCCTTATAACTCCCCAAAACCTCTCCTGCATTGGTTCAGCACTCCCCACTCCCCCCTCCCCTCCACCCATTTCCCCCCCTCCCCCCACCCCTACTCCCCCGCCTACACCCCACCCGCTCCCCCCACCCCCACACTCACTCTCCCCCTCCCCCACTCTCCTCTCCTCCCCCCATTTCCCCCCACCCCCACTTCCCTTCCCCTCCCTCCTCCCCCATTGGCGGGTGGGGAGCGTCTCCCGGGGCCGTGGGCAGAAGCCGGTGGCGGGCGGGGGTGTCCCCCGGGGCCGCTACCCTACCGATCCGAGGACCTGTTGGCGACGAAAGCCACTTTAAGCCAAATATCGATACTTGGGTGCGAATGTAATAACAGAACATCTGAACTCTAATAATTGGACTGAACAGAGTCTGTGGATTTATGCAAAAATACCATGAATGATTACTGGAAGTGTTTGTCCATGTGCTAGTTGAAAAGTTACGTGGACTTGATGTACTTGTATTTTCAGAAGGCTTACAAGAAGGTCCAAAATAGGAGGCTGGTCAACAAACTTATAGTGCAGAATTGGGTGCAATATATTAATATGGATGGAGAAATGGGTATCAGACAGAAGGCAAAGAATGGGAATAAATTAAAGCCTCTTAATGCTTTGATTAGTGGGGTACTACTGGAATCATTGCTGGGCCCTGGCTGTTCATGATGAAGAGCGGCGAATTGAAAGAGGGACCAAATGTCATGTTTCCAAATTTGCTGAAACTAGACGGGATTAGGGAAGAGGATGTAAAAGGCTTCAGGTGCAAGTAGACAAAATGATGGCGGATTGAATATAATGTAGAAATAGTACGCACTTGGTAAGGAAAACAAATAAAAAATTATTTTTTAAACAGTGAGTGAAGCTGAGTAATGATATTCAAAGGGACCTTGTTGACAAGTATCGTGTTCGGTTTTGATCACCCTACTATAGGGAAGTTGTTGTTAAGCTGGGAAGTTCCAACCATCAAGCATTCATTCACATTAATTCAATTTTTCCCCCTCGCCTTGCCTTTTCCCATTTGATTACTGGGTCAAAATCAAATGAAACCTTTGTGTATTGATTAATTGAGTAATTGAACCTTTTCCATGACATTGCTGCTGTGAGTACATTACTTCACAAAAATTAGGCTATACTTATTGTGCTTTTGTTTTGTTAGTTCTTGAAGGCAGTAATGGAACGAGACTACAAGTTGTCAAGTAAGCTTTGCCAAATGAGTAAGTACAAAAATCACTTCTGGATTTAGTAATGGCATAAGGTTTTTGATTATTTTCTTGGAAAGAATTGTGAGCTCAACTAATCTTTTAAGTATTTTAAATAAATTAAATAAGTTTATGTAAATATAGAAATACTTGATGATGTATAAATAGAAATTGTGTATCAAAGCCAAATTTTTGCAGAATTCATGGTGGTAGTCAATTATCTCTTCTCGGGGCAGTTAGTCAGTCGGGCCTGATAATAACAGTGTTCTCTTTAAATGTCTAATCCAAATGAGGACTATAGGTGATTGACAGCTAGGCATTTTAGCGTAGGAAGCCTGCTTTGACCAAGGGAATTTGCTAATCTGAGTCCCAGAGGTGTTCAGAATCGTATTACATTCTCAGGTCCCGTTGAGAACATGGAGCTCTATGTAAAATGCATGAGCAAGCTCTCTTGAGAATGTAGCTGATGTGGAACATGGGGTAACATACACCGATCAGCCAAAACATTATGAACTGATGAGCCAAAACATTATGACCACCTGCCTAATATGCTGTTGGTCCTCCGTGTGCAGCCCCATACGCAGCAGGGTGCGATGCACTGTATATTGTGACACATTCCTCCCGTGACCACCATTAAAATTTTCTGTGACTTGTGCCACAGTAGACCTTCTGTCGGTTTGGACCAGACGGGATAGCCTTCATGGCCCTCGTGCATCGATGAGCCTTGGGCGCCCAACACCCTGTCGCCTGTTTGTGGTTTGTCCCTCCTCGGACCACTGTCGGTAGGTACTCACCACTGCTGACCGGGAGCACCTCACAAGCCTTGCCGTTTCAGAGATGCTCTGACCCAGTCGTCTGGCCATAACAATTTGACCCTTGTAGCTCAGGTCTTTACTCCTGCCCATTTCTCCTGCATCCAACACATCAACTTCAAGAACTGATTGTTCACATTATATCCCACCCCTTGACAGATGCCATTGTAACAAGATAATCAATGTTATTCACTTCACCTGTCAGTGGTCATAATGTTTTGGCTGATCGGTATATCTTATGGTCTATGTTGTATATTCAGGGAGCTCATGTGAACTTTAAGCAGTTGATTTATTTGCCAGATTTAATCTGATTATTTGCATGTCAGGTTGTATCTTGAAAAGTAAAGACTATCCCCTTTTTCCTCATCTTGTCATTCCTGTCTGTGCTCTAGCGAGTGTAGCAGAGCACATTTTAAACCATTCCCTTAATGGGTGCCTGATGTAGAATGCTGTCAGAGCCCCCCGGGTATAAATCCAATGTCTGCACCACTCCACGGGCAAACTGCAGTTTTCTGCAGAACAGGTTGCGTGTTTTATCATTTACTGTTGATCATAACATGATCATCAGTAGGGTTCAGCTGTTACTTCAAACCCTCCAGCAACAGTCATGGGAAGAGCAGGAACGGACAGAGCAGATAGCAGAAGGAAAGAAGGATCCATGGCAAGTAGGCATATTGGATCCAAAATTAGCTTAGTAATAGAAAGCAGCGAAGGTGATGGTAAAGGGTCACTTTTGTGATTAGATATCTGTGGTGCAGCACAGCAATTGTGCTGAAACCCTTAATGTTTGTTATAGACACTATTTAAATATGAATAAACTAAAATAAACTAATCAATGTAGATGATGGGATTAGTAAATTCACAGATGACCTGAAGGTTGGTGGTGTTACTGAATTCTGAAGAGAAAAGACCGAACAGTAGGTTAAATAGAGCTATGGCAGATGGTATTTGTAGGGCAATGTAGGGCAATGCATTTTGTGAGGATTTGATTGATGAGCAGAAGTGGAGAAGTCCAAGATTTTTTGAACATGGCAACACGGGCCTGCTACCTGCATTAGTCAAGATATAGTCAAGAGTCAATAGTATTTAATTGTCATATCACACTCATCAGAACCGAAAATGTACTTGCTGTAGCTTTGCAGACATGTTAAATGCAACAACACAACAAATACAATAAATTATAAGATATACTTAGTAAACCAGACCATAATAGTGAAACCTTGTAGAAAGTCTTTAGTAGTTCAGTGCTGCTGTAAGGTTGTGCAGGATGGTTTCTAGAGTATGATAGTTGATGGGAAGAAGCTGTTCTTGAACCTGGAGGTAATGGTTCACAGGCTCTTGTACCTGATGGTAGCAGTGAAATGAGAATGTGGCCAGGTCTTTGATGACAGTCGTGAGGCAACGCTCCCTGTAGATCCCTTCGACGGTGGGGAGGTCAATGCCCGTTGAGCAGTGACAAAGCAATGTAGAAGAAAAAGATTAACAAGAAAATGACTTTCTGCCTTCAGCTATCAATCAACGTTGATGATTAATGGAAGACTCCGTAGAGATAGTCTCACCCATAATCAAGATGGTTTCTCAGTACCTCCAAAAGGATCTTTCAGTCCAATCAAAAAAAAGTGTTGCAGGAACTCAGTGGGTCAGGCAGCATCTGTGGAGAGAAGTGGACAGACGATATTTTGGGTTGGGACCGTTCTTCCATGAGAAGCAATTCTAAGTAAAAGAGAAATAAGCTTGGAAAATCCTTGACTTCTCTCTACTTAGTCCACACTTTTTCAGTACTTTTCTGGGACCTGCTACTCAGATTCATCCACAAGTATATGAAAGTGTGTGTCTGCAAAGCAATGATCCTGGGTGCACACCTTCCCTTTAAGTTAAAGAGCCCCCAATCTCAAGTAGCACAGAAACAGATTAGCAGTGCAAAGCATTGGCCACAAATTTGGAATTGCGTGCTAACAAAATGAAGGAAGCATTGTGTACTGAAATCGTGCATAAATATTTTTGAAGGGGTTTGCGACTGAGCATCATATGCAACTGGACCAACATAATTAGACGCGGATGCAACGGCATATCTTGAGCTCCCAATTGCAAGCCTGTTTAACTCCCCTTCCCGTTTCCACACTGACCTGTCTGTCCTCGACTTCCTCCATTGAGGGTGAGGCCAGATTCAAACTAGATGAAGAGCACCTCATATTCTGCCTGGGTAGTCTAAAACCCAACAACATAAACACTGATTTTGTCAATAATCTTCACCCTCTCTGCACCTTTCTCACTTCGAATCTACCCAGATCATCTGATGTGCACATTTTTTCTAAACCTGACACCCCCCCCTCCCCCCCCAATTCCTTGTTACCCAGTTTCTTTCCGCTCCCACACCTGATTCCACCTGTCTATCACCCCCACTCTCAAACCACTGGATCCCCTGTCCGCCCTCTATCCCTCCTTTATCTGGTTCCACTCGTTACATTTGTTTCTTATCAGATTCCATAATCTGCAGCCCCTTGTGGTCTCCACATCACCTCTCAGACTCTGTTGCTGTTTAAAACCTTGTCTCCCTCGCCTAGCTCCATGTGTCCATCTACCCCTCCTCACCTGGATCCACCTGTCACTTGCCAGATGCTGCCACACTCCACCCCCTCACCATTTTTATACTAGCTGCCTCCCCTTTTCACTTTCGGTCCTGATACGGAGTCTCAACTCAAAACGGCAACCATCCCTCTGCTTCCACAGATGATGCCTGCCTGACATGTTAGTTCATCCAGCAACTTTACTTTTTGCTCCTAAATTTGTTTTGGTCACTTACAGCAAATGAAAACTGACCCTCAACCAGTGCCCGCTTAATAAAAACAGGAATTGCTGGAAAGACTCAGCAGTTCGGGTAACATCTGCAGAAAGAGAAACAGAATTAAAGTTTCAGGTTGGACAACCTTTGCCAGAAATGGGAAAGGGAAAGAAAAGTATGTTTCAAGTTGCAGAGAAGGTGGCGTATGGGATAGATAGGACAAAGGGAATATCTGCAATTGGATGAGGCTGGTATTGCTGTGGGATAAATTGCAGAGGCCATTTGATCACTGGGGTAATGGGGCAGGTAGAGAATGAGTATAGAAACAACGGAACGTAACAAAGACCTTTGTCTAATATGACCAAGAAACATTTTGCTAACAAAAGTTGTCCCAATGGTGCATTGACATTTCAAGCAGAAATTCCACTGCCTAGTTCATAAATATCTTAATTGTTGAGAATATTCATTTAATTTATTTCTTTGTTCTATTTGCAGTTCTCCTTTATGAGCCTGAAAACCCAGAGGCCAAACAATTCAAGGAACTTTTGCAAGTAAAAATAAAGTTAGGTAAGCTAAATAAAAACTGTTTGAAATTGATTTGATTTGAATTTTCAATAAACGTAAGGCATGATATAAAAATCATCCTTTAAAAAAACATTTTCTTTTGATTACATGCGACCCGGTGTGCATGTTTGGACAAATGTTGCATGAAATCTTGAAGAACAGAATTAAATCCTTGCTGTTTAAAGTAATAGATGAAGATTATACTTAAACAAAAAATACTTTTGAATGTTTTTGAAGGTATTCTGGTATTAATAGTGCAAAGGATCACATTTGTGATCATAATGAGAGATTCTATGGCCGTGATGACATGGTACATAGCTTTCTAATATGACTTTAATTCTGTATTAATTATAGTTGGTTCTAACTATGTTATAAATCTGAAACCGAAAGCTTACTTAATTCCAATTTAGTTGAGCTGCATACATTCCAATTTCAAAATATTGCCTGACATCACCAATAAAAAGATTCTTCATAGGAACACAAGTTAGACCCAGTGATCTTGCAGCAGCATACAATAAAAATTGGCTCATTCCCTACCTTGATTCATCTTTCCTATCCTGTCTCCATATCTCTTGATAGCTTTGATCATTACATACGTGTTGCATATTTCTGTATATCAAATGTTCAGTCCACTTCCCTGCAATATCTTACATCAATTTAAAAACACGTGATGACAAATGATTACGAAAGCAGTTGAGGTTTAGCAGGCTTTTTTGCATCTTTAATTCAACTCATATTATATATGGCTGCCCAACTATAGATTATCCAAAACCACAAAAATGGTTCATGATAGTACATTAAATTGAGAGAGATGAGCAGAGTGCCTTTCTTCATTTCATTTGGACTTCTAAAAAGTAAATGTGATTTATTATGAAACCAAAGTTTTCAACTAAAATTAATTACCATTTGTGCATTGCTGATTGTTAGCAAAAGTAAACAGCGAGAAAATAGGTAAGATCACTTACTTTACAATTGACAAAGCACCATTTGGGGAAGAGAGTTCCACCTATCTGTGGAAGTGTTTTCTTAACTTCATTCCTAAAAGGTCTGGATTTATTTTTCAAGATAAACTGCTGGTTCTGAGTGCACCAACCAATGAAGAAATAATTTATCTGCATGTACCCTTTGATTCCTTTTTTCATTTGTTGGAAATGTCGATGAAATCACCCATAGCCTTAATTTAGAGGAAATACAACCTTAATGTGTGTAATTTATATTGATAATTTAATCTGTGGAGTTCAGGTAGTTTTTCCCTTACATTATCTAGAATTACTTGCGATACTGTAGGTATGGTTTAGCCTGAACTTTATGCAGCTGTTATATCACTACTACCTCCTTGTACTCTAGCCTTCTCGAAATAAAAGCAAGCATTCTACGAGATTATTCTTATTTGATTATTTTTATGCACCCATCCATAATTTAGTGATCTTTACAACTGAAGCCCAAAATATTGTTTGTCCTGCATTACTACAACCTATTTATCATTAGAAACTACTTGGTTTAACTGACTGGGTCAAGAGGGGATGAAATTATGTTTGCCTGTAATGTTTTAAACTTCGCCTCAGTTTTATCCATTTAATTCATCTATTAGACAATAGACAATAGACAATAGGTGCAGGAGTAGGCCATTCAGCCCTTCGAGCCAGCACCGCCATTCAATGCGATCATGGCTGATCACTATCAATCAGTACCCCGTTCCTGCCTTCTCCCCATACCCCCTCACTCCGCTATCCTTAAGAGCTCTATCCAGCTCTCTCTTGAAAGCATCCAACGAACTGGCCTCCACTGCCTTCTGAGGCAGAGAATTCCACACCTTCACCACCCTCTGACTGAAAAAGTTCTTCCTCATCTCCGTTCTAAATGGCCTACCCCTTATTCTCAAACTGTGGCCCCTTGTTCTGGACTCCCCCAACATTGGGAACATGTTATCTGCCTCTAATGTGTCCAATCCCCTAATTATCTTATATGTTTCAATAAGATCCCCCCTCATCCTTCTAAATTCCAGTGTATACAAGCCCAATCGCTCCAGCCTTTCAACATACGACAGTCCCGCCATTCCGGGAATTAATCTAGTGAACCTACGCTGCACGCCCTCCATAGCAAGAATATCCTTCCTCAAATTTGGAGACCAAAACTGCACACAGTACTCCAGGTGCGGTCTCACCAGGGCCCGGTACAACTGTAGAAGGACCTCTTTGCTCCTATACTCAACTCCTCTTGTTACGAAGGCCAACATTCCATTGGCTTTCTTCACTGCCTGCTGAACCTGCATGCTTCCTTTCATTGACTGATGCACTAGGACACCCAGATCTCGTTGAACTCCCCCTCCTCCTAACTTGACACCATTCAGATAATAATCTGCCTTTCTATTCTTACTTCCAAAGTGAATAACCTCACACTTATCTACATTAAACTGCATCTGCCATGTATCCGCCCACTCACACAACCTGTCCAGGTCACCCTGCAGCCTTATTGCATCTTCCTCACAATTCACACTACCCCCCAACTTAGTATCATCTGCAAATTTGCTAATGGTACTTTTAATCCCTCCGTCTAAGTCATTAATGTATATCGTAAATAGCTGGGGTCCCAGCACCGAACCTTGCGGTACCCCACTGGTCACTACCTGCCATTCCGAAAGGGACCCATTTATCCCCACTCTTTGCTTTCTGTCTGTTAACCAATTTTCTATCCATGTCAGTACCCTACCCCCAATACCATGTGCCCTAATTTTGCCCACTAATCTCCTATGTGGGACCTTGTCGAAGGCTTTCTGAAAGTCGAGGTACACCACATCCACTGACTATTAGGATCTCATTAGTATTTAATGCTAACATCTATGCTCTTACGGCGCCCTGTATCCTAGTGTCATTGGCAACTCAGTTATACACCATTCTATCTCATCAGCTAAGTTGTTTATAAACATTATGAGTTAATTGTGGCCCCCTGTGTGATCATGCTCGTCTCATTTTGCCAATTTGGACATGTTCATTATCCCTGCTCCCTTTCAGCCAATTTGCTTGCTAATTCGAGCAATTACGATCAGGGGAGTTCCTTAGGAAAACACTTTTGACTATTCAACCAAGGTATTGCCCATTTTCCTAAATTAAATACGGGCTAAAGTGAAGATGACTATCTCTAACTTACTAGATGATTGTGGGTTAGCCATAGTGCTTAGCAAACTAGTGTGGGAGTTCCACAGCAGTGAAGAGAAAAAAAATAATTACCAAGGTACAGGATTTAGATGGTGGGTGTAGGCTAGGGATGAGTAACTGTAAGCTGAAGCACACTGATGCACTTGACCACAACTAAAGCTTTTAGTCAGACCTACATAGCAAAGGAGAGCATTGCTGCAACGTGATATGTGATTTGGGAGACTGGTAAATAATTGTCCTTTGCCTTGATTTTCCCAGGGAACGCTCTTTCAAATCAAGCAATTGGCAAAGTAAAGAACACAGGGGCAGGGAGGTAACAGCCATGCCCCATCTGTAAGAATTTGTAATGATGACGAGTCATTTAACTTTGTACTCGTTGCAATGACAATAAATGAATATTATTATTATTATTATTATTATTAAGCACTGGAGACTGCAGAGAAAGAGTTCCACGCTCTCAACCATCTCGATTGTTCTAATATCTTATCAATAAAGTTACGACCATGCATGTGCACGACGTATTCCATAGGATGTCACTCTGAAGACCCGGTCCGGATCAGGAATATAGTGACTGATCTCCACCCTCCTTCTTTTGCACATGCCTCATAAAATAAAGCAAACGCAAGCAATATAGCGAAGCTTATAAAAAACTGAATATACTGCTCAACAATCTAACAACAATGGCAAAGCAAAGCAACGCAAACCAACGCAATATCCGCACCAATGGTCATGTATAAAAACATTAAACCATTAGTCTTTGTATCTGTGATTCGGCCTGCAGACCCATCCTGCACGAGTATTGTAGGGCCCTTCAGTGGTACTTCTCACCGGTGATGCCACCACCGGCACGAGCTTCACATGCGATTTCTTCACGGGCGATTTGTCTACCAGTACAGGTTTAACAGGTAACTTTTCCATGGGTGGTTCCTCCACTGGCAGCAACGTCGTCGGTGGTTCTTCCGCAGGTGCAGACGCGGGCACCTGATTCCAAAACTGCGCACGGTCCACTCATGTGTTTGTCATTTAGAAGGGCCTGTCCATCTTCTGTCCACATCATTTCATCTGGATATTCCGAGGGATCGTACGGGATTCGCTGTGATGGTACCGGCTCCTCTACCGGTAAGAGGTGTCTATGATTTCTTCTGTAGAGGCTACCTTCTGACTGAACAAGATAGGATCTGGGTTCCTGGCATTTCTCTTTAACCACGCACATACGATCATAGCCTTTCTGGGTTTGTAGCCTGACAGTCTGCCATTCCTGCACAGGTTGGAGGGGACGACTTGAACGATCATAGCACGCCTTCTGTGACAGCCTTTTGTGGAGTAGCTGAGCCTGGACCACCTGTGGCTCAAGCACGTGTGGCCCTAACAGTTGCTTCAAGATGGGAAGACCAGCGCGTGCCTGTCTGGAGATTAGTCTTTGAGCAGGAGAGCCAAGAGTCGCGTCACGTGGTATGTTTCGGAGATTGAGGAGATCTAGGAACGTGTCCGACCGGGCTCGGTGGGACTTTTCCATTACTTATTTGGCACTACGGACTGCCTGTTCTGCCAGCCCATTCGATTGGGGATACTCCAGACTGCTGGTGACATGATTGAAGTCCCATTGGGCAGCAAAATCTTTGAAGAGCTGGCTCGTGAATTGCCCAGCATTGTCAGACATGAGAGTATATGGTGCCCCATGGACCGAGAAATCACCGCAGCAGAAGTAGAAGTGCGAAGTAGATCGATTTCAAACCAGCCGGAGTACGAGTCCACAAGAACAAGGTACTGTTGATTGTGCCAATCAAAGATGTCGGTCGCCACCAGGGACCAAGGCAATTCGGGAGCTGGATGCAGCAGAAGTGGTTCTCTCTGCTGATGCAGCTTGGCACTGTTGCACACGGGGCAAGATTGTATCCTCTGGAGAATGTTATCCGGCATCACAGGCCAGAATAAAATGGCCCTCGCTCTTTTCACTGTGGCTTCAGTCCCGGGATGGCCCCTGTGGATGGCGTTGGCGTACTCCCGTTGGAGTGAGACCGGGTTCACTGCTTTGTGACCCTTCATGACGACCCCGTCATCAATGGTTAATTCGTCTCTAATGGGAAAGAAGGGCTGAATAGAGGGCGTTAGCAGGTGCTGCTTGCTGGGCCATCCAAATTTAATGATAGAGGTGAGTGTCTGCAAGGTAGCGTCCTTAGCTGTGTGTCACCAGTTCCTCATGCGAGACGATTGGATGAGGTTGACCACCATAACGTCGAAAGTGTCCTCAGCCACAAGCTGGGCCGTGGCTTTCCTGGGAGCTCGAGACAAAGTGTCGGCCAGGTACATAAGTGTTTCGCGTTTGTAAACAAGTGTAATGTCGTTCTTCTGGCGACTTAACATCATCCTTTGTAGTCGTGCTGGAGCCGCGTGAATGGGCTTGTTTAGGATGGTTACCAGTGGCTGGTGATCCGTTTCGATGGTTACCGGCATGCTGAAGATGTAGTCATTGAACTTGGCGCACGCAAAGACCACTGCCAGCAACTCCTTTTCGATCTGTGCATATCTAGTCTCAGTGTCCGTCATTGTCCTGGAAGCGTATGCGACAGGCCTTCCTTCCTGCCGGCATGCTGCGCCAAGGCCGTGTTGACCAGCGTCACAAGTGAGCGTGACAGACTTATTTACGTCAAAATAGGACAGTGTAGGAGGACACGACATCTGTTATTTGCGTGTATCAAACGTGCGTTGCTGCTGCTTGTCCCACGTCCAGGCAGTATCTTTGCGGGTGAGCTGAGGGTGACGACAGTTCACTGAAGTGCGGAATGGATTTCCCCAGGTAATTGACCATTCCGAGAAATCTCTGCAGGGCGGGGACATCTGTTGGTGCCGTCTTCGAAGGGTCGGCTTTGAGGCCTTCGCTTGTGAAAATATGTCCCACGTAGCTCACCTGGTTCATGCGGAACTTGCACTTGAGAGGATTAAGTTTTAAGTGCACACTCCTGGCACGGTCAAGCACTTTCCTTGGGTTGGAGTCATGTTCCTTTACGTCCGTACCCGCAACGATAATGTCATCAACAATGATAGAGCAGGGATAGCCTTGGAAAATTTGTTCCATGGTGTGTTGGAACACCTCACTGGCTGAGCTGATTCTGAATGGCATCCGGAGGAATCTGTAGTGGCCAAACGGAGTGCTGAAAGTGGCAAGCATAAATGATTTGTGGTCGAGGGGAATCTGCCAGAAAGAGCACTTGGCGTCCAACACAGAAAATATTGTTGCTTTTCCCATGCGGGCAGCCACCTCCTCCACCGTGCGCATGGGGTGGTGTGGCCTTTCAGAGCAGTGTTGAGGTCCCTTGGATTGATGCATATGCGGATCTCTTGTTTGTTCTTTTTGGTAGTTACAACCATGGAGGACACCTAGTCCATTGGTTTCACGACAGGCGTGATAACGCCCAGTGTCTGCATTCTGTCCAGTTCAGCTTTGACCCGGTCCTACATAGCTATGGGGAAGCGATGTGTGGAACGAACAACGGGTCTTATGTCCGGATCCAGTGTCATTGAATATGTTACTGGTAGCTTTCCAAGCTTGTCGGTGAAGAGATCGCTATACTCCGTAAGAAATTGCTGTGACGGGTCAACTTTAATCGGGGTCAGCTGATGAACGACTTTGCTGAACAAAACCAGCCCCGTATCTTTACTTGCTTGGAGACCTAGCAGTGGTACTGCGTTATTATCGACAATGTACCATGATATCCTATATGACTGTGCCCCTAGTTGGCACTGCAGCTTTGCCTTCCAGATGGGTTTGATGTTACTGCCACCATACGCCACTAGGGTGGTACTGCATACCTTTACTTGCTTGGGTTGTTTGGCATTCCTTAGAGATCTGAATCCATTTTTAGACATAGCATTACACTTGGCACCAGTGTCTATTTTCACTTCAACTTTGACACCATTAACCAGCAGAGTAACAAAGGCTTCGCCATTCTTTACTCGTTGTGCCTCAACCGAATCCATTAGCAGTGTGACACCATCAACATTGGCCATTTCTTCGGTACTGCTATCAGATGGAACAGACTGTGACTCCGACTGTACCTGGTGAACAGGCTGTCTGTTTATCCCTCTGTTGGAAGTCTGTGGTGTGGTTTTGCAGCATCTCCTGAAATTATTAAATCTCTTACAGGCATGACAAATTTGGCCGAAAACAGGGCATTTCTACCTTTTTGCTGCATGATTTCCTCCACAGTTGGTACAGCCCACATTAAAACGCATTCCAGACTGATCTGGGTGGACTCTCACCGCTATCTCTTGCTATTGAGGGCGTGCAGCGTAGGTTCACTAGGTTAATTCCCGGAATGGCGGGACTGTCCTATGTTGAAAGGCTGGAGCAATTAGGCTTGTATACACTGGAATTTAGAAGGATGAGGGGGGATCTTATTGAAACATATAAGATAATTAGGGGATTGGACACATTAGAGGCAGGAAACATGTTCCCAATGTTGGGGGAGTCCAGAACAAGGGGCCACAGTTTAAGAATAAGGGGTAGGCCATTTAGAACGGAGATGAGGAAGAACTTTTTCAGTCAGAGAGTGGTGAAGGTGTGGAATTCTCTGCCTCAGAAGGCAGTGGAGGCCAGGTCGTTGGATGCTTTCAAGAGAGAGCTGGATAGAGCTCTTAAGGATAGCGGAGTGAGGGGGTATGGGGAGAAGGCAGGAACGGGGTACTGATTGAGAGTGATCAGCCATGATCGCATTGAATGGCGGTGCAGGCTCGAAGGGCTGAATGGCCTACTCCTGCACCTATTGTCTTTACGTTCTTTCCGGAACCCAGCCTGAATGACATCGATACTTGTGACAGATCGTTGTGCATTAGTTAGCGTTCAGGTGTTAAGAATAGTTGCCTCATGATTCTCACAGATGGAGATAGCCTTATCCAGAGTTAAGTTATTTTCTTGGTTTGTCACTAGTGAGACCACAAACTAGCCTGTCTCTGATAAGCTCATCAGAGAGCACACCAAACCTGCAGCTCCTCGCTGCCGTTTTTAAAGTGCAAATGAATGATTCAACAGTCTCACCCTCCTTTTGATTCCGGGAGTTGAACTTGAGACGTTCCATGGTAGGATTGGTCCGAGGCCTGCATAGTTGTGGACATTTTCTCTTGAGACACTCAGGATCCTCCCTCGATTCAGCAGGGGTGACGACTGCAGGGTTGACCCCCAACGACAGGTCGTATGACTGCCTCCACGTACTGGAATTGCTTAGCTCGTTCAAAAGCCTCCAGTCCTGCAAGACCGAGGAGCATATATGCTTGAGCCTGAAGCAGTTTGTCATAATGAGCGGCTGTGATAAAGGCACAGATCATTTATGCTTACCACTTTCAGCACTCCGTTTGGCCGCTACAGATTCCTCCGACCTCCCTCATGAAGAAAAGAGAGGAAAAAAACCTCACGAATTTCCAGCTGATTTTGTTCTGGAAGACCACTTCTGACACCATGTAAGAAGTTGTAATGACGACGAATCGTTTAACTTTATATAAAGACCCTGAAAACCCGGCCTGGATCAGGAATGTAGTGACACCATCCACCCTGCCCCAGCAGATAAAAGTATGTGCTTTTATTGCCCTACAGAGAACCCAACTCTGTCTCTGCCACAGATTCTGTTGAGCTGAAACGATGGTAGAATTCCTGCATAATCCCTTAAAGTGTAAAACTTATTTTTACATGGGCCAGCAGCTCGTGGTTTCAGATCCATAAACCTTTGAATGCAAGCTTGCTCTGCTTTAGACTCTGTAGCTAGATTGTTCCTAGTGTGCAGGATAGTGCTAGTATACGGGATGATCGGCACAGACTCGGTGGGCCGAAGGACCTGTTTTTGCGCTGTATCTCTAAACTAAATTAAACTAAACTCTGCAGTGATGCCTTTATTGGTAAACTCTAGAAATTCAAACTGAACCAAGTCATCCCCCAAACAAACTCATCTCCTGGACATAAGAAACAGCACCCCCTCTGCCACTGAATTCCTGACTTCCTGACCAACAGAACACATTCAGTGAGGATAGGTGACAAAACACTCTGCACAATAATTCTCAGTACCACAGCACCGCAAGGATGCGTTCCCAGCCTCTTACTAGGTTGAAGACCGATCTTTCGGCAACTGATCATTTTGCTCCCCCCCTATAATCCGAACAAAATTCCAAGAGCTCAGTTGAAATTGCCTGAGCGGCCACAGATGGCATTGTAAACTAAATGTGAATGGAATGACTTCCATCCCTGGCTCCTACTGTTTCCCCAGCTGTCCAGAGCCCCAGCTTCCGACCGTAGTCCCACAACCCCACCCCGACTCGCAAGGTGCACCAGCAAGCCCCTCTCACCTGCTGTTTCTTGCTGCCAATGATTGCTTTATTCGCTCCCCGCTCGACTACCGCCACCAGCTTCTCCCGTCGCTCTGTCCAGTTGGCCGCCTGGAGTTGCCGACATCCTCCACCCGTGGAAGCAACAGCAAGTGAGAGGGGAGGGAGCCCCACGGCAACTGTGCCTAACTTCAAAGTGAAACGACACAAACTCAGCTGAATCAGTCTGAAGGGTCCTGATGGCACCTATCCATGTTCTCCAGAGATCCTGACCTGCTGACCTCCAACCATCATCTGCAGTCATTGGTAATAATGGAATTCACTCCCTCCGCTATATTTATTATCTTCTTCTTTCGTATGTCAACTACAACAATCAAAAGTGGCAATTGGTGCTTCAGAGTACCGTAGTTGATGCTTTGCTGTAAATGTTGCCAGTTCCGTAAACTACCCAGGGGGATGACGAGGATGTAAAGCAGCTCCCACCCCATATCTATTACAACAAGTGTTTACTGTAAATGGACCATAGCGGGGGGGAGTGGTGTCCGTTATTGCCGATGACTGCAGACGATGGTTAATCGACAAAAGGACACAAAAGTGCTGGAGTAATTCAGCGGGTCCGGATCTCTGGACTCAGACTGATTCAGTCGGCTAAGTTACTCCAGCATTTTGTATCGTTTCACTGTTGGCATATGTCAGCGACTATAGGGAAGGGGAAGGGGGAGGGGGTGGCAGTGGGTGGAGGAGGAGAAGAGGAGAGAGGGGAAGAGGCCGACTGGACAGATGGATGGGAGAAGCAGGCGGTGGTGGTCAGCTCCGCCAACAGTAAGAAACAGCAGCAGGTGAGAGGGACTCACTGGTGCACTTTGCGAGTCGGGAGTTTGGTCGGACGCTGGGGCTCTAAACGGATGGGAAGACAGTGGGAGCCAGCGATGGGTCGGCAGGTCATTCCATTCACATTCAGTTTACATTTTATATTTGTTGATTTGTGTTTCTAGCACTCCACGGTGCTTTAGAGACACGGTAGGGCTGTCATTAGTGGGTCAGGGGTGTACTGTATCACATGACCTTTGTTGGCCCGGAAAAACGGATAACCCAGAAGGGCTTTGAAACCAAGGGTGCCGGAAAATCAGGTGTTTAACCTTTATTCCCTTCCCACTCACGACTGTGCGCCCATATTATACTCTAACTCCATTTACAGGTTTGCAGATTACACCACTATAGTGGGCCGGATCTTGAACAATCCCAAACCAAGTTGTGGTTCATTCCGATAGGATGTTTTCTATGGTGTATTTGTAGAAGTTGGTAAGTCATTGGAGAAATGCCAAGCTTCCTTAGTCCTCTAAGGAAATAGAAGTGGAGGCAGAGTATATGAAGGAGATAGAGACCTTAGTAACATGGTGTTAAGACAACGATCTCTCCATCAATGTCAGCAAGATGAAGGAGCTCGTTATTGACTTCACAAAATGAGGTGGTGTACATGCCCCAATCAGTGTCAATGATTCATCCAGAGTGTCGTAAATCTGTGGAATTCTCTGCCACAGAAGGCAATGGAGGTCAATTCACTGGATGTTTTCAAGAGAGAGTTAGATATAGCTCTCATATATATCTCGTAACGGAATCAAGGGATATAGGGAGAAAGCAGGAACGGGGTACTGATTTTGGATGATCAGGTATGATCATATTAAATGGTGATGCTGGCTCGAAGGGCCGAATGGCCTCGCCCACCTATTTTCTATGTTTCTAAAGGTGCCGAAGTGGAGATGGTGGAGAGCTTCAAGGTCCTCCCCGTAAATATCACTATCAGTTTGGTCCGAGACTAACTAGATTGAAGCTACAGCCAAGAAAGCATATCAACGCCTCTACTTCTTCAGAAGACGAAGGAAGTTTGGCATGTCCCCAATGACTCTTACCAACTTCTCCAGATGCACCATAGAAAAAGTACTCTCAGGATGCACCACAACTTGGTTTAGCAACAGTTCTGCTCAAGGCTGCAAGAAATTGCAGAGTTGTGGATGTAATCCAGTCCATCACACAAACCAGCCTCCACATCATTGACTCCATCTACAATTCACATTGCCTCGGGAAAGCAGCCAACATGAAAATGGACACCTCGGTCATTCCTCCTTCTTCCCTCTCCCGTCAGGCAGAAGATATGAAAACTTAAATGCACATACATCAGCTTCTTCCCTCCTGTTATCAGACTACTGAACGCTCCTCTCAGAAGCTAAGAGTGTAGATGATATCCCATCCTATCTGATTGTCGCCCATGCACTTTTTTTTATTTGGACTTCCTCGGTAGCTGGTATGCTACATTCTGCACTCTGGTATTTTTTTATCTTTGCACTTCCTGTTGCACATATGAATGTCTTGATTGTACTCATGTACACTATAATTTGACTAGATAGCCTACAAAGCAGTTTGTTATTGTATCCCAGTGCACATGACAATAATAAACCAATATCATTATTTTCTAAAATTATGTGCACCTTTTGGTACTTATCTGGAAATGCTGTTTCCCACTTGATCTCAGATGCAATGCAAACTCATGTGTAGTTAGTAGTTGGAAGGGGTCCTTCCTGAGGATTCCAGGTGCAGTAGGCTTTATTTGGAAAGTAGATATGTGGCAGCAAGTCAGTTTGACTAAGAATCACTCATAATGCAAAGTATATGCCGTACTTAAGGTGCCTAATTGGCTTTGGCGTGTGTTTTGACCTTACATAAAGCACATGTACTATATGTATATTGTAACTGTACAATTTCTATATTTCACATCAGTTTATTTTAAATCAACTTAGTCTAATTTAATTTCCTTTTTTCATAATCTTGACTCATGAAAACCAACCAGGATATTATTTCATACCATTTTGACATTATTACATCAGTAACTAAGAGGTTTGAAGTTAATGTAATGACCTATTTTTACTGTGGTATCTGGTCCTCCCGCCTTTATAAAACAGGATATTGTAATTCAGAAGTTGCAGGTAAGGACCAGCTCTGTTAGGCAGAGGAGAGTATTAGTAGATGGAAATTAGCTAGTTCTGGGGTCGAGGAGGAAACAGAGGGCTTTAAGATCCTAGTGGGGATGGAGGTGTAGAGTGGCTGGACATCCATAGTAAAGATGAGGGAGTGGGGGCCTGGAAAACGAAAGTCATTGAAGAGACGAAGAGCGTGTGAGGCCTCTTAGACATAGGTAGGGAGGGATTGGACTAGGAGGGATAGGATGGAGTCGAGGTAGGTGGAAATTAATTTGGTGGGACATGAACATGCAGAAACAATGGTTCTGCCAGGACAATTCTGTTTGTGAATTTTGGGGAGAAGATAAAATCGGGCCTTGCGGGGTTGGGAAACAATAAGGTTGGAGGCTTTAGAGGGCAGAGAACCGGAAGTAATGAAACTGCAAATGATGGTTTACAAAAAAGACACAAAGTAACTCAGCGAGTCAGGCAGCATCTCTGGAGAAGATGGATAGGTGACATTTTGGGTTGGGACCTTTTTTCAGATAATTTGTGAACTCCACCTTAAAATTTGTTTGTGGATCTACATTCTACTCTCTCCTGCGATTTATAATGTCACCATTAATATTTATGATATTGACGTATGTTCCCATTGTTGAAAAATAGAAAGAATACTATTTACTATTACTATTTACTTTGATTTTTTTCATGATTTTGAAGAAGTTGATTGGGTAGTGATTTGTAACCACTTTTCCAGTGGGAAAAGGAACTTCATCCCTCACAATATTGTAGTGAATCTGCTTTTTCATTTTATAGATTGGAGTATGGGCTCCATGCAAATAAAACTCAATTTGCCCTGTTCCTTAATCTTCTGTTCCAATTATTCATTTACTTTGTTATTGTTTCCAAATTTGTTCTACATGATTAATTATAAATTAATTTCTCAATCATCTCTATTATCTCTTCTTTCTATCCATGCTTATGGATGAGTTGCAATGCCTCCTATTCTTTTTATTTTCTATTACCAATAAATTTGTCTTTAACTATGCCTGAATTAACAACTTTCATTTAGATGAAGCTGCATCAACTCATCAAGATGATGGGGAAGAGAGTAATGAAAATGACAGCAGTAATGAAGATGACAGTGAAGATAGCAATGATGAAGACAGCAATGAAAGTGAAAGATCAGATGAAGAGTCTATTGCTTCAACTGAAAGTGAAAATACATAGAGACCAACAATTTCTATAGAAAGTATGTTCACAACACTACTATTTCTTAAAACAGCAAGCTTCATCGTCAATTTTTTATTATACTAAGTATCACTTGCAAAGAGTAATGTTAAATTCACATGTTTAAAGGAAGTATCCCTAGATTATTAGAGAAAAGTAAAACAACTTTGATCATCAAACAACTATTTGTAATGTTTAAACTTTCTTGCACATTTAAGTGTCAAGATCTTGCATTTTAGTAGATATGGCTGTAACTATCAATCATCATGATTAAGATTCTTTTATAATGGATTACAAATCAGGTCTTGCTTCCATCCAAGACATTTGTCCAGCAACTACTTGCATTAATTGAACAAGAATCAAAATGAATCAAAATTAATATCACTTCTTGTCAGAGTTTGGCTAATGGCTTAAGCTTCTTCCATTTCTCATGCACTTGTGTTATGTGATTAAACAGATTTCTGCAATTAATGCACGTGGGTCTTATATTTGAGGACAGTGATAACATGTAATTCTACTTCCCATCTTCCTTTCTCCACAACTAAAGTATCTGGAAAGTCCAGTAAAGTCTCAGCAACCATTTATATGAGCAGTTGGAAATTTTGGGTTGTCTTCATTTTCAAGTTTGGTCATATATGGACGTTTTAGATCAATGTTGGATCACTTAAGGAATACTGCGATTTCCTTTAAATATGTTGGTCAAACCTCTCAACAACATGATGCCACACACTTGTTTCTTAACTCTGTTTCCTGAGTACAGAATAATTTAACAGGATAAATAATGGAAAGGAATAATGCATTGTTTAGCAATTAGTGAATGTGCAAATGGCTGAGTTGTTAAATAAGTTAAAATTTCCCGATTTGTCATTTCCCCTAGATACCACACACACATATTTCCAAAAACTTTCACCTTCTCAAACTTGTGCAAGTATATAATCTCCTCACATACAGCCACTTTTCTGCCCAGGCATCCATTCTCTTTTATGCTTAGGGTATGATCTAAGTAATATGCAAGATTCAAAAAAATATGGTTTTTAAACGTGCAAAACAAGCAACAAGTAAATACATAAAAAGATATTGGATCAGATTAAACACAAGTGCCATGATCATTTTCAATTTAGAGCAATGATTTTGACAAAAATAATCTGGTTCTGTTTTGTTTTGACTATTTTCATTTTAACACAAAAAAAAATAATATGTCAGAGAACCTAGTTTTGACAAATTATCCAGACAGTGTGAATGAAATTAAAATCAGCAAAGATGTAATTAACCTGATGAGTTTTTGCAATTAGTGCCTCTTCAATTAATTGTATACTAATTTATCTCCCTTGCAGAATCTGCCTAAGTAAATCTTTCAAGCAGTTTTCCCAATATGAGGCTTGTTACAAGAACAAAATTCTCATAGAAGAAATGTACATAATATGTTTGTATGTAATATTTTATAATTAGGTTATATGTATATATAACATAGAAATGTACAAAGAAACTGAAACAAAGGTGTACTTCACATGTTCTACTGGACAGTTTGCAATGATACAATTTAAAAGTTTCAACATTCATTCACTTTGATTATTAATACTCGAGAAAGCAGATGAATCATCCTTAATGACTATGTTTGAAAGTTGTAACTTAGAAGTGTTGAAATTGTTTTTGAGTACAGAAGAAAAAGTTAAAGAATTATTTGTGGATCAACCAAATGAATATATATTTAAAGGAAACCATGCAAATAACTTGCATTACTCTTGTTACCAATAATCTGGAATGACAGTAGGATACTAGAATCTTTAGTCATTGTACAATAAACACAGACTCTATTTGTCATACTAACTTTGCATTTATGATGTATCATGTTGCTATCACCTAATTTTTCTCATTCAACCAAAAAATTGAAGAGCTAATATTTTAACAAGAATAAATGTTTCTTTCCCCAACAGGAGGCAAGATGTATCTCTGTCTTGTGCAGTGTAAATAAATTTATCCCATTACAAATGAATGCTACAAAATTGTTTTGTGGCGTACTTTTGATGCCTGCACAAGGCAGGTGGTTTGCTTCCACATTTTGAAATGAATGTTAACCATTTCTATTCAAGAAACATAAGGTTAGTGACTAGCTATTGGAGCAAAATGTTGCACTGACAAAAAGAGAGTTTTGTAATATTTTCTTGATATCAATTTGTGCATTGAAGAATTAAGATTTATGAGAAGGATGTGAAAAGTTGCTTTTAGGATTTCATGAACTAGTTCACAATAGTTCTATACACCAACAATTACAAGTATCTTGCCACCTAAAAATGTTTTGTATTCTTTCTTTGGAAGTGAATAACCTTACCTTTAACCCATGCTACATTCAATCTGCCATCTTCTTGCCCAATTGTTTAACCCCGTCTATCTATTTCATTTTGAGAACTACTGGCATCCTCCTCACACATCGGATTTAGTTTAGAAATAATATACTTTCTCTTTTTATCTAAATCATTTATGTAAATAAATGTGGACACCCAGGATTCAGTGGCACCTAGAATCATTGAGCTATTCAAAGTATTTGTCATAAATAAAAATGGAAACAAGCTCTTTGACCCAACTCATCCATGCCTACCAGGGTGCATAATTGATCTAGACTCGATTGCCTGGCTTTGTCAATATCCTGCACACCTTACTCTTGTAGTAATAATTACTTTTAATTCCTCACTTTTTTTCTATTATTTCTTTCGGTCTACCCCAACCATATCTTTATTCCTCAATATAATTTCTCCTTTTTCCCTAAGAGACCAATATTTATTTTTCTCTAAATACTTTATCATAAACATTAAAGACATCTATCCACTCATCACAACTGTAGTGGAACCCCCTCCCCCCCAAAAAAAACAACTATTGCAACTTTCTTTTCTTTAATCCCATACCACAGAGACATCCCAGTGAATCAATATTGCATTTCTCCCACTGCCTTTACACATTTCTTGTAGTATCCAAAACTATACTCAGTCCTTTAAGTTAAGGTTAGAATGACATAAAACTGAGAATTCATAACAGACCTTTGAGATACAGCTTGAAAACAGGCCCTTTGGCCCACTGAGGCCATGCCGACCAACGATCACCCCCATACACTAGCACTATCCGGCACACTAGGGACAATGTACCAATTAACCTACAAACCTGTACATTTTGGAGTGGGAGGAAACCAGAGCACCCAGAAAAAGCCCACGTGGTCACAGGGAGAATGTACAGACTTCGTACAGGTGGCACCTTGTAGTCAGGATCGAACCTGGGTCTCTGATGCTGTGAGTCAGCAACTCTACCTCTGCACCACCCTGTGCAGACCTTAACATGTCCATTTTAACAAACCAATACCCATAATGTCCTTACTCTCCTATAGAACTTACAAATTTCCTGTCCTCATATTGGACATTTGAATGCAACCAAAGTTTAATCATGTAATATTTGCTGGAACTGCAAATCACACATTGCCCTGTAAATGTCCCAAATATAGCTCTCCTGCTGATGGAGGTCTGCTAACACTTTTCCAGGATGTGGCCTGCCACTGGACTCCATGTGGAATCCAACAACGGAGCAGGAGCTTGCTGATCTTCCAGCATTAATGGTGAGGAATCTGCTCTTGGCTGCTGTGTGGGGTTAGTCCTGCTGCAGGATGTTTGAGCCCATTCATTTCAATAGAGCTTGCATGTGGGTGAGGAAGAAGGGGAGGGATAAGGTACGTTTTTTAAAATATTCATGCTTGTGCTTTTACTAAATTTGTACATGCTTTTATTATTAATTTCCTTTTAAAATATTTCTGGATTTCAGTGACATTCAAAAGCATTGGAAAACTTGGCAGCTTTGAAAGCTGGGGGCGTAAGTCTCAATTGCATCATTGCAAAGTCTTTGGCATCCTGCTAGTTACAAAATAACTGGCACGATTGTTTTTTCAGATCGAATGCCGTCAGAGCTAGTGTGTGCTCAGAGTTCCAATTAATTTCATCGGTTTCTCTTAGACTGGGAATAGAGAGGAGTGTTTCTTTTTTGAAAAAAAGTTTTACTTTATTATGATTTGTTCACATGTATTTTAAGATTTTACTATTTTTATTTGTTTTAACCTGATTTTAATTAATTACATGGTATCCAAATTTATTTCCATATCGGAGATATTTATGAGGTGAGGGAGGTAACAATAAAGCTTGCTGATTTGGATGTGAGGATCGACCCCCTACTTTGCTGATGAAGTATTGTAGGGATCCAGCCTCATGGCTTGCCATGGAAACCTCATTGCTTTACTCTTAGTTGAAGAGATCAGTTATTGGCATACGGAAGGGTTGTAGTATGAAATGATGATACAGGGTCAGCATTAGTCAGCCCGTGGTGTGAGCACCTGCATTTCAGTGACAACACTCCTAAAAAGTTCCAACCTCAATCCCAGACTATTGATTTGTCATGGTGATCGCTGTTTTATGTGTGTATTTTATATATGGGCTCCTCCCAGACTGAAATTGAGGTCCTGAATTGGGAGTGTAAGAAAATAACTGCAGATGCTGGTACAAATCGAAGGTATTTATTCACAAAATGCTGGAGTAACTCAGCAGGTCAGGCAGCATCTCAGGAGAGAAGGAATGGGCGACGTTTCGGGTCGAGACCCTTCTTCAGACTCTGAAAAGACTGACCCTGGGAAAGGTGGACTGGGAGAACCTACTGTGTCGGAAGGAACTGCAGATGTTGGTTTAAATCAAAGATAGACACAAAAAGCTGTTGTAACTCAGCAGGACAGGCAGCATCTCTGGAGAGAAGGAATTGGTGGCGTTGCGGTTCGACGCAAAACCTCTCTAGAAATGCTGCCTGTCCCGCTGAGTTACTCCAGCTTTTTGTGTCTATCTTCTGGGAGAAGCTACTGGTGGGTAAATCACCTGCTATGATCTGTGGGAGGCATTTAAAAATTAGATAGAGTTCAGGGTCAAGGTGTTCCCCAACTGATGAAAGTTAAGGCCAACAAATCGAAGGAACTCTGGATTTCCAGGAGTTCCTTAGACTTTATAACTATGATTTTTTACTTTACCCATATGGACTCTCGGGTCATTTGGAGTTGGATAAAGGAAAAAGCTTCTGACAGATTCAGTAAATTGAAATTAGATGAGACCCCATGATAGCACTCACTATGTTGATAGCACTCACTATGTGAAAAAACAAAACACTGTTAGCATCTAATTTCGATTAGTGTGTGAGATTAGGTAGATCCACTTATGTCTGGACACTTATGTCTTGCTGGCGAGAAAAATAAATACCAATTCCTTTATCTTTTTCTGTCTATTTGTTGTGACGTTCAGTCAATCAAAGTGAAAGAATCCATCACAAATAGACCAGAAGGACATATTTTTCATCGGTGTTGTCTTATGATGAGACTTGCTCTTTTCCACTGAATGGGCTAATCCGGTTCTTATCAATTACAGTGCCCTCCATAATATTTGGGACAAAGACCCATCATTTATTTATTTGCCTCTGTACTGCATAATGTGAGATTTGTAATAGAAGCAAATCACGTGTTAAAGTGCACATTGTCAGGTTTTAATAAAGGCCATTTTTATACATTTTGGATTCACCATGTAGAAATTACAGTTGTGTTTATACATCGTCCCCCCATTTCAGTGCACCATAATGTTTGGGACACATGATGTCACAGGCGTTTGTAATTGCCCAGGTGTGTTTAATTGCCTCCTTAATGCAGGTATAAGAGAGCTCTCAGCCCCTAGCCTTTCCACCAGTGTTCCCATCGCGTTTGGAAACTTTTATTGCTGTTTATCAACATGAGGATCAAAGTTGTTCCAATGAAAGTTAAAGAAGTCATTATGAGACTGAGAAACAATAATAAAACTATTAGAGACATCAGCCAAACCTTAGGCTTACCAAAATCAATTGTTTGGAATATCATTAAGAAGAAAGTGAGCACTGGTGAGCTTACTAATCGCAAAGGGACTGGCAGGCCAAGGAAGACCTCCACAGTTGATGACAGAAGAATTCTCTCTATAATAAAGAAAAAACCCCAAACACCTGTCCGACAGATCAGAAACACTCTTCAGGAGTCAGGTGTGGATTTGTCAATGACCACTGTCCGCAGAAGACTTCATGAACAGAAATACAGAGGCTGCACTGCAAGATGCAAACCATTGGTTAGCCGCAAAAATAGGATGGCCAGGTTACAGTTTGCCAAGAAGTACTTAAAGGAGCAACCACAGTTCTGGAAAAAGGTCTTGTGGACAGATGAGACGAAGATTAATTTATATCAGAGTGAAGGGAAGAGCAAAGTATGGAGGAAAGAAGGAACTGCCCAAGATCCAAATCTCTGTCTCAGAAGGCTGTGGAGGCCAGTTCTCTGAATGCATTCAAGGGAGAGCTAGATAGAGCTCTTAAGGATAGCGGAGTCAGGGGGTATGGGGAGAAGGCAGGAACGGGGTACTGATTGAGAATGATTAGCCATGATCACATTGAATGGTGGTGCTGGCTCGAAGGGCCGAATGGCCTACTCCTGCACCTATTGTCTATTGTTATACCACCTTGTCTGTGAAACACGGTGGTGGGGATGTTATGGCCTGGGCATGTATGGCTGCTGAAGGTACTGCCTCACTTATCTTCATTGATGATACAACTGCTGATGGTCATAGCATAATGAATTCTGAAGTGTACCGACACATCCTATCTGCTCAAGTTCAAACAAATGCCTCAAAACTCATTGGCCGGCAGTTCATTCTACAGCAAGACAATGATCCCACACATACTGCTAAAGCAACAAAGGAGTTTTTCATGATGCAGCGTTATAGGACTTTTGGAGTACTGTGTGCAATTCTGGTCATCCCATTATAGGAAGAATGTGCAAGAATTGGAAAGGTTGCAGCGGAGGGTTAACAAAATGATGCCTGATTACATGATATTAGCTACAGGGAGAGATTGAACAGATTTGGATTGCTTTCTCTGGAATGCCGGAGGTTGCAGGCAGACCTGATAGAAGTATGTAAAATTATAAGAAGGATAGATTGGTTAGACAGTCAGAACCTATTTTCCAGGATGAAAGTACCAAACACTAGAAGGCAAGGTGAGAGGGGCAACTTATTTACACTGAGGGTGGTGAGTGCCTGGAACGCACTGCCAAGAGTGGTGCAGGAGCCAGATACGATAGTAGCATTTAAGAGACTTTTAGATAAGCACAGGGATATGCAGGGAATTGAGAGATATGGATTATATGCAGGCAGATAAGAATTAGCTTTGGCATCATGTTCAGCGCAGACATTGTTGGCCGAAGTGCTATAATGTGCTATGCTTGTGTTATATTGTTCTATGTTCTGTTTTTGTTCTGGGGATAGGTCAGCAGGTTTTAAAAGATTTAAATTAGTGATAATAAAATCAAAGATGATGTTGCTAAGAATTAACCTATGGAAGGCTGAACCACCAAGATTCAGATGGATTTTCATCACACCAATCCCTATGCTTCTCAAATAGAGAGTGAGGCAACCAGCTTTCACCAACTCAGGTGGAAATTCTGCTGTAATCATTGCCGAAGCTGTAAATGTATCAGCAATGAACAAAACCAACTATCTTTGAAATAATTAGACTTGCTTCAAGAAGTTATAAACATATCACCTGGTTTTAACTCTCTTGTTGGCCTTTTGTTGGTCTTGAAATATAAATGAAATATAAAAGTAGGACACATGTTGCTGAGTAACTGTGATACACCATAACCTATTTAAGTCCTTCAATTAATGACAGTTGATTAAATCCAATGATTTCTTCCTGTTTTACAATATTGCCATAAGTTTTATATTGAACTGTATATGGAGTATCTCACCTCCACTCTTTCAATCCAGATGAACAGTCTGAACCTGAAATATTGACTATCCATTTTTCTTCCACAGATGCTGCCTAACCCACTAATTTCCTCATGCAGTTTGTATTTTGATGCCGGCAGCCCATGGTCCTTTTTGGCGGTGTTTGATTTAGACAATAGACAATAAGTGCAGGAGTAGGCCATTCAGCCCTTCGAGCCAGCACCACCATTCAATGTGATCATGGCTGATCATTCTCAATCAGTACCCCGTTCCTGCCTTCTCCCCATACCCTCTGACTCCGCTATCTTTAAGAGCTCTATCTAGCTCTCTCTTGAATGCATTCAGAGAATTGGCCTCCATTGCCTTCTGAGGCAGAGAATTCCACAGATTTACAACTCTTTGAAAATGTTTTTTCTCATCCCCGTTCTAAATGGCCTATCCCTTATTCCTAAACTGTGGCCCCTGGTTCTGGACTCCCCCAATATTGGGAACATGTTTCCTGCCTCTAACATATCCAACCCCTTAATAATCTGCCTGACCTGCTGAGTTACTCCAGCATTTTGTGAATAAATCCCTTAATAATCTTATATGTTTCGATAAGATCCCCTCTCATTCTTCTAAATTCGTGTATACAAGCCTAGTCGCTCCAATCTTTCAATATTTGAGACATGCTATTAGAATAACTGAAGCATGTAACTGCAGATTGAACAGGATGGTACACATGGCGGCCAAAATATGACCATGGTAAAGGAATTGAATGTTAGGGTTAGCATGGAATGTCCGTCAAAGAAAATGCTGTGGTCTGAATGATGCCCAGTTTCCAATTCAGACAAGTAGAAAATTACTTCTTTGTGTCCCTGTCAATGAAAATCTTGTGGGAGTCAGAAGGTCAGTCATTCAACCCAATATACCCAATTATCTGGTCTATTGTAGCCTCAATATTAGTGTGGCTAGTTTGTGGTAATCCCACAATGTTGCAAGTGGGGGGATGTAAGGGTAGGTGAATAGACTTTCTCTTGTTAGAGATAATCATTAGCTAGCACTTGTGTGGAATGGATATTATTTAATATTTATCAGCTCATGTTAAAATGTTATCCAGAACTGGTTTTGTATGCAAGCATAGGCTGGTTTACTTTTGAAGAGCTGAGAATGAATTTTATTATTGTAAAATATAGCAAACGTTCCCCCTTTTGACATTATGAAAGGTGGAAGGAAAGTCACACATGAAGTTGCTGAAAATGGTTGTGTCTAGGACACTGCCTGAAGAAAGATTTTAAATCAAAAGTGTTTTGTAGGTAGTTCCACTTGTGGGTTTTATGCATCTGATATCTCAAACTTGATAACCAGACATGGTGAAGTTAGAGAAACAAGAAACAGAGTTATGAATGAGTTGAAGTTTGCTACGGGTTGGAAAAGCAAGCCAGCAAAAGTGGACAGTGAGCAACTAATTGGCGTTGTCTACAGGTGATCTATGGGAGGCATTCAAAGGATATTAAAAGTTGGATAAAACAAAAAAGAGAAGGGTTTTGGTACAGTTAGAGGGGGGGGGGGGAAATGAGAGATGAGCCCCTACCACAGTCTAGAATATGTATGAGATATTTACAAATAGGAGAATGAAGAGGGGACATTAAATGATACTGGTGTGCAAGGATAATGAAAATTTCAAAGCATTTTGTAAGTAAATTGAGATCAAGATGATAATGAGGAAAAGGGTAGGCAGTACCAACCAGGGATCAAAGGGTTAACCAGCACATGGAGCCAGGTATAGGTGGGAACTGAACTGAACACTTCTCATATATATTAATTACTGAGAAGAAATTGTTGTTAGAGAATTTAGAGGATGGGGGAGAATGGAATTCTAGTAAAGATGTCTATTAAAAGGTGGTAATGGGCTCAAAAGTTCATAGATCTCCAGGACCTGATGAGATTTATCCAAAGCTTTTATGATAAGCAAGGGAAGTGACTGACAAACATTTTCAAGTCTTCTCATCCCACAGAAGAGATGACAGGAGGACAGCAAGAGTGGTAATCGTGTTCCAGAAGGACAACGGGGATAAGCAGGTAATTAGAGGCCACTATATATGACACCAGTGGTGAGGAAACTAATTTTTCAAATTCTGGGTCAGAATTAATGTACACATAGGAGAGGCAGGGATGCATGATTTTATTAAGGGGAGATCCTGCCTGACTAATTTTTTTCAAGGGGATGACTAACTGTGCCAATGAGAGTAGTGCAGTTGACGTAGTCTACATGAAGTTCACTAAGGCCTTTGATAAGGCCCTATATGAATTGCTGGTCTAAAAGGTAAGAGCTCATGAATGAGTTCCAGTGAAATTTGTCATCTGAGATCTAAAATTGGTTTGTGCCAAGGGTTGATTAATGATTGGAAGACTCCGACGTGGTGTATCACAGATGCTGGAATCTTTTCTATTCGTTATAAATGTCAACAACCTGGATGTGAATGTGGGAGTTATGATTAGTAAGTTTGCAGATAAAATGTGATCAGAGGTATTTATAGTGAGGATGGTAATGTTTAGTTACAGAACAATTTTCTGATGAGTTGGTGAAATGGGCAGAGCAAAGGCAGATGGTAATCTAATCCTAAAAAATATGAGATGATACATTTTCAGAGGTCCAATAAGTTATCATATACATAATGAATGATTGGACTCTCAGAAGTACTGAGGAACAGAAGGACCTTTGTGAACATATCCAAGGATCCCTGAAAACAACAGTAAAGGTAGATACATTGATTAAGAAGATATGTTTATTCTTGTCTTAATTGGCAGGGAATGGAATATATGAGAAGGAAGGTTATAGTACAACTATGTGTTAGGCTACAGCTGAAGTTTGGTGTGAAGTACAACTTTGCCCAAATACAAGTACAAGTATAGCATGCAATAATAAAGCTTATCACTGTACCTCGGTACACGTGACAATAAACTAAACTAAATTACAATCGATCTGAAACATAGAAACATAGAAAATAGGTGCAGGAGTAGACCATTCGGCCCTTCAAGCCAGCACCGTCATTCAATATGATCATGGCTGATCATCCTAAATCAGTGCCCCGTTCCTGCTTTCTCTCCATATCCCTTGATTCCATTAGCCCTAAGAGCTATATCTAACTCTCTCTTGAAAACATCCAGTGAATTGGCCTCCACTGCCTTCTGTGGCAGAGAATTCCACAGATTCACAACTCTGGGTGAAAATGTTTTTCCTCATCTCAATCCTAAATGGCCTATCCTTATTCTTAAACAGTGACCCCTGGTTCTGGACTCCCCTAACACGGGGAACAATTCTCCTGCATCTAGCCTGTCCAATCTCTTAAGAATGTTATATGTTTCTATAAGATCTCCTCTCATCCTTCTAAATTCCAGTGAATATAAGCCCAGTCGATCCATTCTTTCATCTTGCCATCCCTGGAATTAACCTGGTGAACCTACACTGCACTCCCTTATAGCAAGAATGTCCTTCCTCAAATTGGGAATGAGTGGCTGAGTTACTCCTGCACTTTGTGTCTTTTCATGAAAATGGAAGGTAATGCACTTGGAGTGGTGATTACCTCTAACTCTGTGATAAACACTGTGCATGCAATTAATCTGCATTGGGAAACACCGTGACCCATGGTGGCCGATGAATATTCATTCTGACCCTTGGTAACCCATGTTCATCCCCTCAGTGATTCACTCTGAATGTTGGTGACCTCTACTGATTCATTTGGTGCTCTGCACTTATTTCCTCAGTGTTCTTGGCTGAATCCCACTGTTGTGGCAAATTTTTATCTATATGTTGTCATCCTCCATGATAGTGAAATTATTTGAGAATTTATTTTTCAGTGGTCTCTATTCAGCTGACGCTCAAGTCCACTTTCCCTCATACTTGCTCTCTCCATAGACCCAATTCTCAGCCACTGGAACTCCTGGTTTTATCTGTTGGTGTTTTGACTGTTTACCTCAACTTGCTCTCCACAAGTTCAGTCACTAGATTGGAAAGTCGATATCAATTAGACTGTTTCAGTCTGATTCAACCTGGAACATTTGCTGAGAAGGGAGATTAAATAAAAATGTAAGTGTACAGTGTAAGTAAAAATAATTTATTTTGTTTATTTAGTTGAAAGAAACAGTAGTTCTTCAGCCCACAATGTCCACGCCGAACATGATATCAAATTAAACTAATTTCATCTGCCTGCATGTGATCCAAATCCCTCCATTCCCTGCATATCCATTTGCCTAGCTAAAACCCCCTATCCTCTCTGCCTCCACCACCACCGATGGCAGCAGGTTCCAGGCACCTACCATCCTTCAATGTAAAGAACCTTATGCCGCGCATGTCCTTTTAAATGTGCCTCTTGCACCTTAAAGCAATGCCCTCGAGTTCTTGACATTTCCACCCTGTGAAAAAGGTTCTGATTGTCTACCTTATCTATGCCTCTCATAAATTTATATACTTCTATCAGATCTTCCCTCAGCCTCTGGCATCCCAGAGAAAGTAATCCAAGTTTGTCCAACCTATCCTTATAAGTAATAGCCTCTAATCCAGGCAGCTTTCTGGTAAACCTATTCTGCACCCTCTCCAAAGTCTTCAAATTCTTCCTGTCATGGGACGACTAGAACTGCATACAATATGGCCAAACTAGTTTTATAAAACCACAACTAAAGATGATGAAATTATGATGAAACATTCTCAAAACAAAGAGATGATGTAAATTTCTAGACCAGCAAGGAAGAGATGTCGGTGATGCTCGGCGTGGAGAATCTGTGCCCATGACTCTGCATCTTATCACCGGGCACATCTTTTCTGGTAGCAGTAAGAAGGAAGCAAAAGGTAAACCTTAGGAAAATATGGAAGGGATAGAGACAGGTTGGAGGTGTAGCAATGATAGCAATATGGACAATACTTGGACAGGAAAATAAGTTATTACTGTAGATGTTTCAGCAAAGACTGCATAGGTAAATCTAAAATTGCACATAGACCTTCCCTCTGAGGTGGATCACAAAAGAAAGATATTGGAGAAAGGTTAATTATTTCAAAAGCTCAAAGTTGAATGAAGAAAAATAATGGCACACTGCGGCACATGCAGAGGGTGGCACAGTGGTGCAATGGTAGAGTTGCTGCTTTACAGTGCCAGAGACCCGGGTTTATCCCGACTACTGGTGCTGTCTGTACAGAGTTTATATGTTCTCCCTGTGACCACATGGGTTTTCTTTGGGTGCTCCGGTTTCCTCCAACCCTCCAAAAGACGTACAGGTTTGTAGGTTAATTGGCTTCTGTAAATTGTCCCTAATGTGTAGCATAGTGCTTGTGTGATCACTGGTCAGTGCAAACTCGGTTGGCAAAAGAGCATGTTTCCACGCAGTATGTCCAAAGGCTAAAGTGCCATCACAATCAATGTGTGTGTTACTCATTACTTTGGGTAGGGGCATTGAGTAGTCATGATTATACATACCTAAACATGAAGGTGTTGGAAAATTAGGACCATAGTTATATATGGTGGCAGCGTATTCAGTAATTTTGCAAGGGAGAGGATCTTTGCAGTTATCGAAAGTGTTAAAAAAGTCAAGGACAGGTTTTTTGAGAAGAGGATGGCAAGTAGTTCTGAAAGAAAAGGGCAATAACCAAGTAAAGAGGTCGTTCACAAGGAATGTGGGGGGGGGGGGGGGGGTGGTAACCAGTTTAAATGGAATGAGAAGAATCAAAGAGAAATAGATCAGCCTTGTGGATAAGATTATTTCAAAAAGAGCAGGAGAGGATGATCCATAGAGATGGAGGCCATGATTTAAGGCTCAACCAGAGTAAACTGAAAGAAAGAAGTGATGCACAAAAGCAGCTGAATTAAATGATCTAAAAATTAGAATTAAAAATGTTCATGAATCCAACACATTTGTCAAAGCTAGAGTGCAGGGGAGATGATTTAAGGAGATTCAGAGAAGAATACTTATTAGAAACTCTTCAATGGCACTAGAAATGCCTCCGACTAATTAGGTAGCTTTCAATCACGGACATTTTCATTAATTGGAACTTGATTGTGTACTAAAACTTGCAGAGCATTCAATTTCTCCACCAGATGTCATAAACTAGCAATAAAACAGTCTGAAGAAGGGTCTCGACCCAAAATGTCACACATTCCTTCTCTCCAGAGATGCTGCCTGTCCCGCTGAGTTACTCCAGCATTTTTTTGTCTATCTTCGATTTAAACCAGCATCTGCAGTTTTTTCCTACAAATTAAAACTTGGGAAATGAATTAACGATTTCAGATCCACTGAAATGAAAATATGAGATTGTTTCTTGTCAATTGAAACTTATCTTCTTTATAGCATTGCATGGAACTCAGCATTTGCCTCAGCTCAGTGAGAAAGAGGTTCATTGTTTCATGAGTTGAGTGTTGAAGTCATCTTCAAGACTGGTGCCTTGGTATAATTTCACAATGAGTAATCGAAGCCAAGCGTGCCGCCTTAGCCGAGTACAAGCGGTCAGTTAACGAGAAGAACCTGCAGATCCTCAGGGCTGCCAGGAGCAAGGCTCAGCAGACTGCCAGGCGTTGCGCCAATGAGTACTGGACACAGCTTAGTGAGGACATCCAGACGGCCGCCATAAAGGGGAACATCAGGGGAATGTACGATGGCATTAAGAAGGCACTAGGACCAGTCCAGAGCAAGACAGCCCCCACTCAAATCCTCCACTGGGGAAGTAATCGCAGACAAATGCCAGCAGATGGAGAGATGGGTGGAACACTACTCCGATCTCTACTCGAGAGAGAACACAGTGTCCCCCTCAGTCCTTGACGCCATCGAGTGCCTGTCGACTATGAATGAGTTAGATGGAGAGCCGACGGTAGAAGAGCTCAGCAAGGCCATTGACAGCCTGGCCTCAGGCAAGGCCCCAGGCAGCGACGGGATTCCCCCTGACCTGATCAAGCACTGCAAGACTACCTTACTGCTTCCTTTGCATGAAGTCCTCTGCCAGTGCTGGCAAGAAGGAGCTGTACCACAGGACATCAGGGATGACACGTATTCCAAAAGACATCCTCTTTGGAGAGCTAACATCTGGGAGGAAACCCATCGGCCGCCCCCAGCTACATTACAAGGATGTCTGCAAGAGAGATTTGAAGGTGCTCGACATTGATGTGGAGTCCTGGGAGAGCCTTGCAGCTGACCATACAAGGTGGAGAGGTACCCTGAACCAACATCTCAAAACGGGGGAAGAGAAACTGATGAACGCAGCGGCAGAAAAGCGGGCACGCAGAAAGGACCGCAGCAACTTCAACAGACCAGAGTCCACACACAAATGTGACCTTTGTGACAGAGACTGTCACTCCCGCATTGGTCTCTTCAGCCACAAGCGACGCTACTCTAGCTGAGGTGTGAAGCAAGCAGCCAACTAGGATGCATCACCCATGGTCACCCATGACCGAGGGGGCCTAAGAAGAATAAGGACTACTATAAACTATAATAAAACCAGAAATACAGGGAATACTCAGCAAGTCAGGCAGCATCTATGGAGAAACTTTTTTTTTAAGTCAATGCAGAACTCAGCATGTTCTGAAAGGACACGAAGTGCTGGAATAACGCAAGTCAGGCAGTATCACTGGAGAATGTAGATAGGTGACGTTTTGGATCGAGACCTGCGAAGGGTCTCGACACGAAACGTCATCTATCCATGTTCTCCAAATATACCTGACCTGCTGACTACCACAGCACTTTGTGTCCTTTTGTGCATTAACCAGCATCTACAGTTCCTTGTTTCTACATCTCAGCATGTCTTTTTTCCCCCAGATTTCCAGCTTCTATATTTTTGTTTTGAAAATGAAGAGAATTCAGATGTTGGAAGTACAACATTAAAAAAAATGAAAATGCTGAACTCAGTAGATCAGGCCACATCTATTGGAAGAAAAGCAGACTTAAGTTTTAGGTCACAGACCCCTAGTTAGAACCTACTCAGTAATGAGAAAGTTTCCTCAACCCAAAGGTTTAACTCTGTTTCACTTTCCATTGATGTGGCCTGACCAGCTGTGTATTTCCAGTTTTTTTCGGTGTGCTTTTTTTGCTTTTTAACGCAGTGGTGGGGTTTTTGGGAGCAGTGTGCTGACCAAATTTCTCAAGAACGTCAGAAAGGATTTACTTCTAAATTGCTGTAGTACTTTAGTTAGTTCACATAACCTTTCAAATGTTATTCTAAACCTTAGTTTCGGAGTCAACATACCCATTTGCGATGGTGAACTTAAACGCATTTTGTCAATAACCTTCCACGTGAGTTTTGTTGGGGCGCTTTCAATGGCACATCCCGAGACCGCACCGTTGTCTCAGGCTGTGCTTGACATTTGATAACTCACCACCAATCATTGCTTCATGTCAAAACCCTTGTAAATTCTTCAATTAATGACGGAACGTGTGTGTCAAATGTTACAGATATAGCCTGAATATCATTTAGATTTAAGAAGAATTCCGCCAGCCGAGGAAAAAACATAGAAAGCCCCTTTAATGTTAAAGGTACAAGACACCTGAAGCTTTCACTGTAACACAAGTGTTACATATTGTCCTCAATTTCATTTCAGTTTGCTGCCTTCGCAATATGAATACATTGTACAATGTGGGTGTGATAGATTGGCGTAGCAGACGTAGCATGGATGTGAAATATTTAGCATTCAAAACAAGGCAAGGAATTAATTGTTGTTACAGCGCTGTGCGTCATCACGACAAATTGTAATTCACGTCAATGTAATTGAACACTGATTTCTCAGTCTATAGTCAAATATGCCAATGGTTTCAGTATTGCCAGTGTATAATATTGAGTTGCAGCTCTCTGGTAGGTTCGTATTTAAAACTGATGTCAGCAGATAACCTCGATTTGACTGATAATTTGAAATTCAGACTTGCAAAATAAAAAGATGGGCGACACACGTAGCACACTTACCATAAATTCGGCGACCGGAATTGGTGTAAGCGGAATGATAGTGTCCTCTAACGTTCTTAATGATTGATATCTAGGTTGATTCAAACACAATTAACAATATAAACAATACTGTCTCCAATAACACGCAGTCTCGGTGATGTCAATGGTTATGACATGCATGAAGGTACGCGTCAATATGCTGATAAAATATAGACTTATTCCAGCGAATGTACAGTTATTATTAAAATTGAAAACGGCACCTAAATTGCAAAGTATCCGTGGTTGAAAAGGTCAAATGTTCCATTTTTCCTGATGTGAAGGAAAATAGCTGCCGATGCTGGTTCAAATCGAAGGTAGACACAAAATGCTGGAGTTTAAGTCAGCGGGTCAAGCAGCATCTCAGGAGAGAATGAATGGGTGACGTTTCGGGTCGAGACCCTTCTTCAGACTGGTGTGAATGTTCTTTGCCCTTCCAAGAGTTACAAAAATAAATTTTCTGATATTCGATTTTCCGATAAGATCACGGTGTTCACGTTTAGGACCGTATCAGTACATCATTGTTGTTTGTGAGAGAGCAAAACTTATTTTTTCGACCTTCATGGAAAATCCCAAGATTTTGAAGCATGACAACCTTTGTTTTGGTGATTCATTGGGTCGGTTTTGCTTCAGTTTCTTGCTGATAGATGAATTATGTGTGCTGTGAGGCATGTAACAAAAGAACTTGCACTTATGAGATGGCACAGTTAATTTATAGATGCAAAGTTTCCGTCACGAAATTCCCAAAACAGGCGCACATAGGTATTCCTGGTTTGCTAACTGTTCTTCATATTAACATCAAATCTTCAATATTGTATGAGCATCTTGGTCGGCATGGACGAGTTGGGCCGAAGGGCCGGTTTGCGTGCTGTACGACTCTATAGGCATTTCAGATCGAATAATTTAACTTTTAAAATGCTTTATACCCCGACAAACACCAAAAGAAACCAACTAGTATCCTGTGAAATACACTATTACAATAATATGAAGATAGTGGAATGTCCGATTATTTTCATGGTTATAACGGTATAACGTATAATTCACAATTTATCCATTGGTTAAACCCATCGCTTCATTCGCGTGTAATTAAATGGAATTTGCGTAATAACCTTCCTGCGTTGTTTGTTGTGATGTTTTCTTGTCCGCAACAATCTATTTTGTGTCTCACGCAAAATATCGTATGAAATTGGAAGTCTCGAAGTAATTGATCTTGTTCTCTCTGTTTTGACAACAGTTCGTTCATCAGGTGCCCCTTGCTTTTCTTGGTAATCGAGTTCAAAATCCACTGACGTTCGCCTTTAAACCATTTCCTCCCTTGTCTCCTTCTTCGACTACCAATTAACCTACTCTTACAGTTTCGCCATTTATTTTATTTCGCCAGTCTACTACTTGTCGCTACCACATTAATTTAATATTTCACTTGCATTTCTACCCATTTTCCTACGCGATTGAAAATGTGTAACTTTTTTAAATAAGGCTGTTACATCTTTTCCTTTTCCAGTTGTCACGAATTTTAATTATCTCCCATCACGGGTGTATGCATACATTTTTTTCTTCCAAAAAGTGTAACTAATGAAAGCTGTGATGGGTTCGAGCCTGTCGAGACGCCTCCAGACATCCTCTTGACATTTGAATGAAGCAAGGAAGACTTCAAGGTTTGTCAATCTGGAGCGCCCTCTCCTGGTCAGTATTGTTTACTATTTACGACCTTGTACGGAAACATTTCTTCCAAATCAAAACACAAATAAAACCCAATCACGTCGCGCATTTGAAAAAAATATTCTCATAGAATAATAGAGAAAAGAATAGGTATTATTGTTTTAACGTTGCTGATATTTAGGCAGTGACGCAGTCGTGTGTGGCGCCAGGTTGATTATTCTTATGTTGCAATAAACGTGAAGTACAGCTGTTCGTACATCAATTATCGATTAAACGACCCACTTGAAAGTTTAAAATCCTTGCTATAAAGTCTGAATTTGCTTTCCCTTAGTGTTAGGTGCTCTTGATGCTGCTGCATCTTTCTCTACCATTTGTTGGATATTCCAACCTTCTTCGGGCGCACCTGCTGCGTGCTCAGTATTCTCAAACAATGACTTGTACCCCAGAGGTATCAAAAGTACCTGCTGAAAAGTCACGTAACTCCGGCGAAACAGTGGCGGGGCGTTGGTTTTCTGCAGACAAAGCAACCTGGACAGTATTGGCGTGACACTTTTGGAGCTGAGGAGGTGATGTGTGACTCATTCCTGCGTCGTGTTGGATAAACGGGCGATTCACACTTTCAGAGCAGCAAATCAAACGTACTTCTGAAAAACAGGTCATGCTGAATGGAATTTTTTTTTGATTTGATTTATATTCCGACATCGTTTCCCTTGAAGTATTATAAGCGTCCTTCATGCTGACGGAAACTTGCATGTCTACAGATGTAATTTAGTTGTTGGGAACCAATTGGTTGGAGACTGCAACCTGGGCATCATCGCGACACGGTAAAGTCCTCCTCGTTGCTTACCTGAAAAGTTAAATGTTCTTAGAGGCTCCTTTTCTTGTACGAATTATTTAACCAAAATTCGCGGCTAACTTTCCCCGTGCTCCTCCACATGGATGGATTATATATTTGGGGGGTTTAAAATCCCAGTGGGTAAGTAAGTATAACATGTCTCCAGTTTTTTTAAAAAAGCGAATGGAATGAACTTGAATATGAAACATACTGTTTTCCATCGATTTGTCCAAATGCATAAATCGAGTGTTGGGCGATCATTATGAACGATTGCTTGTGTCCAAATTCGACTGTACTTTGTGTGGATAGTTACTGTGTTAATGATAGATAATGGGAGTGTGGCTGATTAAAGTGATATCAAAGGTCAGATTGGTCTTTTAATTGCATGGTTACTTATCGAAAAATTATTTCTGGCCACGGCATTGATTATTTTACAATTCGGTTAAATCGTTTTGTGCGATATTTGATCGGCGTCGCGGATGGCGAAATCAAATGTTTTTTGCATAAATTAATTCAAATTGACAATGGCCATGATTTTGCATTGGCGACTGACAATTGATGTGGCATATATGGTGGGTGACATTGTCCTGCTGGATGTCCTTTCTGATCAAGTGCAGAATGTAGGATATCTGGCGGTTAAGCAAAGGCAATATAAATTATTTCACTCAATGTTTTCAATGAGATCTTTGATCAGATCTGCCAAACATTTTGACGCGTGATTCCATTAAAGTGGCTGACCTATATCGAGCCTCGTCCTTTTAAAGGGTTTCTGGAATTACATCAATATTGATTGCAATATTGCTTGCGTGAGACATGTCTGTCTGTACAGGCGCGACTCATTGCTTCTCCCACCTTCCGTGAGAGCACTTCAGCGCCCTGAATGCTAATAAAGTGAAATGTTTGAAGGCGCAAGGCTGGTCTCAAAGCCATTCGCCCTGTCTCTCTGTCTCACACACGAGCAGCGGCTTCCGAAGAAAACAAACGAAACTTATTATTTTCCTTGCAGAAGCCCGCGACTTCGTGTCATACATTGAAGAGAAAGGATTCTAAAGAAGGCGTCAGCCCCATTTGACCCAGGACTTTGCATCTGCCAGAAGCGATGGCATCCTCCGCGCCTTCATCCTCCGGTGCCGGTCAAGATCCCAACTCAACGAGTTTGCGGCCGGGAGACAGAAATACAAGTAAGCGGGTTATATCCAATTTCAAGAAGATCACCACAGCAAAATTGTCGAAGTGCCCTATTGTCATGTTGTTGTATGCAGAAAATCTATGAAAATACATTGCAAAATCTGAACGCCATCTCAGAAATGTTTAAATGAGTATGTGTTTCAGTAATACTAAGCAGCATTGACGTCCCCAATAACGTTGTGTGATTTATGCTTTTGTATTTATTTAAGTGCAGAGTTTAGTCGTTTTAATTTTTTTTTCACATACAGCACCTGCAGGCTGCGAAGTATTTCCACTCTGTGCAAATAAGCATACAGCTGTATGTGGATAAAAGAGAGAAACCGTCTAAGCTGTAATTTCAGAGGGGTTTATGCACTTTGCTCATTATCACAGACCCTTTTAGTGCAGATTTTGAGAGGACGTGTAATTATACGAGGGTGAATACGAAGGCGGCTGCAGCACCAAATTGTAGCTCTTATGAATTCTCTAATAGATCCGACGACATACAGCGAACGAAAGAGAACTATTGAGCTGGGGAGGATGAGAACGGCGCTAATAGATCTAATCAGTCTGTTACATTTCCTCGGTAATTTTGACATCAGGTACAAATAAACAAGTCCGATGACATAATCGGCACCAACAAAGAAAAACTTGCCAAAAACAAAGATGGGTATTGCAATCATTACACTTGTGGTATATTTGCCCTGAAGGGGCTTCATATGCTACCAGGCGAGAATATGTATTCCATCTGCCAAGAGGCATTGGAGTAACCTAGATTTCGCTTTCAGTCCATTGTCAAGCATTAAAATTCTGGAATTGAAACGATGCCACCTTATCTCAATATCTTCATATTTTACCACCGCCACCATCCCATCTCCGCCCCCATCCACGAGTCGCCGTCTCTCTCTCGCTCTCTCACACACGCGCGCGCGCAAGCACACACACACACACACACATACGCGCACACACGCTCGCGCGCGCAAGCACACACACACACACACACACACGCATACACACACACACGTGCACACACACACACACGCTCGCGCGCGCAAGCACACACACACACATACACACACACACAATAATCTCCAGTTTTTTAGTGCTTTAGGCGTAGTTCGCCTTTGTACTTAAAGGAAAGCAAACGTGCCATTCATGTAACATAGAATTGACCATTCAGATCAATTTACCTTATCTTGTTAAAACAAGATGTCAAATATAAGAACGATATAGACTAATATGCATTCACGACGTCATTAATAGCAGAGTATGTGGGTCAATGAACGCTTGCTCTACCGTAGCTAATTTCAGAGTCGGTAAATGTGAAGAGCACGTCGTGTGCATGTTTGTCCTTTCCTCTGTAATCGTGTTTCTTGCTTGTCCTAGTCTTATACCATTAGCTCGTGGGATGCTTTATCTCCCAGTCACTGACCTGAGGCGCATTTGTCTGTCAGTGTTTTTTCACGCAAGTGTCACCAAGAGGCTTTCCTCTGGCTGTCAAGAGTCACGAAATTCTCCAGCAAAAGGGCAGAGCCTGGCAGAGAAATCGTGCTCGTCTGGCGCGGCCACGTTTGCAAAGAGACAACCATGGAGGGTTAGGGTGCATTCGGGAAACAATTTCCACATCTTACACCAAATCCAAACAGATTTTCTGTTTACTCCTGGCGCTATTCTACGGATCTGAAATCCCCATCTAATTACTTGTTAATGTAGATGAATGACATCGCCTTCCATCGAAACAATATTTGCAACCCACATAAGTGGAACCACTGAAACTCACAGTGTGATTTTTATTTTAGTTTATTACTGGTGGTTAAATAAAATCGCAAAATATAGCTTTCAATTCCAATCTATAAGTTGGATGTTACGTCGCGCTTTCTTTAGAATTCGCTTTTGAAGATATATTTTGGGGAATTTCATCATTCGCTTTCGCTCCTGTTGCGTAGCTACAGAGCCATCTTTGTGATGCTATTAGTATTTACACGCCTCATAAACCCGGGCTCTGGTGCTGCCAGACTAGGGAGAGACTTCCAAATTGCCGCTTCACTCAGCCGTTCAGATCAAGGAGAAATATATAAGTCATGTTCCTAATTTTTAATTAAATGCATCAATGTGTGCGTCCTATAGGCTGATTATATGGAGACCCGATTTGCTATATTTAAAGCCTAATGATTATAAATGTTCTCAATCATATTTCTTACTCTCAAGCGTATAACCCTCACAACACTCCTTGTAACTCACCACTCTGGGCTGCACAGTCATGCGAATTACTTGGTTAGATTTTGAAATAAATTGCCACACGAATCATTAACTTGCTTTAAAAATGGATACTCAATAATAAGGTAACGCATAAATGCAAATGAAGACGTGTGTTTGAAAAAAGAAACGAATTACATTCGTGCAAAACAGGGTAATATTCCCTGGCTGACAGCTAGTCGTCCAGAGCAGAGTTAGTCAAATATCATTTTTCAGCCAATTAAGTCTTTGACTACTCTCCCGACCTCATTTCACGCAGGTTTGTTTTAAGCTTGCAATTTGCCAGAAGTGTGCCAACATTTATTAGATAGTCAGTCCTAGGACGACCTGGTTTGGTATTCAAGGAAAGGCAACAAAGTAGGAGAAAAAACGGGAAGATCGTGCCGCCGCATTAAAAATTATGAAAAGAACGCAAATAATTGGGACGAAGCTTTAACACTGTATCCGTCTAATTCTTCTTTAGATTGTTTGCATAATGACATTCATTATCTGTCACGAATGCACTGGATGTGATGAGAATCGTTTTGCAGCTTTTCATGAAACATTTCGGGGAACTAAATAAATGCAAACCTTTTTAGAGTTTATAGTTATCCTCGCGATACATCGTGAAATGTGTTCAAACTATTGTTATTTAGTTTCACAGAAGACCAGAACCTAGATGTATACATTTCTCGTTCTTTCTATTATTTCAGCCTATGACGCTTGGTGCGGAGTTGCTCATGGCTGCACAAGAAAACTTGGTCTGAAAATCTGCGGTATGTAATTCTCTATTTGATATAAACAAACAAATCTTTCAAAGAGCATTTGGGTAACTTTAGTATGCCAGGGTCAATCAAATAAAATAAGCCGAATATCCGGGTCCCGTCCAGCACATGCACACCCCGTGAATTACCCAATGGAGGACTTGGAGACTTCTTCGAGTGTATTGACTTTTTTGTTAAACCCTACACAATCCAGTACCAGTCAAAACGATGTTTGTCTTATGTTTTCAATTTAATGTCAATAAATTAATGAGGTTGCTCGGTCTTCTATTAATTCCTTTAAATCGTAAAATATCCAGTTCTGTAACAACCAATCTTAATTGGGACGATCTCAACTGCTCATCTTAAATGGCACGATCCTTCATGTGGAATCCGGTGCACATATTGTTGATGCTGATGGCGATTGGTTGATAAACGTCATGCCTATTGGGCAGCCATGATGTTCACCATGGAAGTGAGATATTAACATTTAAAGTAATTATTTTATGTCCAATGGAACAAATAGCTCTCTACAGGATTAGCAATCAATTAGAAGAGGGGGGGGGGGGGGGGTGGAAAGTATCGGCAGCACTTACACATCCGCGAGGTTCCTCAAAACAGGCGATGAATTATTTTGTAGTTATTTGATTAACGTTCGTTTTCATTCAAGTAATGTCATGGGTGCGCATCTGGTAACACACTTGCTGAATTTATAATTATTTAAATGTGTATCAGAGGAGTCGTTGCAGAGTTGCGGGTGGACAGAGAGAAAATGGGACTGGTCTAGATTAGGTTTTTTTTTGCGGTTGTGGACTTCTGGATCCCAAATTATGTTTGGGCATTATGGTTAGGCAACTTTGTGTTATCGGCAACTTATGTTTGGGTAGAAATCGCAGTGGAGCTGAGGTTTGGGTAGCTTTGATATGTCAACCCAATATAACAATAGCCTTATCCACAGCAGATCTGACCGACCAAACCCAATGAGGACCAGTTCTTTGTTTTGGTATTGCTAATTGAGGCAAATGCCAGGACAATGGTTGAGATCATCTTGAAATAGGATCATTGAGGTTCGGAGTCTTTCGGTACAGTCAAGTTGAGCGCCTTGTAAAATATCTTATCCAAAAAGGTATCACCCGTTACGATGTAGCAATCTTCGGCAGTACGATGAGACATCAGCCTGTTTTATCAAGTCCCTGGAGAAGTAAAATATCACCCGTCAAATATGTTCGTTAATGAAGCAAAATTGTGGCCAAATTACTAGCAGGAGAGAAGATTTATCAAAAATTCGAATAAACACTCCATGAAATTTATGAAATGTCTTTTTTTTTAGCCAAACAAGGTTAGTTCAAAAAAGAACAAGATGGATTTATGCACCTGCTATTCGATGTCGATCAATCCATCGATGGAAAGATACAGCATGGAAACAGGCCCTTCGGCTACCAAGTCCATCGACCACCCTGTTCACACCAGTTTTGTGTTATTCCACTCCTTACACACGAGGCAATTATATGGAGACGATTACAGCCCCGAACGTCTTGGGAGGAAACCAGAGGAACCCCGCGCAGTCAGAGGGAAAACGTGCAAACTCCACACATCCAGCGCCCAAGGTCAGGATCGAACCCGGGCCTCAGGCACTGTGAGGCAGCAGCTCAACCAGCTGCCCTGCTGCGTCGCCCCATCATTAAGAAACAAACACTTTCCTTCGTATAATTGCACTTAATTCCCTTACCTCCCAAGATCATTTACTTTATGTGCAATTCAATATTTGTAGTTTTCAGTGAAACATGGGTTGACTTTCACCCCAAATGGTATGCAAACCATCTCACTAATTTCCGTCTTCCTTCTGCCTATACTTTTGAAAGTACATGGGGGAAAAAACTCTAAAACAAATAGATTATAGCAGTCCATAATGCAAAAGAAAATGACTGCTTATTTCGGTCCAAAGCAGAGCTCCCACTTTTTACATGTTAGATATTTGTACATTCCCTTTCATGATTCACACTAAAGAAAGGCAAAATACATCTTGTTAGATTTTACAGTCTGAGCAAATTTATAAAATAATGAACTGGCATAAATACAGCAAACGCAACAATAATTATATTTTGAGGTACAACCTATTTGCAGTCTAATCGCTACGCGGCGGGGCGCAAGGATAAGGTTTGAGGAAACGCGAGCGTGAATACAAAATAATCACCGGTATTGCTCTTGTGTTCCTCCTAGTGGAGAGGGCACGAATAACACGTGTAATATTTGGGTCCTGGTATACATTAAAATAAAACAGAATATGCTGGAAATATTCAGCAGGTCAGGAAGCATCGGATATTTACTTGGCAGATACCATGTGACATATGAATGCTCTCTCTCGCTCTCTCTCTCCCTAGATATATATATATATATATAGTAAACAAAATAAAGTACAATATTGTTGTATTTTATGATAAGTTCTCCTGATGACAGAAAATAATTGCATCCTGATTGCACTGTGCAACTCCCCAGAATTATTGATGACTAACGAGTTCATCTGTTGGGTGATAGCGAACTGCTCGTTCCATTAATGCTTGACTTATTTCCTTCTAATTGTTACAAAAAATGTTTACATCATTTTCGGGAATCTTGAGCGAAGCACAAAGTGAATGATTCCTACCCGAAACGCCATCTATCCATGCTCTCCAGAGATGCTGTTTGACCTGCTGAGTTACACCAGCACTTTGTGTTTTTTTAATGTTGACCACACAATTATAGTAACACCAGGATCTACAGATGCTGGAATCTTGAGGGAAGCACAAAGTGCTGGAGGAACTCAGGAGGTCAGTCAACATCTATGGAGGAAATTAGTCTTCCGATCGGGAAGCTTCTTCAGACTTTTTCCCTCCAACGATGCTGCCTAACTCGCTGAGTTCCTCCAGCACTTTGTGTTTCGCTTTTTTTCAACGATTATATTTATTCCCGAGAAGGATGTAGTGCATCTCTCTATAACTAAATTACTGTTTATCCATTATAAGAGATACGGGTTTTCAGTGTGAATACTAACTTCTGAGTGAATATTCCTGTTGATAAGTTAATGTATAATCCGAGTATACTTTTGAGCGCTGATAAACGAGGATATTGTATTGCATTGAGATTGAGTAGATGGTCATTTTTTTATAATTAGCAATGGAACCTCCAGCCTCAGCAAGACGAAAATTAACAGTAAACAACCTAATTAATTTGGCGCAATTAACTTAGGGGAAATAAATGTAATCACGCTCGAACTTTGGAGAGGTCGATGATGATACATTGGATACATTAGCTTAATCTTTATTGTCGATGTATAAGTCATGATAATTTCTCTCCTGCTGCTCGACTGATATTTCTTGACTTTTAGAGAGTCCCGACAGCCTGCATTATTTCCCCATTCTCCCAGCTCTTCCACGTCCTAAACCCCAAATCTTCTTTGCCTGTCATACTGTGGTGCTAGCAATAGGGGACATTCAGCGTCTGCGTCTGCTGAATCTGAACTATTGTTCTAATGTTTACCAGTTCAGTTAAAGCTTGATCCTGGCTAAATTGTGTTACCTGGGTCAAAGGAACTTCAATACAGATGCACTGCGAATACCCACTCTCCGAGTTAACTCTACCTCCACAGTCAATCAGTCTGAAGAAGAGTCGTAACCCGCACCTGTGCTGTGCATATCCTCCACACATGCAGCCTGACCCATTGAGTTATTCTATCACTTCGTGGGTTTTTTTAACAAGCAGCTGCAGTTCCTTGTATCTCCCAACAAAGTTGTTTATTTTAAGATTCATGACGACTTTGTTGTAAGAAACTTCTAAGCCACAATTTCCCTTCACAGTTTATTTTTATTTTTTAAGCTATTTTCATGGGACGAATTTTATATTCTGGTGGTAACCATCTTTGGTGAATCTTCTTCGTAATACTCAAAATATTATTGCCAAATGCTTCAGTAATTTGCCAGACAGCGAACAAAGGAAGGGTCCCCCACTCGAAAAGTCGTCTGTCAATTTCCCTCCACAGATACTGCCTGACCAGCTGAGTACCTCCAGCAATTTGCGTTTTGCTCAAGGTTCCAGCATCTGCAGTTCCTCCTGTCTGTCTCTAGAATTTGCACCTGAAAGCTGAAGGGAATACTTACAAAGGAAAATAATTCGGACACAATGGTGTAGAATAACAGTGGCATGATTACGGTTTAGGAATAATCGTTATAAACGGGTGCACCGTCTGGCGGTAAAATGTGCCATGACTTTAGTCGACTGGAACTAATCCAATCTGACATAAACCTTCGCCATCTCTAGATTTTGCGTTCCGAATTTCGAATTCTGCTTCTAAACCAAATCACACAGGCTTTATTGAATAGCATTACATTTTAGACAATTGGTATAATCGCCGACTGGTGAAAAGCAGATTTTGCTGCAGTATTTCTCGTTATGACGCTGAATGGAAAAAAAAACGTTTTGTTTACGTTGTCAAACATTTTAGGGAGCGGGAAGGTTATCTTTTCTAGCCGCCCCATGCAAAGAGAATATCACACCCTGGGCTGGAGTTTTAAAAGCTGCGCTCGACGAGCACTTTGATTACAGAAAGGCTTTTCATAAACCCCCCAATTGTAGAATATCCCATCCACTGAGTTAATCACTTTTTCACAGCAGTGATTGTTATTGTGGGCACGGAATCGATCAAATATATTACCGTTTTGAAACCAAAAAAAAACTTATTGTTGAGAAGAAATACAAAGCTATGATCTGGTATCATTCATTTGCAGTGCCTTTTTTCTCCGAATTCATCAGCCTTATCTGCCCAGGCACCACCTTCCTCCAGGGAATAGATTAATGGAAAACTTATTAAAAGCCTATTCGTCACCTCGCTGTTTTCTGAGATAGCGAACACAAACTCCCAAAATTACAACATAAAAGCAGTCTAGCCTGGATAAATTATCAAGAGCAGCACTGGTTCTTGTCGGGTTAGTTATGTCGTGTTAGGTTAATAATACGCTGGTACTTTTGCCGTAGACGGGTTGTAATTTCGTGCGACCGTTTTAACAGACAGCTGCTGAAAGGGAATTAATATTGGAATTGATGAATGGGCTCCTGGAACGTGGAGATGATGAATTATACGTGTACATTCCAAGGCGTGTATTATATCAAGAAACCCATCGTTTGCGTACATAGAAGGCAAGCATTGAAGAAAACGACTCAATTCTCCCTGCTGGTGAATCGGTTTGCTCCGCGCGTTTTACATGAAAGTTCTGCTTCGACTTAAATCAGGGAGGTTTGTTGGTCAAGTGCACAATGGTTAAAAAAAAATCAGACGTGTATTAATTTTCTGGTGGAACCGTTAGACAGGGTTGAGACTCGACAGCACTCTGTTTTCTGAGATTTGAAGATGTCATTCCATTTCAGCAAGTTCTGATTGCAAGCAAGCCCCAGAGCCAAGGTCGCAAAAGAAATCGAGGAGCCGATCTTTCACATTTAATGCAGCCCTTTCCCATCGTTCTGCCAATGCTTGAAATTGCAAATGTTTAAAGCAGTTTTGCTACAATGTAAATCACTGTCAAAGTGCAAACCCGTCGCTCAGGTTAAATAACTCTTTTTAAATAATACAATCATAGCCGAATTTATGTTTTTGCCCTGAACTAGCAACCGCATTGACAAATTACTGGGAGTATTAGATCTTAATTGAAATGTTGGTACGTGGGTTATTTCATGCTGTAAAGAACTGGTTTAGAAATGAATCTGAAGATCTCAAGTGCGTGGGATTTAAATCGGAAGATAGTGGTCGCGATGCGGGATGCCTCCATTCATCATTGTTCCTTTCGCTTTGACAGGCTGGAAAGTTTGGCCGGAGGCTCTTCTGACTTGGCTCCAGTGGCTGCTTCTGGCCGTCTATTGTGTCGGTTTTATTTAACGAGAATTCGCCAGTGCACTAAAGAACGAATGAATGTTTGTTTTCGCATGGTTGGTTTTGTGCTGACGACATCGTGACCTCAGCCTTCTACGGGCAAATATTCCATATAAATGATCTGCTGAGAGGTTACAGCGGAACTATAATAAGCAGCGCCTTCCCACTTAGTATTCGACATCTTGCTATAATTACCTTAAAACGAGACAAAACGATACAATATGTTTGGGAATGGAAGGAAGCAATCTCTAACCGATCTTTCTGGTACTGATGCAGGTTTTTTGCAAAGGACGAACAGCATCGAGGATAAAACCAGGACAGTAAGTTCACTGAAGGACCGGCAGTCCTCCAAGAACGAGAACACAAGTGAAAACAGCGACAGTGGCTTGATATTCAAGCGCACGGAAACGGACTTTTCCAATCTCTACGCCAGAGGTAATTTTGTGAATGGGGAATAAGCACGTTTAGTGAAAGTTTAGTCCCAAACATAATCAGGAGAAATCGACTGTTCAAATCTTGGGATGACGCTGCATAACGTGGATTTGTTCGAGTTTTCCATTTTCCAGATTCACGATTTTGAAATCCCGTTTGGAATTTTAAAATGTTATGTTTATTGGTCATTTGTTATTTAGTAACGGCTATCAATGCATTTTATAAAATTATGTTTGTGTTTTCAACAACTGAATGTTACAACTATCGTTATTGAATAAATAGCTTGTATGTAAAGTTTCGCCGGTTCAATCCATTTTTCCTGACCTTTTATGTTTATGTTATGTTGTTGGGATAAAGATGACGTTTATTTGCAAAGTCTTATTTTCCAGATTTGCTGCCAGCCAAAAATGGAGAAGAGCAAACTACGCAATTCCTTCTGGAAGTGGTCGATATTCTTCTCAATTATATTAAGAAAACTTTCGATAGGTCCACGAAAGTGCTGGACTTCCACCACCCACGTCAGCTATTGGAGGGAATAGAAGGTTTTAACCTGGAACTTTCGGACAACCCTGAATCTCTGGAGCAGATACTGATTGACTGCAGGGACACACTTAAATATGGCGTCAGGACAGGTAAAAACCTCAATATTCTCCATGGTTAAAGGCAATTAACATTTTGTCTATGGGCGCAGCGGTACAGCTGCTGCCAGACAGTTCGACCCTGACAACGGGTGCTGTCTGTACGGAAAGTGCACGTTCTCTCCGTGACCGCGTGGATTTTCTCCAGATGCTCCGGGTTTTCTCCCGCACTACAAAGGCGTGCAAGTTTATAGGTTGTGTAAGGAGGAATTGCAGATGCTGGTTAAACCGATGACAGACACCAAAAAAAGCTGTAATCAGGCAGCGGGGCAATCAGCATCTCTGGAGAAAAGGAATAGGTGACTTTTGAAGAAGCGTCTCGACCCGAAACGTCACCGATTCCTTTTCTCCAGAGATGCTGCCTGGCGCGTTGAATTACTCCGCTTTTTGTGTCTGCCTCAGGTTTATAGGTTAATTGGCTTCAGTAAAATTGTAAATTGTCCCTAGTATGTAGGATAGTGCTAGTGTATGGGATGATCGCTGGTCGGCGCGGACTCCGTAAGCCGAAGGGTCTGTTTCCACGATGTATCTCTGAAGTCTACTTGTCCCAAAATGACCACTTTGCGCAAAGCGGGAAATCTCCATTCTTTCATGGGTCAGGAAAGTATCGCGAATGAGCACCGTGTGTGGATCGACGTTGCTGTCGAATAGTTTTTTCTCATGCGTGTTTTTCATGCAAAGCGGCCGAGCAGAGCACGGCAGTCACTTGTGTGGGTGTGTAATGGTCGATTCTAGATGATCGTGGCATATATCCGCCCTCGGGAAATGAAACAAAGACATGCTGCATCCGAGTGATAATTCTACCCGCCCACAATTGTCAAATGGATGAATATTGTGTGAAATGGGAACTATGTTTTCTCCTACAATCCTTAAATGGACTTAGATCGTGCCTTACATTTTGTGAGATAGATATACTGACTGGTACCATTTTCTTATCATGAATGGTCGCAAGAAATATTGTAATTTGGCCCATAAACTGACGAATATCCCTTGGAGAGTACACTGCGAGAAGAATGTGTTTCATATATAACCTTCATTCTCATTTATTATAGATCAGTCATCGCAATGAGATGTTTACCGTTAGTCAAAAATTGCCTAGGTGGAGAGTACGTTCCCCCTGTCATCTACTCACTCGAGCGGGTACCTTTTGGGCAAACGAGTGTTGATACTGGCCGCAGGCTTTGTCTCGCTCCCTTTCAGTCAGCGAGTTGGGTTGTTTTGTTTGCTAAGGATGTGGTAGTTCAATAATTGCCACTGACATAAATTTCATCCTACTCATTCCGAGCCTCATCACGTTGTAATTAACTAAGTTCAGTCAAGCGTTTGACTGATCGCAAAGGCGACAGAGATCCATAAATGTTACTGACTATATCGAGGTTCCCTTGAACCCGACGTGTGAGATGATGCACATGATTTACAAAAAATAAATTCATGAATTTCTTTGTGAACAGTTATCGCTATTTGCTAACAGTTACGAAAAAAAATATTTCGTTTCAATGTACAATTGGTCTCTCCAAAGACCTACAGGTTTGTAGGTTAACTGGTTTGGTATAATTGTAAAATTTCCCTAGTGTGTGTAGATTAGCGGCAGTGAGCCTTGTAGGCGCAGACAAAGTGGGCCGAAGAGCTTGTTTCCGCGCTGTATCTCTAAACTAAACTAAACGAAACTAGTTGTTTTATTCAATGGTGCAACTCAGACCGGAATTGCACGATCGGGATATTAGACCGAGACTCGAATTAGGACGTTTGGAGCTAACGTATCTTATCTGTCCTAGCCATGGCAAGAGTACAGAATTATACTTCTAACCATTACTGACACTACATGACAAACAAGGGCGCTGTCCATGACTTCGAACGTTTACCCAGGAAACAAAAACAAAAACAGAGTGTGAATTTAAATGGGTGGCCATGTTTAAAATAACGGAATAATAAAAATCTCATTACTAGTAACTCATAAAAAGAGAACCATGTCAATATCGCTTTGTATAATACAAAACGGAGCCAAGTATGGTAAGTTATTTGAGCATTGTCTTTGCATTTTTGATATCCGAGCCTTCATAGAATAGTATCAGAAAGAAAATATCTGCCCTTGTCTTCTCCTGCCTTGTCAATCTTCTGTCGAGACCCTTTTCCATTCTTTAATTCAACATTTTTTTAATTATCGGGTGTGAAGAAAACATACTAGGCCATTTTCACTGGGCACAGAAATAAATAAATCACTTCCCCCAGTTCATCAGTTTTATGGAATAAAGCCAGTCAGCATGTTTCAAACTGTGAGCAATTCACGTCAAAGGCCAGAATCCTCTCCCGTAAATTGTGCAGTAATGTCCATGTCATACATTAGCTCCAGCTGTAAAATTGCCACGAAGCGACGTCAACTGTCCCACTCAATACTTGTCAGTGGAACCGGTCGAATTAAATCCCGCTAAAGGATGGACATTCAAATATGTCCCCCGTGCTTAGAACAGTCGAAGATAATAATATATTTAATGCTTTCATTGTCAACCTTCTTCATTTGTTGCCATTTATAAAGTAAATATTGTATTCTAAAGTTAAAGGTTACGTTTTAGTTCCGAGGTGGAACTTATTGAAATATTTTTTTAATTAAAAATTCAATTTTTAAGCAATGATTTCTATCCCAAATGAAATAGCATAACTCTCAGAGTTGAATATATCATTTGTAATTGCCAATCGCGCAAGTCATTGACCAATGAATATAGAGGCAAACGAATTTAGTTAAGGGCCATTTTGATGAATAGCTGAATTCTACAACACATTTGCTACCTCGATTCGTTGGCCTGTACAGCAGGAGTCAGATCAAGAATCTATAGCCCATGGGCAGGCGGGCTCCTGACTTGATTTTGTGCGCATCATTTTATTTCAAAGGTAGGTAATTATCGCTCACGGCATTCAATATCCAATTAATTAGCCTGCGGAATGAGCAGTTCATCAATAAACACTTCATAACACGGTGGCTCTAAACGTGAGTAAGAATGACGGGGCTGCTTTGCCTCGCGGAATGCGCCGGTTAAATTACCCACCAGTGTCCCATTCCGCGGCTGTAAATTCACTTACTTTAATAACCTTTTAATTTTTTTATAAACTTGAATATTTCGCAACCATATTGTCATTTAGAGTTTATCGCATCTTGCTGTCCCTACAAGGCCTCTTGAAATCAATACTTAGCAGCCGTTTGTTTCCAGGCTGGAATCGACTACTCCAACCCAACCGTTGAAGCGTGGTGAAAGATTCAAGGTCCTTTTTGGACCAGAGTTTTGTTTCAATTGACACTGGTTCTCGGCGATAACCCGTTTAATTCCAGGATAAATGCTGATAATATAGTATTTTAAATCACTTAGGTTGAGAGAAAAGATGCAGTCTGAAGAAGGGTCGAGCCGCAACGTCACGCATTCCTTCTCTCCAGAGATGCTGCCTGTCCCGCCGAGTTACTCCGGTATTTTGTGTCTAAATTCAATAACTATGATTGCTTTGTCTCTAGATTGTGTCTCCAGCATTGTATTTTCAAAGCATATCTTACATTTATCTGCCAGCGTGCAGGAAAGCGCGTGTGGATGAGAACTGATGACCCGTACAGAAGCTTGGTCGTAGGTTAATGGGAATACTTATGCATATAATTGACACGAACTCCAGAGCGACTAGAATACATTATCACAAAACTAAAAAGGTTTATCGGATTAGAATAAGGATGGACTCCGATAACCAATACATTCTGCGCGTTTTATACTCTTGGCCAATTGTTTTTATGAGACGTTTACAAATCATATGTTAAGAGGCATTTACTAATAACATTAAAATATTAAGAATATTTTTTAACACAGACAAAAATGCTTAATTTGTATTAACCCAACTCGTGTTATTTTTAAAATAAATCCCTCACCGCTCAATGTGTGAAGGCTTAACTATTTAGCAGACCTGTTTTTTGTATTAAGCTAAGTAAACACTGGCCAATATATGTGGAATGTCACCCAAGCAGTTGTAGGCATGATCATCAATCCAGTAGAATATTGCGTGAAGTCCCTTAAATGATGGGATTATTTTCATCACAACTTTATTTTAAATTCCCGCAGGGCATCCTCGGTTCTTCAATCAGCTTTCTTCTGGTCTTGACATTATCGGTTTGGCCGGGGAATGGCTTACATCAACAGCTAATACCAACATGTAAGTTCTGGAATGACTCTTTTGTGACTTGTATTACAAAAGCGGGACTCATTCCCGTAGTAAACATGAAACTAGAATAATTTTAAAAGTACAGGAAGTGTTGATCTGTACTGTACCACTTAAGGTATAGATTCCATGTGATTGATGAAAAACAATCCAGTATTGGTATTTGCAACTTCTTCGCTTTACTTGGAATGGATTTGGGATTCTGGAGATGAGAGGGAGCGGGGAAAATGCGGGTATTTCATTTGGGCTGTAGCCAGTATCTGTCGATATCATATCATATCATATACATACAGCCGGAAACAGGCCTTTTCGGCCCTCCAAGTCCGTGCCGCCCAGCGATCCCCGTACATTAACATTATCCTATACCCACTAGGGACAGTCAGCCCCCAGCACAACGACGGCGCCGCTAACAATTCCCCACGCACATGGTGCGCTCCAGCTGCAGTACTTTAAAGTACGCCGCCTTCGGCGGGGACATCGTGAACCAAAGGAGCAGGCAGCCATGGTCACCGCCAGCACAACGACGGCGCCGCTAACAATTCCCCGCGCACCTTGTGCGCTCGAGCTGCAGTACTTTAAAGTACGCCGCCTTCGGCGGGGACATCGTGAACCAAAGGAGCAGGCAGCCATGGTCACCGCCAGCACAACGACGGCGCCGCTAACAATTCCCCGCGCACCTTGTGCGCTCGAGCTGCAGTACTTTAAAGTACGCCGCCTTCGGCGGGGACATCGTGAACCAAAGGAGCAGGCAGCCATGGTCACCGCCAGCACAACCATATCTGTCCGCGGTAGCGCCCAACGTAAAGCTAGTGCTCTTTTAAAAAAAGATTCGAGCCTGACTGAGTGAAGTGTAATCAAATTGGAGCGCTGCTTTTGATAGTTTTCGTAGGTCCATAGAGCTTTGCTCCCACCACAGTTAACGTCCAAAGTTAAGAAAGCACTGAATGGCTTAATTCAACTGACCTCCCAGAAACATCTTATGTAAGGGTTTCCACTGGGCTAGAATAAAACTGTAGTCAGTGACAATATACAATGCTGTCTAGTAAATCCTATTGAGACCATCTCCATGCTCCTTGGGTTGACAGACAGAGAAGGAGAAATAGGCAGACTTTTCCATGGGAAGGATATGGGATCATAATTTCAATGCTTGCCCCAGCAAGCTAATACAGATGCAAGCATTAGAAGGGGTTAAAATGTTTGGGAGGGGAAATGGAGTTTGTGATGAGTGGAGATAACTTTAGTCATCCTCTAGAATTGCTGGAACAAACTGCGGTTCGCTTTATTTCAAAGTTCCTCTTTTTATCCTCACATAGTTGCCTGTAGAGATGTTCCTGCTTGGAGACATTACCTGTTGGTTTCCATCACTTTCTATGTGCTGCACAGCCCACTATTACCTCACTTCCTTGACACTCAACTCCATGTTCAGCAAAAAAAAGTTATGGATGAGCCTGATCTTTCTCCAGGTAAACAACAAGAAAACAAAAGCCACCCTGTTCCGTTGCCGCCTAAGAATTCTCACTCTTGCCCTGAAATCATTCCACTCTAGGCTGCAAACTTTGCTTGTAAGAGGCATTACTACCCCATATTCCTGTTCAATCCCCACATTCTGTCCATACATAGTTTACCCTTGAAACATTGTCCACCAAAATTCCAACTTCAGCCCAGCCATCATCTTATTCACACAAATATTAACTCTTGATTTGTTGCCAATATCCTCCTCATTGTTTAAAAAAACTGCATCTCATCCCAAATACGGCTGCTCCCATTTTATCCTACAATATCCATGTTAAACCTCTTTGCTGCCTTATCTCCAGTGCACTGCAATTAATATCCTCATTGTCATTCCCAAGTCCTGTATGAATGCATCCTTTTCTACAGCAATCTTCGCAAAATAATATCCTCAAATCTTCTGCCTCTGATTTCCAATGCATCCCATCCTCCCTTCAAAAGACCTTTGATCACCTGGCTCTAATCTAAACTTGGAAATCCCTGTCTATATGATTGCATTTGTACAAAACAAATTACTGTGGATATTGGAAATCTTAAAATAAAAACATAATATAATGGAAATACCCAGCAAGTTATACAGAGAGGAAACAGAGTTAATATTTTAGATTAATTTTTTTAATTAGATCAATTCTGATGAAAATTCTTTCAACGCCTCTTTAAAACTTACCGATTGACTTTCCTTTGATCTCCTCTTTCCATGCTTGACATCCACTCCACTTTATAAAACAATTTGGAGTATTTTGTTGTGTTAATGAGGCTGTACAAAATGAAAGCTGCTGTTACGCACTAAGTAATGTTGGTTCACTTCACTGTACATTAAATCATCTGGTGATCTGTTCGTTAGACAAATTAGGCTAAAGTTTAATCAGGTTATTCTCCCATTGTATTGGCTGCATTTTCCATTCAAAATTTGCAGTGAGTATAACATAAAGGCTGACTGGATTTCTCACTTTAGTTGTTGGGTAATCATCATTTATAATTACAATTGACACTTATTGATTGTCTTGTATTACAGAAACAAAATTGTCCTTGGGGGTCATCACCTGGATAATTTTACATGAATAATTGCTTTTGGACTTTTGCAACCAGTTCAATATTTTTAATTATCTTTGCTGGCTGCCTGTCTATCTTTACTCTGTTCAGTGGACTGTCTGTGTGAGTTCAAATAACGGGCATTCCACATCATTTACAATGACATGTTTACAAGTGATATATCATGACATAGGACCTTTCTTTAAATAAAATTAATTGAATTGTACTGGATAAATGGCAGGTATACCTATAGTTTACATCCAGGAGGAAGCATTTCCAAATATCTGTATCTGGAAATAATGTTGATTTATTTGTCATAAATAAATGACATGTAATCTTTCATCAGAGGCATTGTGATTAAAAAATGAGAAGATTGCTCAGAAGAGTTATTATATGTGATACGTATTTCACAGGTTTACATATGAAATAGCGCCTGTGTTTGTCCTCATGGAACAAATTACGCTGAAGAAAATGCGAGAGATAATTGGTTGGCCCAACGGGGACGGTGATGGAATCTTTTCACCTGGTAGGTAATGTGATAGATTTACTTTGGTGGAACTTTCAATTTGTAACAGTGCTGCTATGGAAGATGGATTTTGCTGTCAAGTCAGTGAAGGTAAAAGATACATTTTAGTTGAAGCCACAATAAGTTGACAATTATTTTTCAGTTTCTGTATTCATACTGTTATCCTATTTTCAATATATTGATATTCCAAAAAATACATTTAAATGAGAAAGGCAATTAGCAAATTAGGATACAAATTATCTGATATTCTAAATTCATTTGTCTAAGCAACGCAAATCATAAATTAAAATTCTACTTTTTATTTAATTGGAAAATCAGACAATTTGAAAAATAAGTTCCATAAAATTACATAATATGCAAAAGGACTTCAGTATTAAAGTATAAAAGTTCAGTTTGGTTCAATATTTGTTCTCTTGAGATGAGTCACATTGTTTCTTTAATGCCAACATTGAGGTATGTTATGGTATGAATACAAAGCTTGATGATTCCTGAGATTCCAAATATTCCTCAAAATCATAGCCTTTCGAACAAAACAAAATTGGTTTAACAGTTATATTCATAGCCTTCTTCACTGTGTAATGCTATCACAACTTTTTTTTTGTGCCTAGTATACCCCTTCTCCCTTTTAAAAATCAGAATTGATATGATTTTAAATGGAAGATAGGCTTGTAGATGATGATGTGGGTAATGAGGTTGGAGACTCACCTTTGATTCACTAATGAGATTAGGATTGTGCACTGCCTGAATAATTTTAGTCTGTTGCGAAGGAGAATGATAGAGTCAAAAGATGGGGAATGGTTTGTTGTGGAAACCTACGACAATGGGTTAAATCTTTCTAATATTTACTTCTATCATCCAATGTTGAATGTCGTATACCTGCGTCAAGAGTTGTTTGAAATTGAGAAAAGAAGCTTGGGTTTAACATTTGCATTTCAAGAATAGAAAATATTTTTGTCAGATAACAGCATGGTTGGTATTGGTATTGATTTATTATTCTCACGTGTACCGAGATAGAGTGAAAACCTTTTTGTTTTCTGTGCTATCCAGCCAAATCATGCCATAGATAAAAACATCATTGTACAAGGGATAGAGAAACTGAATGCAGAATATTGCGTTACAGCTGCAGAAAGCGAAGGGAAAAAAATGCATGGGTCGCAACAAGGCAGATTGGGAGATCAGAAACTCATTATTAGTATATGAGAGATCAGTTCAAGAGTATGATGAGCATGGAAAATGCTGATCTTAAATCAAGTGGTACATGCTTTCGAGCTTTTGTATCTTCCGCCTGATGGGAGAGTAGAGAAGAGGGAATGACTAGGGTAGGAGTAATTCTTGGTTAGTTGATTGCTTTCCCAAGGCAGCGTGGAGTATAGACAGAGTCAATGGTGGGAGGGTGGTTTACAATGTGCACTGGGCCGTTTCCATAGCTCTTTAAAAATTCCTCACAATCTTGATGCCTGTGAATGCTCCCATCAGCTGGGCCACGTGTGTACTGAGAACAAAGTCGGGGTCACCATCCGGCCAAGCGCCTTTCGTGGGTTCACTCTCAAGAAAGCCGATCAACCGTCTGCCATGTGACCATGGGTTTGGATGCACCTCAGGCTGTCAGGTCAGATGCCGCCATTCCACTGTCCTTCTGTTTGAAGCAAGCATAGAATACATTGAGCTTGTTGGGAAGGGTTGCATTGTAGCCAGTGATTCTGCTCTACTTTGCTTTGAAGCCCATTATAACATCAAGCCTTGCCACAATCAACAGGTGCCTGTGTGGCAAATCTGGGGCTTTGGTTATGTCTGGTATTGTCTCTTGACAACCCTAATGACTTTGCCAAAGTTGTACCTAGATTTCCTATACGGTCAGGGTCACCCCACTAGAATGCCTCAGATCTAGACTTCAGCAGGGATGAATCTCCGACCTCATCCATTGCTTCCAGATTGCAAAGACTCAAATTGTCTCTTTGGTACACAGTCCTTACTCCACGTACTTACTGATAAAGTCTTGCTTAAGTTCATCCAGCTTGCTTTCAATAGATTGGACGGTTATGAAGTATGCTGAGGTGGGGGGACTTCATGGTGATACTTTATGTGGTCCAGCCAGTGAATCTCAAGTCAAGTCAAGTCAAATCTACACTAATACCTATCATCTCCAATTGTCTGCATCTCTGGGGCTTGAGGGAGCATAGATGAAGGTCATCCTTGCTGGAGTGAATATGGAATGTCAGTGAGGTGGGTTTAATGATTAAAATATTGTGGCTGGTTATGAGGGTAAGGTTGAGAAGACTTAGCTGTAGATATGTCATGGTGGATTGAGAGTCAGAGAGGGGAAAGTAGGGATTCTGAAAGTGCATCTTCAAGTCAACAGGGGTGGTACAAAAGGAGATTAGGATGGGAGGAAATGGTCTATAAAGGGATGTAATTGGTTAGAAGAGCCTTATTTCTGTGAGGCAATGGTGAAAACAACGTTACCTGAGATGGGCCATGTGTGAGAGGTATGGACTTCTTGACAGGCGAAAGGTTCAAAGAGATTAGAATAGAAGTGAACTCAAAGGAGAGAGAATGTGATGGTCTGAGTTGGATATTGCAACTCCTGAGGATAAGGTCATTTAAAGTCTGAGTAAGAAAGTCCTGGTGAAATTTGAGTGTCTGGCAGAGAATGAGGGTTAAAATGTATACTGTAATCCTACCCTGGGGTAGACTACAGCTAAAAACCGACAAATCAATTGTCAACATTCAGAGATGCTCTGAACATTCAAGAATAGACACATTTCAACAAGCCTTTTATATAGCTGTTAAATTCATGTATTACATTGAAATTCTTGAGTGCTACCATTAACAATGGTTGTAATAATGATTGTGAGATTGTTTTGTCTTTTAGGAGGAGCTATATCAAACATGTACAGTATAATGGCTGCACGCTATAAGTATTTCCCAGATGTTAAATCTAAAGGGATGACTGCAGTTCCTAAACTGGTCCTCTTCACATCAGAAAATGTAAGATGAGTGTTCCCTCAAATTTATTTCTGTATTTACTTCTTTAAATGTTGACGAACACTTTCTAAAATTAATTATTTTGAACGTGTTTGTTTCTGGCAGAGTCATTATTCGATAAAGAAAGCAGGGGCTGCACTTGGTTTTGGAACAGACAATGTGATTTTATTGAAATGTGATGAAAGGTAAAACAAAATACATATTTTTTTAAACTCCACTGAAAATTTATACTACTATAATTTGCTAATTTGTGACATAAAGGCCCTCATCCCCCTTCTGTTGTTGGGTAGACTGACTACCCCCCCCCCCCCCCCCCCCCCCAATCTTTGGACATCCCCAATCCTTCCCACTCCTCACTTTAATTTCTTGGTTCATGTGTATGTTGGCAGACCAATTTCCCTCCTGGGATAAATAAAGTTCTATCGTATCGTATCATTTATAGATATTAGGATAATTGATTTTATCCATAGTTTGTTTTTGAAATGATTACAGGGGGAAAATAATGCCAGCTGATCTGGAAATAAAAATTATTGAAGCTAAACAAAAGGTATGTGTGCTTTCTTCTTTCCATTCCCTGAATTGGGTCGCATGAAAGCATTTTTGGCATTGAAGATGCCTGTTTCTGTTTTCCAACTTTTTATTAGTTAATACAGTGATGTAGCTGGTAGAACTGCTGTCTCCTACACTAGAGAGTAGGTTCGATCCTGTCCTTAGGTGCTGTCTGTTTAGAGTTTGCACAGTTTGCTCTGGTTTCCTTGTGGGTTTCCTCTGGATGTTTTGGATTGTACCCCATGCGAAAGATGTGCGAGTTTGTAGATTAATTGGCCACTGTAAATTGTCCTGGTGTGTAGGGAGCGGATGCAAAAGTGTGGACAGCACAGTACTAGTGTGGATGGTTGACATTGACTCAGTGGGCCAATGAGCCTGATTGTCCGGTGTATCTTTCAATCAACTCAATCAATCAAAATACAGAAACATATTGCATAGTTTGCATTCAAGAGAAATAAAGCAGACATTTTTAATTTCAGGGATTTATTCCAATTTATGTCAATGCAACTGCTGGAAATACAGTCTATGGTGCATTTGATCCCATTGAAGAAATTGCAGATATATGTGCTAAGTATAATCTTTGGCTCCATGTTGATGTAAGTCCTACATTTAAAGTTTAACTTTAGCAATTCCTTATTTGTATTTCTGCCACACAGTTGCAGAAAATAATACTATTTTCACCCATTTACAGGCTGCATGGGGAGGTGGACTTCTGATGTCCAGAAAACATCGCTATAAACTGAATGGGATTGAAAGGTAATTACAATTCTTTTTTTGAATGCACGCAGGCAATGCACGCAGACTATGGCAGTTTGTTGAGTTTATTCCAGGAAATTTCCTCATAAATTTTTGCCTCAAACTGCCCTAGTGAGTAAAACGGTCTTTTACCTTCACACTGATATTTTTATTTTATGAAACAGAAAACACAACTTTTAATGGTCGTGTGCCTTTTCCTTGAGTTGTTTGCAGTATGGTCAAAGAAGTAATCTGGTGACTATAATCTGGTGGCAGTGCATGTGTGAAATAAAAAGTAGTTAAAAAATACACCTCACTTCTCATTTCTTGAGAGGGGAGGTTTCTCTCTCCCCTGACTCTCAGCCTAAAGAAGGGTCTAGACCCGAATCATCACCTATACCTTTTCTCAAGAGATGCTGCCTGACCCGTTGAGTTACTCCAGCATTTTGTGTCTATTTTTGGTGTAAACCAGCATCTGCAGTTCCTCTTACTCGTTGCAACTTTTTATTCACCCTTTTCTTCTTGCTTTGTTTTTTTCTCACTTTTTCTATGATTCCCACTGTCTTTGTAACTTATATATTGATTTTTTTAAAAAAAGGGAATCTATTGGAGTACAATGCTAATAAACAACGTTCAATAGCTTATCCTTTTTAATTTATGAATTATTTTGGCTTTGTTTGTAAAAGCCCACTTCAAATCTGGGTGAGTTCAAATTATGCTATAGTATACTGTATAGCATGATTTGCCGGTGGCACAGTGGTGCAACTAGTAGAGCTACTGCCTCACGGCACCAGAGACCCAGGTTTGATTCATACCTTGGGTGCTGTTATGTGTGGAGTTTGCATGTTCTCCCTGTGACCGTGTGGGTTTTCTCCATCTTGAACTGGTTTCATCCCAAAGGCATGCGGGTTTATAGGTTAATTGGGCTCTCTCTGTAAGATTGCCTCGAGTAAGAAGGGACTGGATGAGAAAGTGGGATAATATAGAACTGGTGTGAAGGGGTGATCAATGGTTGGTATGGGCTGTATGTTCTATTTTCATGCTGTATCTCTAAGCTCAGCTAGATGAATGTGCTACTAAACATGAGTCCAACGTTCTGATGTACTAAAAGGGAACAGATAACTTTCTATAATTTTAAGAATACCTTATGCCCATGGAATTCAATTACATGTGGAGTTTTCTTTATAGGGCCAATTCAGTCACTTGGAATCCTCACAAGATGATGGGAGTTCTGTTGCAGTGTTCTGCTATCCTTGTCCGAGAAAAGGTATCTATTTGAATTTAAAATAAAAATTAGATATTGCTTCTTTCTCTCATTGCAAAGGTAATATGACACGAAACACTTGGATTATAACACAGCTGTACACATGCACGTTTCCTGATTACACTCATAATCATAAAGCTGAATTACATTAATGATACAAATTCTTTCACATCTTCATTTTGCTCAAGTTTTCAGGGGATATTTATATTCCAAAGCTAATATTGTTCTGTTCATTGTAAAGGGAAATACATCCATCGTAATATGTTGCATGACCAAGATAATATTAGTGGAAATGTGCCCTTCCATTTCAGCATCATTTCCATTGTTCATCATGTCACTAGAAATGGGAAAATTGGAATCAAACAGAACCTCGCTGTGTCACAATGATATATCTTCTGTTAGAAGATTGGAACTCACACATGTTGCTGTTGGGACATCCAGTAATTCAATTCCAAACCTTACAATATGAAAGGCATTTGCCAAAATTTTGTCTTTTCCTGATTAAGATTCCAAATCCCCACTACTTTAGGGTGATATTTATTTTTATTTACATCTAATCCTTGCATCAATTGCTTTAAATACCAATCCCCTTATGCTAAGGGAATGATCCTAGGTTACTCTCTCTCACTGGACTGAATGCAGACTGTTATTTTTTCATTTCAACCAGTCTGCCTTGGAGACAGATATGCAGGTTTCTCCGAGTATAATCCTGTATGGAAGAACAGCAAAGTCATCAGCTTTCGCAAGAATGGATGGTTAATAGCATATCCTACTCAATGCTCAATGATAATAACATAATTAGTGAGCCCTCCAGGGAGATGGTACCAATGCTACTTTTGCATTGTGCTCTGGCTGCAAGTCACTCTCTGCCTTAGCATGTGCAGGTCCTGTATCCAAGCAAATCTCCAAATGACACCTGGTGTCAGTAACTGAGCTGGCATTTACAAATGTGAAACACATTGACCAAATGCCTTCATTATTTTTCTTAATTTTTAGGGATGTAATGTTGAGGCTTTATAAAGCACTGGTCAGAGCGCATTTGGAGTATTATGAGTGGTTTTGGACCCCGTATCTGAGGAAGGATGTGCTGACATTGGAGAGGGTCCAGAGGAGGTTGACAAGAATGATCCCGGGGATGATTGGGTTAATGTATGATGAGCATTTGCTGGCTCTGGGCCAGTACTCGCTGGAGTTTAGGAAGATGAAGGGGGATCTAATTGAAACTTACCGAATAATGGAGAGCCTGGATAGAGTGGATGTGAAGAGGATGTTTCCACTGGTGGGAGAGCCTAGCACCAGAGGGTACAACCTCAGAATAAAAGGACGTACCATTAGAAAGGGAGAAGAGGAATTTCTTCAGCCAGAGGGTGGTGAATCTGTGGAATTCATTGCCATAGTCGGCTGTGGAGGCCAGGACTTTGGGTATTTTTAAAGAGGAGATTGATAGGTTTGTGATTAGTAAGGACATCAAAGGTTGCATCCCAGGGTACTTAAGGAGGTGGCTCTAGAAATCGTGGACGCATTGGTGATCATTTTCCAATGTTCTCGTGATTCAGGATCAGTTTCTGGATTGTAGCTAATGTTATCCCACTTTTTAAGAAAGGAGGAGAGAGAAAACAGGAAATTATAGACCAGTTAGCCTGACATCAGTGGTGGGGAAGATGCTGGAGTCAATTATAAAAGAAGAAATTGTGGAACATTTGGATAGCAGTAACAGGATCGTTCCAAGTCAGCATGGATTTACGAAGGGGAAATCATGCTTGACTAATCTTCTGGAATTGGTTGGCAGAAAGGAAACAAAGAGTAGGGATTAATGAGTCCTTTTCAGAATGGTAGGCAGTGACCAGTGGGGTACCGCAAGGCTCGGTGCTGGGACCGCAGCTATTTACAATATACATTAATGACTTAGATGAAGGGATTAAAAGTAACATTAGCAAATTTGGAGATGACACAAAGCTGGGTGGCAGTGTGAAGTGTGAGGAGGATGCTATGAGGATGCAGGGTTACTTGGACAGGTTGTGTGAGTGGGCAGATGCATGGCAGATGCAGTTTAATGTGGATAAATGTGAGGTTATCCAGTATGGTGGTAAGAACAGGAACAGATTATTATCTGAATTGTGTCAAGTTAGGAAAAGGGGAAGTACAATGAGATCTGGATGTCCTAGTTCATCAGTCACTGAAAGTAAACATGCAGGTGCAGCAGGCAGTGAAGGAAGCTAATGGCATGTTGGCCTTCATAACAAGAGGAGTTGAATATAGGAGCAAAGAGGTCCTTCTGCAGTTGTACAGGGCCCTGGTGAGACCACACCTGGAGTATTGTGTGCAGTTTTGGTCTCCAAATTTGAGGAAGGACATTCTTACTATTGAGGGAGTGCAGCGTAGGTTCACGAGGTTAATTCCCGGAATGGCGGAACTGTCGTATGTTGAAAGACTGGAGCGACTGGGCTTGTATACTCTGGAATTTGGAAGGATGAGAGGGGATCTTATTGAAACCTATAAGATTATTAAGGGATTGGACACGCTAGAGGCAGGAAACATGTTCCGATGTTGGGGGAGTCCCAAACCAGGGGCCACAGTTTAAGAATAAGGGGTAGGCCATTTAGAACGGAGATGAGGAAAAACCTTTTCACTCAGAGAGTTGTGAAGCTGTGGAACTCTCTTCCTCGGAAGGCAGTGGAGGCCAATTCCCTGGATGCTTTCAAGAGAGAGGTAGATAGAGCTCTTAATTATAGTGGAGTCAAGGGATATGGGGAGAAGGCAGGAACGGGGTACTGATTGTGGATGATCAGCCATGATCACAGTGAATGGCGGTGCTGGCTCGAAGGGTCGAATGGCCTACTCCTGCACCTATTGTCTATTGTTAAAGGGAGAAGGCAGGAGAATGGGGTTGAGAGCAAAAGATGGATCAGCCATGATTGAATGGCGGAGTAGACTCGATGAGCCAAATGTCGTAATTCTGCTCCTTTGACTTATCAACTTCTGAACAATTATTGGGATGTGGGTGATATTGACAAGGCCTGCTTTTAATTCGCATTGCAATGACGAAGGTGATGACGAGCTGCCTTTATACCATCTTTGTGATAAAGTCATTACAACATTACTTTGTCATAGAGTCATAGAGTGATACAGTGTGGAAACAGACCCTTCGGCCCAACTTGCCCACACCGGGCAACAATGTCCCAGCTACACTCGTCCCACTTGCCTGCACTTGGTCCATATCCCTCTAAACCTGTCCTATCCATGTACCTGTCTAACTGTTTCTTAAACGATGGGATAGTCCCAGCCTCAACTACCTTCTCTAGTAGCTTGTTCCTTACACTCACCACGCTTTGTGTGAAAAAGTTACCCCTCGGATTCCTATTAAATCTTTTCCCCTTCACCTTGAACCTATGTCCTCTGGTCCTCGATTCCCCAACTCTGGGCAAAAGACTGTGCATCTATCTGATTTATTCCTCTCATGATCTTATGCACCTCTATAAAATCACCCCTTATCCTCCTGTGCTCCGTGGAATAGAGACCCAGCCTACTCAACCTCTCCCTATAGCTCACACGCTCGTCCTGGCAATATCCTCGTAAATCTTTTCTGAACCCTTGCAAGCTTGACAATATCTTTCCTATAACATGGTGCCCAGAACTGAACACAATATTCTAAATGCGGTCTCACCACGTCTTATACAACTGCAACATGACCTCCCAACTTCTATACTCAATATTCTGACTGATAAAGGCCAAAGTGCCAAAAGCCTTTTTGACCACCTTATCTACCTGCGACTCGGCCTTCAAGGAACCATGCACCTGTGCTCCTGGATCCCTCTGCTCTACAACACTACCCAGAGGCCTACCATTTATTCTGTAGGTCCTGCCCTTGTTCGACGTCCCAAAATGCAACATCTCACACTTCTCTGTATTAAATTCCATCAACCATTCCTCCGCCCACCTGGCCAATCGATCCAGATCCTGCTGCAATCTTTCACAACCATCTTCACTATCTGCAAAACCACTCACTTTTGTATCATCTGCAAACTTCCTAATCTTGCTAATCTCAGTTTCCACAGATGCATTAAAGTTCACTGATGCTAATGGTAAATTTCATCTTTAATTTCTGCCTCTCAGAGGGTAACTCAGAGGCCTACTTCTGAAAAGGCTACACGAGACAGAGATAGATAGAGCTTTAGATATTAAGGGAACGGTGTTAATGCAGGGTAGTGGCACAGATCAGACATGGTTTCAAAGATTAGCAGAGTAGAGATGAAGGGCTGAATAGCCTATTCCTTTTTCCATTTCTTATGTTGTCTCTTTTTAAACTTTAAGAGAAAGGTGATAGTTCCACCCCATTTCTCATAATTTTACTCATGGGGTCCAGAAATTGACAGAGAAATTAGAGTGGAATCATATCATATCATATCATATCATATATATACAGCCGGAAACAGGCCTTTTCGGCCCTCCATGTCCGTGCCGCCCAGTGATCCCCGTACATTAACACTATCCTACACCCACTAGGGACAATTTTTAATGGCAGCTTTTGAGTCCTTTGATCCTCTTAAGACCAAGTTTTAATAAATTCAGACAATAGTGTTGGAATTGGTTGGCTAAACTTAACAAGTGGAGTTATTAAAGCTGTTAAAACCCAATTAAGGTCTAAATTGAAAGTTTCAAGCCATAGAACCAGTATTACCAAAGGGAATAAGAACGAACCATTAAGGCCATTAATGCCGAAGAATGTAGAAGATACAGTATAGAGAGTGCTGAAACAGCTGGTTGAACAAAATGCCTATCCACAAAGAAATGAACAACTTATGGGGCTGAATCCCTCAGTACAACCTGAGAAAGGAACTTCAGGAAAAGATTTGCCTCTGTAAAGCTGCCAGTAAACAATACATCCATTATTCTTCAGTGGAAATGTGACCAGATATCTGTAACTCTATACTAATTACTTACGAATGATGGGATTGTATCATGTAATGTATTACCTAGAATTTTGAATCTTAAACATGCTAAGATTGGCATGCATATTGGGTTATTTTGTGCCTCAGGAAAATCGAAACAAAAGTATGCCAACAGTGTGGAATCAGTTATTGCTGTGGGATAACTTTTGAAACAGCTGGTTCTGTCATTCCACCAATATTAGAAGAACATAGAACAGTACAGCACAGGAGCAGGCCCCTTGAGCCATGATGCCCATGCCGAATATGATGCCAAGACCAACATTAATCTGCCTGCACATAATCCACATGCCTCCATTCCCTGCTTATTCATATGCCTATCCAATGTCTCCCCGATGCCACCATCATGTCCACCTCCACCACTGCCCCTGGCAGTGCGTTCCAGGCACCCACCACCTTCTGTGTAAAATAAAACTTGCCTTGCACATCTTCCCCCAACTTTGCCCCTCTCGCCCTAAAGCCATGCCCTCTAACATTTGATATTTTCATCCTAGAAAAACAGCTCATAAGTGTCTACCCTATCTATGCCTCAAATGTATGTGAAATTCACCCCTCATTTATGTGGCTGGATCCTGTCAAATTTATTTAAATTATTCTGGAGTTCTGTGAGCACATTTGGGCCCCATATGTGAGGAAGGATGTGCTGGTCCTGGAGAGGGTCCAGAGGAGGTTTACAAGATGATTCCAGGAATGAGTGGGTTAGCGTATGATGACCCACTCATGGAGTGGATGTGGAAAGGATGTTTCCACAGGTGGGAGAGTCTAGGACCAGAATTAAAGGGTGCTCTTTTAGAAAGGAGGAACTTCTTTAGTTAGAGGGTAGTTAATCTGTGGAACTCATTGCCACAGAGGACTGTGGAGGCCAAGTCAGTTGATATTTTTACAGCAGAGATAAACATATTCTTGATTAGAACGGGTGTCAAGGGTTATGCAGAGAAGGCAGGAAAATGGGATTAGGAGGCAGAGATCAACCACGATTGAATGGCGGAGTAGACTCGATGGGCTGAATAGCCTAATTGTACTCAAATGGCTTGTGAACGTGATTCGTGGATGAAGATGGAGCAAGCAAGCTCTAGCCAACAAAACCTATGTACATTTGTTTCCAGAAGACCTGTTCATTTGCATGCCACAATGATGATTGATTTTCATGACTGTATTTAAACGCAGCAAACTGCGAGGCAGGAATTGGGTTGAAAACGACTGTGAATGTTTTGGGGAAAATGTGATGATATCATCATATCATATCATATATATACAGCCGGAAACAGGCCTTTTCGGCCCACCAAGTCCTTGCCGCCCAGTGATCCCCGCACATTAACACTATCCTACACCCACTAGGGACAATTTTTACATTTACCCAGCCAATTAACCTACATACCTGTACGTCTTTGGAGTGTGGGAGGAAACCGAAGATCTCGGAGAAAACCCACGCAGGTCACGGGGAGAACGTACAAACTCCTTACAGTGCAGCACCCGTAGTCAGGATCGTATATGCGAGAACCAAAGTTGTGGTTTTCTGCTGAAATAGTGTTATTATAAATGGAAGCTTTCATTGAATTTTATAAACCTCCCAATAACTTTTATGTAAGCACAGTGCTTCTTGCATTTTGCCATCTGAAAAATGAGAATGCAAAATATAATGGTCCAAGTGTCTTCCACTTTAATGATTTGGATACATAAAGCTGAACTGACTGTCCAAGAGCATCCTGGTTGAGATAGGATGCAATATGGAGTTTGTGGACTGGTGCCAGTGGAACTGCCTCCAGATCAACGTGGGGAAAACCAGGGAGATGGTGGTGGATTACCGCAGGTGCCGGTGAACATCCAGGGAATGGACATTGAGAGAGTGGACTCTTATAAGTACCTGGGTGTTTACCTCAAAAATAAACTGGACTGGACTGATAACATTAATGCACTTTATAAGAAAGGCCAGAGCAGACTGTACCTGCTGAGGAGACTCAGGTCCTTTGGAGTGGAGGGGGCACTCCTGAGGACTTTCTTTGACACTGTGTACCTTAAGACCTGGAGACTAAAACTGAGTATGGCAAAAACCACCACAATGGCCTTTCACCTGAACAACAAGGAAGCTCAACGCCAGCTAACCGTCACCCTCAATGGGTCACTCCTACCCTATAACCCATTTCTTACATACCTCGGGGTGAAACTAGACCGACAGCTGACCTACAAGCAACACCTTGAAGCTCTCCGTGCTAAAGTCTCTGCGCGGAACAACCTCCTGTGTTGCTTGGCCGGATTGTCATGGGGCACCAGGACATCTACTCTTCGAACCAGTGCTCTCACACTAGTGTACGCCGCCCCAGCATGGTGCCGCAGCGCTCATACCAGCAAGCTAGACGCCACCCTCAACGACATCATGCGGATCATCACTGGCTGCCTACGCCCTACTCCGACGGATCCCCTCGCAGGTATCGCACCCGCCAAGCTTCGCAGAGAGTTCTTCACTCATAGGCTGGTGTGCAAGGCCCCATCGAACGCCAAACATCCTTTGCACCACCTCGCCCAGGATTCACGGCAACTGGGACCTCAACGCCTGTCATCTCATCACCCTTTCTCCCGTCATACAGCAACCCTCTGTGGCTCCGGTTTCAACATACTAGGAGCATGGAGAACCAGCTGGGAACAGACATCGCGACCTCTTCAATTCACTGTCGCGCCAACCACCACAGCCCCACCTAGCTCGGACATGCCCCGCAAAGAGTGAGTCGCCCTGAACCGGCTCCACACAGGGGTCGGCCGGTTCAATGCCAACATGCATCGTTGGGGGTTGTGTCCATCAGCATCCTGGGTGTGTGGAGCTGACCAGCAAACAGCGCAGCACATCATTTTCGATTGCACTGTCCTCTGTCCCCCTGGTGGGAGGGGTAGACCTCACGGCCCTTGACAACAGCACATTGCACTGGCTACAGCGCCTGGAGGGCGTTACATAATTTCTGCTGCCTCAAACGCAAGAAGAAGACACTGTGGTGGCATCAGCCATTTTCTATGGAGTGGTCTGCTGGAGCAGCAGCATCTCAACTGCTGACAAGAAGAGACTGGATAAACTGATCAAGAAGGCCAGCTCTGTTCTGGGATGCCCCCTTGACTCAGTGCAGGCGGTGGGAGAGAGGAGGATGATGGCAAAGCTATCATCACTGCTGGACGACTCCTCCCACCCCATGCAGGACACTGTCACTGCACTGAGCAGCTCCTTCAGTGACAGACTTCTTCACCCCAAGTGTGTGAAGGAGAGATATCAAAGGTCCTTCATTCCTGCTGCCCTCAGACCGCACAATCAGCACTGCTCCCAGCAGACCAGTAAATAAAGTAAATAAAGATAATTACCGCTAAATTAAAATTTTTTAATGAATGCTTATTTATTTTTGCTATTCACTTTGCTGCTGTAACCCTGCAAATGTCCCCGTTGTGAGACAAATAAAGTACTTATTATTATTATTATTATTATTATTATTATTATTATTATTATTATTATTATTATTATTATTATTATTATTATTATTATTATTATTATTATTATTATTATTATTATTATTATTATTATTATTATTATAACTGCAAGATGAAAGTTGACAGGAACAAGTCCTGTCCAAAATCTTCCAAGAAAATCTTTGACATTCAGAAACATTGTAAAGTTATTCACTTTTACAATGTGAGCATCACTAGCATTTGCTTTCCCAGAAAAGTCTGTAGCAGATCAACTTGAACCACTGAAATATGTCCATGATTATCTTTTCCTCTCATACCTCCCTGTGATGCCAGTTAGTTATACCCTTAAATATACCTTACTCTGCATCTTTTATGCAAGATGTACTGCATTAACACAAACCCCATTGTAAAACCAAGCACCACATTTCTATCCACATCTACAATGATTTTGTTTTGATAAAGGCTTTTTTTATGAGTCTAGATTCACCTCCACTGGTCAATAGTTTTCATTTTAACTTTAAACCCTTTCAAAAACATATAACAGATATGTCTTTTCCCCATTTATTAGGAATACACTGGACACAAGTGAATTATTGAAAATAATTTCCAGCATGATATGCAATAGTCTGTCAGTTTACTTGGTACCTTCGAAAATCTGAACCTGCAGCATTCCCAACTGGAGCCTTTTACTTTTGGTTTACATCATTTCCTTTGAAACTTAGAAACAATCAATTTGAGTTTGTCTTATCTGTGATATGTGCAGAAAATCTGACCTTTTGACTTTATCTGTTCAATTCTTCTGCCATGCCTTTGTCATCATTTATCTTCCCATTGGTTGCGATAGCCTATTTTTCTCCCCCCAGAATTGGTTTGTAACAAAAGCATGCATTTTAGCATCAACACATTTTATTCACCTGTACATAAAACCTATTCAAGAATAGATTATTTTTTGGTCGACGCTAAACTTATCTCACTCACTTATAATTCAAAATACCATAATATTATAATCTCAGATCATGCACCTTTAACATTTATGATTAAAATAAATGGTAAAATGGAAAAACGGGGGCAATGGAGATTTAACCCACAAATATTAAAAAATAAAACAACTCAGGAATATATTATAGAACAGATTAAGATTTTTTTCGAAATAAATGATAAACCGGAAATATCTTCTGCCCTACTATGGGAAACCTTTAAAGCATATGTCCGTGGAATTATGATATCTTCTCAAGCATTCTATAATAAAAAGAATCGGATGGAACAACAGGAATTAGAAAAGGAGATTAAACAATTAGATACAGAGAACGCTGCTAATCCATCTATAATAATACATAATAAAATCGCTGCACTGAAATATAAATTAAATAAAATATACTCAGATCAAGTCGTAAAACACTACCAATATACCAAACAATTACAATTTGAATTTGGAGATAAACCTCATAAATTATTGGCTCGTCAATTTAGAAAGATGGAAGGAGAAAAAATAATCCATAGGATTAAATCACATACTGGCGAACCTTTAGTACAACCTAAGGATATTAATGAAAGATTTCTGCAATATTATAAAAAGCTATATTCAGCTAAAACGACAGAAAATAGGATAGGAATGGAAGCATTTTTAAAAAAATGTAATCTGAAGGGGTTGGATTTACAAAATAGAGAATCACTAAATGCGGAAATTTCAGTAAAAGAAGTTGAAGAATCTATCAGATCATTAAAAAATGGTAAAACACCGGGACCAGATGGGATCGGTTCGGAATTTTATAAAACATTTTATGATCTGATCACAACACGTCTGAAGATACTTTATGATAATATCTATACTTGTCGGAAACTACCAGAAACGTTAAATGAATCTATTATAACACTTATACCTAAAATAGACAAGGATCTGGAGGACCCAGGATCATATAGAGCTATAGCGCTTTTAAATACTGATCAAAAGATACTAACGAAAATATTAGCACAAAGATTAAGTATAGTTATTAATAAACTAATTCATCCCGATCAAACAGGATTTATACCAAAACGTTATTCCTCATATAACCTCAGACGATTATATAATATTATATATTCGAAAAGAGGTATTAATAAAGACTTAGTAATTATTTCGTTAGATGCGGAGAAAGCCTTTGACCAAGTGGAATGGTCTTATTTGTTTTCGGTTATGGAATTTTTTAATTTGGGAGAGAAGTTTATCACTTGGGTTAAATTATTATATACCAATCCAACAGCTAGAATAATAACAAATCAAATACTATCAAATAAATTTAATCTATTTCGAGGCTGCAGACAGGGTTGTCCTTTATCCCCACTATTGTTTGCACTTGCATTAGAACCTTTAGCTCAACGGGTGAGAACACATCCTGAAATATATGGATATGACACCATAAATACTGAAAATAAAATTTCTTTATATGCGGATGATGTATTACTTTATATCACAAACCCGGAAATTAGCATTCCAAATTTACTAAAATTAATAACTGAATTTGGATCATATTCAGGTTATAGTATTAATTGGAATAAAAGTGAACTTATGCCGATAAGGGTAAAAAATCTACATATATTACAACAATTTCCTTTTAAGATAGCAAACGAAAAAATAAAATATCTTGGAATTTATGTAACAAAAAGATTTGATTCTTTATTTAAATCTAATTTTCCGCTCTTATTGAACAAATTAAATAAAAATATTTTATATTGGAAAACATTACCAATCTCAATGATAGGTAGAATTAATGCAATAAAAATGATTTTTCTCCCACAATTATTATATCTTTTCCAAATGATTCCGATATATCTTCCTAAAAATTTTTTAAAAAAGATTGATTCCATAGTCACTAACTTTATCTGGGATTATAAGAGCCATAGAATAAAAAAAGAACACTTATGTAAAGCAAAAATAAATGGAGGTCTAGCTTTACCAAACTTTTTGTTTTATTATTGGGCAGTCAATATTAAAAATATTAACTTCTGGTTAGTAGAGACAGATAAACAACCAACCTGGTTAAAAATGGAAAAAGAAGATTGTTTGCCCTTTGAAATTAGTTCGATTTTATTCGCCAATAATAAAATAAGTAAGAAAACCTATAGTGAAAATCTTATAATAGATAGTGGAATACGTATTTGGAAACAAATAAAGAAAACATTAAAATTGGAATGTATACCACTAGCTCTTACTATTGTAAATAATATCACATTTAAACCTTCAATGATAGATAAAGGTTTTTTACAATGGAAAAACTGTGGAATAAATAAGATGGGAGATCTCTATAGGGAAAAAATTTTCCTTTCATTTCAAGAATTACAACAAATTTATGGATTACATTCAAAAGATTACTTTAGATATTTACAAATTAGAGATTATGTAAAAGCAAACACATATGAAATTAGAAATAGAAAGACAGAGATTTTAGATGAATGTCTAAATAAACACCCAAATACAGAAAAATTGATATCATATATTTATAATATTTTACTGGAAAACGACGCTCCAACGACAGAAATATATAGACAGTCATGGGAAAATGAATTAGGTCAAATTATTAGACCTGAGATATGGGATGAAAGTTTACAACACATACATCACTGTTCGCTAAATGCTAGACACTCTCTTATACAATTTAAAATATTACATAGACTACATTATTCAAAAACTAAATTACATAGTATTTTTCCAAATATATCTGCCATTTGTGATAAATGTCAGCAATTGGAAGCTAATTTAACGCATATATTTACAAACTGTGAAAAAATCACTAAATTCTGGTCAGAAATATTCAAAATAATTTCGAATGTGATTAATATGAAGCTGACCCCTGACTCAAATTTAATAATACTGGGAATATTAGAAACAGATCAATTAACAACAACGAATCAAAGAATTTTTATTGATTATAGCTTAATAATTGGGAAAAAATTAATACTGAAATTTTGGAAAGGTCCTACATCCCCCACAATTAAAATGTGGATTACAGGAATGTCGGAGACACTCCATCTGGAAAGATTGAGACTTGTACTCATGGACAGGTTGATTCTTTTCAGAGGAATATGGTCTCCATTTATCGTATATTTAAAGGGTCAAAATGGCTTGGTGCGAGGACCTGACCGCGGCCTGAATAATGGAATGGAGGAAGAATTATGAATTGTAAATCATCGATATATCTCCAATGATGGATAACTTTTTTAATACTCCATTCATTTCTCCAATTTGGACTTCTTATTTTTATTTTATTTTTCTCTATCTTTCCCTCTTTGAAAAAAAAAAAAAAAGTATAGAAATGTATAAGATATAATAATTTATTAATATGTACTTATGCTTAATAAAAATATTTATCAAAAAAAATAAAATGATTCTTCCACAATATTAGTTTCTGGGTTAGACTTTACTTTAGACTTGAGATACAGCACGGAAAAAGCCTCTGCGGCCCACTGAGATCATGCCGACCAGCGATCACCCCATACATTACCACTATCCTACACATTAGGGACAACTTACAATTTTTTACCAAATCCAATTAACCAACAAACCTGCACATCTTTGGGATGTGGGAGGAAACCGGAGCACCTGGAGAAAATCCATGCAGTCACAACATGCAAACTCCGAAAAGACAGCACTCGTAGTCAGGATCGATCCCGGGTCTCTGGCGCTGTAAGGCAGTGACTCCACTGCTGCGCCACTGTGCCGCCCCATCCACACAGATTGAAACCTGGGCTGATTGCTTCCAACTCAACCCCCCCCCACCCACCTTCTCCCCTGTCCCCCCCCCCCACCCCCCAATATTTAGTCCCAACATATTAAAATGAATAAAGAATAAAAACAAATAAAGGTTCATTTTAGTTTTGCCTTACTTTTATTTTAATAATGTTTGCTGCTTTGCTGTAGTAAAGCAATATTAAAATGGAGAGGTTTCTTGTTCACAAGGAAGTTCTCAACATTGGCCTTGTTTGTTTTTGCACTTTTTCTGAATAGTTGGCCTCTGGAAGGCTGTGTACAATAGCAGACAAGGGAGAAGTAACGATGAACAAATAAAATGGAGGTAATTAAATTATTAGAAAGGAACTGCAGTGGATATGTTATAAAATTGATCTCAATTGTTCATTTTATTGTCTCTTTTCTATCTTAGTACTCTGAAGACATTGGATGTTTTGCCTGTCCAAATGATTTTCCTCACTTTGAATTTTAACTTTCTTCTTTTCATTCTTTCTGCTAAGAAAAAATAACAAATTATATTTATATTTAAAAAGTATAACTGCACAAAGTTTTGCAAGATTATTGTTTTTTGATGTGAGTGCTGGCAAATTCACAAAGTAAATTAACGATTCTACTTTGCTCACAGGGCATTCTCCAAGGTTGCAATCAGATGTGCGCAGGGTACCTGTTCCAGCAGGATAAACAGTACGATGTGTCCTACGATACGGGAGACAAAGCAATACAGTGCGGCCGTCATGTGGACATCTTCAAGTTTTGGCTGATGTGGAAAGCTAAGGTAATCTTGGAATATGTCCTTAATTGGCAATTTGACATGTTGCAACACCTCCTTGTGCAAATAAAGAGTAGAAGACTTCATCAGACTTTACCGGACTTTATCTTGCACTAAACATTCACGTTACTCCCTTTATCTTGCATTTGTACACTGTGAATGGCTCGATTGTAATCATGTATTGTCTTTCTGCTGACAGGTTAGCACGCAACAAAAGCTTCTCACTGTATCATCGGTACACGTGATGATAAACTAAACTCAACTCAACTAAAAAAAAAAGGAACTGCAGTGCTGGGTTTACAGAAGAGACACAAAGTGCTGGAGTAACTCAGTGGGCCAGGCAGCATCTCTGGTGAACATGGATAGGTAGCGTTTCTTCTCCAGTCTGAAGAAGGGTCCAAACCTTAAATGTCACCTATCCATGTTCCTCAGAGATGCTGCCTGACCCGCTGAGTTACTCCAGCACTTTGTGTCTTTTCTTATGCAAATTAACATTAACATTGATAATTGCGGTTCTCAGCACTAAATAGCACCAATTTGTATTTAAAAGTAACAACTAAAAAGGCAGCGAATAACAAGTAGGAGAATTTACTGAGTTACAACTGTTGAAAACAAAACTAAAATCCTGTAATTTAAAAACATTTGACATCAAACTGATTCACTTGCTCGAATCTAGGCCAGTGGGCAAAGATGTTCCACGAAATTCCACTTTCAAGATATTCCACTTCCTATTCCCCGATATTGTGGCTGGAGGTCATGGCATATTTGTAAGTGGTACATGCCCTGTAATCCGGCCGGTGCCAGATAATCAATTAACCTGATGCCGGGCCGGCAGTTCCTCGGTGCTGGCACGGTATCAGCTTGACTATCCAGGCGATGATGCAGCTGTTGTGTACATAGGTCGATGTATTATCATGCCAATCTATTGGTCTCACGACAGAGTCCACGTGGCAGCAGTAAATCGGCTTCACAAATGGTCAATTAAACACATTTTAAATGTTTATTGCCAAACTCCCGAGTCCAGTGTGATCCCCGATCTCAGTCCTGGCTGTTTCCTCTGCCCTGTCCTGACACGGGATGGTTTTCAGTCCCCATGCGGAGCTATTAAAACCTGCTTGCCTAATTGCTTTATCTGAAGATAGACAAAAAATGCTGGAGTAACTCAGCGGGACAGGCAGCTTTCCCGGTGCAAAGGAATGGGTGATGTTTCGGGTGGAGACCCGTCTTCTGAGTATTCACGAAAATAACAATACAATACAATAATACAATATATCTTTATTGTCATTGTACCCAGAGGTACAACGAGATTGGGAATGCGCCTCCCATACGATGCAATAATTTAAGTAATTTAGACAACAGCAACCCAACGAAACAATAGTAACAGTTTTAGACAGGGTAAAGTGCAAGTTGATCTATGCGTTGTGACCATCCGGCTCAGCAGGACCGGTTCATAGCAGCTATGGCCCTGGGGATGAAGCTGAGTCTGGAGGTGCGGGCGTAGAAGGCCTTGTATCGTCTGCCCGATGGAAGGAGTTCGAACAGACTGTTGCAGGGGTGTGAAGAGTCTTTGTGGATGCTGGTGGCTTTTCTGAGGCATCGTGTGTTGTAGATGCCCTCCAAGTCTGGTAGCTGTGTTCCGATGGCCCTCTGAGCTCTTTGGACTACCCGCTGTAGAGCTTTCCTTTCTGCCTCCGTGCAGCTGAGGTACCACACAGGGATGCCATGCGTTAGGATGCTCTCTATGGTGCAGCGGTAGAAGGTCGTCAGCAGTTGTTGGGGTAGACCAGACCCCCCTGAGTTTTGCTGTGGGTTATATGTCCAAGATTGCGATCGTCACAAATGTGGTTTTGCTCAGCACAGCACAGAACAGGGGAAATTGTATTGGAATCGGCTGTCAGGTGGCTGGGAACATAAGTATTTTGATAGTGTAAATAAATTGGAGTGTATGACTGCCGTTCTAAATCTTAACATTCATTAGTGACTAATTTGTATCTTGCTACATCAAAGGTTATTGTAGAATTTTGAACATCCAAAAGCACAGAATTAGGCCCTTTCACCCACAATGTCTGTGCCTAACAGGATGCCTAGATAAACTAATTTCACCTTCCTGCACATGATCCATATCCCTCCATCACCCGTGAAATATATCCATGTGAAAAGTTTTGTGATATTTAGGAGGTAATATTAGCATGGATCTTATAATCAATGGCCTAATTTATCTACTCCTGCTCCAAATATAAATGTTCACATTTTTCATATAAATACATTTTACATTTAATTTAGAGATACACCATGGAAGCAGGCCCTTCAGCCCACCTAGTCCATGCCACAAAGGCCAATTAACCCACAAACCCGCACATCTTTAGAATGTGGCAGGAAATCAGAGCACCGAGAGGAAAACCCTGCAGTCACAGTGAGAACGTGCAAACTCCACACAGACAGCACCTGAGGTCAAGATCGAACACAGATCTCTGGCACTGTGAGGCAGCTGCTCTACTAGCTGCGCCACTGTGCCACCTGAGCGATTTTCTTTTTAGCAATACCAACAATATCATAAATCGTCAGTATAATCCACAGTCTGAATGGAGGTGGGGAGAGTATGACAGATTCCCTCAAATGTTTTACTATAACAATAGGGAATGGAGGAATGGAGAAACTTTCTTCCACATCTCTTTGCTGAAAGAACAAGATGCAGACAGAGACTGTGCCCTGGAGTGGGAAAGCAAAAGGAGTTGCAGTGGTTGTATCTGACACTAGCTCCAACTTTTGCCTGCAATTTTATGAAAATATCTTATTGTTACTAAAATCAGGATTAACTGGGGTAGAAGGGAGGGGAATTTGGACTATTGGGCAGGTGATCCAGCAGTTTTGGTGGAAGAGATAGGACAAAGAAGAAATGAAGGGAGGTTCGGAATAATGGAGAATTGTCGACACAAATTTATAATTCTGAGAGGCATATGGAAGCAGTGGAATGATGTTATGAAGTCAGGGAAGTCATGGATTCATAAAATTGCAGGCAAAAGTTGAAGCTAGTGTCAGTAAGCACTCTTTCACCATTTACTAAGTCTGTCCAAACTGGAAGAGATTGTGCTGTTGAAACACTTGTGTGATATCAGCAAGTTGACAGACAGGTAATCCTCCTCCTAAGTCAATGTTTGTGCTTTAGCAGATGCAACACAACTCAGTGTAGTCTTTACAGAGGTAAAATAACTCTTTATTATATTGCACACGTAAGTTTCTCCAGATGGCCATAAGGTGTTGTACAGGAGGAGTAGGCATAAATCATAGTGATGCTGTGTCAACATCCTACATTTAAAAGAAAAAGCATGATTCCTAATTCTTCCCCAGAGGGTTGACCAAATCGGGATGCCTTGAAGAACATGAGGCTTATCTTACCCTGTACCTCTTGTCTCCCATTCCTATTGCCAAATGTTCTTGTTTTTTAAAATTCTATTTAGTGCCCTCGTGCTCACTTTCTGAAGCCCTTTATATAATTCGCCATAATAATAATATAATATTATATTATATTCCTTTATTCGTCCCACACCGGGGAAATTTACAGTGTTACAGCAGCAAAGTGGATTGCAAGAGATCATTCATTATAAATGAAAGTAAAGACAAGGATAAATTGTCATCAGTTTTCTGTGTATTCCTTAATTGTTACTGCTACTGTTGACTGGTCTGCTGGGAGCAGAGCTGGTTGTGCAGTCTCACAGCAGCGAGAAGGAAGGACGTCCGATATCTCTCCTTCACACACTTGGGGTGAAGGAGTCTGTCACTGAAGGAACTACTCAGTGCAGTGACAGTGTCCTGCATGGGGTGGGAGTCGTCCAGCAGCGATTTTAACTTTGCCATCATCCTCCTCTCTCCCACCACCTGCACTGAGTCGAGGGGGCAACCCAGGACAGAGCTGGCCTTCCTGACCAGCTTGTCAAGTCTCTTCCCATCCGCCACTGAGATGCTGCTGCTCCAGCAGACCACTCCAAAGAAAGTGGCTGATGCAACCACCGTGTTGTAGAAGGTCCTTAGGAGTGCCCCCTGCACTCCAAAAGACCTGAGTCTCCTCAGCAGATAAAGTCTGCTCTGGCCCTTTTTGTATAGCGCATTGGTGTTTTCGGTCCAGTCCAATTTATTATTGAGGTAAACACCCAGGTACTTATAAGAGTCTATCCTCCCGATGTCCATTCCCTGGATGTTCACTAGTGTCGGGGGGACCTGGCTGCGCCTGTGGAAATCTACCACCATCTCCCTGGTTTTCCCCGCGTTGATCCAGAGGCGGTTCCGCTGGCACCAGTCCACAAACTCCTTGATCAGTTCTCTACGCCCTGTCATCGTCGCCATGGACTGATGCTTATGAGTTGAATGATGACTGGTGGTAATTATGATTGGTGGTAATTTCAGGTTCTAATTGGAGCAACAAAAATCTCTGTCCTTTCCTTTCTTTCTGGGGTTCTATTTCATCTGGAACTGAAGGAGAAAGAACAAAATTGCAGTGACCGATGTAGGAGCATCTGTGTCTGGTTGTTTACGAGACCATTTACTAAACAATGAATTCATCCTTTCTCTTTGCACAATACTAGATCTGGAATTCTTCAATTGGTCCCTCAACATACTGAAACCATCTTGTACACTTTCCAGGAATTCATTCTGTACATTGTTAGTTGTAATGTAGTTTGTTCAGATGATATGGAGATTGATATCCACAGATTACTGCATCACTCTGTTACACGCACCTCTAATATCCTCATTCAATCCCTGCCCGACATCACAACTACCATAAATAACTCCCACATTGCTTTCTGACCTTGTGATTCTAAAACTATAGCACGCTCTGCTGAGTTAAGATTCTTTAATACCATCGCTAATTTGCCCCTCCGTTCACCTTTGGCCTGTCCTTCCTGAATGTTGATTACCTTGGAATATTTAGTTCCCAATTTTGGTCATCTTTTTCTCCATTTATTTAATGCAGTAACTCAATTTGGGAAGTATAATAAGTTATACAATTGCTTATAATGTTCAAAATATTTAGCTCCCTTTAATCAACATTAGTATTAACAGAATGTTTTTATAATTTGAAACCACTACATTGGTTTCATACATACTGAATTTCAACAAATAGTTTTAATTTCAGTGCACTTGATGGCTTAATACTTAATATTTTTCTTGATCATTGCAGGGAACAGTGGGATTTGAAAACCAAATTAACAAATGCTTGGATCTGGCAATGTACCTCCATAACAAGATTAGGAAGAGGGAAGGATATAAAATGGTATTCGATGCAGAGGTAAATGTATTGATTATCAATTACTTTTCTCATTCATTTTAAAAACTGTAACTAGCACCTAATTTCCTCCTCGACGCTGATTAAAAGGATAATAAGCAACGTTTCTTGCTCTGTATGCCCTCTGATGTACATCTGTGGCACCTCTTTCAATCACATTGCCTCTATCTTCCGAAACATTGTCATTGTATCCTCCGGATTTCAACAAACCATTTTTTGTCTTTGAGCAGTTTACATCCAGCATTCATCCTTCTCTTCAAATCCCTCTGTTTTGTGTTCAACTCACATGGGCAGTTCAGGAAAATGAGTTGCAGAAGAATGGCTTTATTTGTTAATGTCTGGGGAAGAACATAGACACAGTAATTCATATTGCGTTTGTTTTCCTGAAAATCCCTTGCATTGTAGGTTCTCTGGGTGTATGCACTGGCTTATTTGACATCTTTGGGATGATCCTCAGCAACTGCACTTGTAGTGAATTGAGATGTGAATGGCCATAGGATACATTAGATCCCTCAAAACCTGAGAAATCATGCCCTAAATATTCCAAGTGACCACTTTTCACGGTTATTATAAAACTGATCCCCAAGGATTGAAGACCAATATTCAAAGCATGTACTTTCTCTCTACAAAGCATGTAACATTCAAGGGAACAGTTATATTGTCAGTTCAGTGCTCAAACATTGCACCACAATCTCAGTGGAGCAAAGACCCCTGACTACAAACTGTCTAACTCTCCCATTCCATGAAGACACAAGGAACTGCAGATGCTGGTTTACAAAAAAGATACAAAGTGCAGGAGTAACTCAGTGGGTCAGGCAGCATCTCTAGAGATCTTGGATCGGTCATGTTTCTGTTTGGGACCCTTGATTGTATCGATATATTGATATTCGATATTCAGATGAGAAATTCAGGCTCTGCGTGTTCATATTGGCCTATTCAGTTGCATATGCAATCATTAAAGCAAGAGATTTTTTCCAATTTATTCTTGTCCATTTCTTTCGTAGCCGGAGCACACAAATGTTTGCTTCTGGTACATTCCACCAAGTATTCGCGAAATGCCAGATTGTGAAGAGAGAAAGGAAAAGCTTCGCAAGGTAAAATTCCAAATTTTGCATGGAATTGTAATTGCTGAGCTAATTACAACATTTATTTCTGCAGTAATTGTTAACCAATTGTAATAACCTACATGTTTGTGATATAATTTTTGTGATGTGAAACTGTCAGTATGCATGCTTTATTACTGAAAGTAATGCTGAAAGCTGTCTCAGACAATACATGTGAATTGAACATTGCTGAACTCTTCAGTCTTACATCTGCACCTCTTTTGTATGCACTGTGCTTGCAATTGTTGTGCCTAATTGTGTTTATAAAAATGCTAAAAGCTGACAGGGACTTTACAAAAGCTCGTGCAGCACCACAAAAGAACAAGGCTGATGTTAAGGTTTGTTCTAAGGGATTACACATTTACCCAATATTAATCACTGCTTTGTTAGAGGGTGGATAATGGCAGTAGAGAAGATTAAGCAGTGATTTGATCGAGCTATTCAAATTTGAGATTGGGTGTTGATAATACAAATAAGGAGAAATGGGTTGCAGTGCAGAAGAATCAGTAACCCATGCATGCAGATTGTCGGTGATTGGTAGAGGAACAGATATGACATGAAGAGTCACATTGCCATATTGCCATAGAGTAATACAGCGTGAAAACAGGCCCTTAAGGCCAACTTGTCCATGCCAACCAACGTCCCATCTACACTGGTCTCACCTGTGTGCATTTGGCCCATATCCCTTTAAACCTATCCTATCCATGTACCTGTCTAAATGTTTTTTTCAAATGCTGTGATAGTACCTGCATCAACTACCTCCTCCGGCAACTCGTTCTATATACCCACCACACTCTGTGTGGAAAAAGTGGTCCCTCAGGTTCTTATAGAATTTTTCCCTCTTCACCTTAAACTTATGTCCTCTGGTTCTCGATTACCCTACTCTGGGTAAAAGACTGCATTTACCCAATCTATTCCTCTCACGATTTTGTACACCTCTAAATGATCAGCAATCATCCTCCTGCACTTCAAAGAATAAAGTCTTAGCCTACTGATCTTTTCCCTGTAGTTCAGGCCCTCGAGTCTTGGCAACATCCTCATAACACTTTTTGGTACCCTTTCAGCTCAACAATATCTTTCCAATAACAGGGTGACCAAAACTGAACACAATACTCTAAATGTGGCCTCACCAATGTCACTCAACAACTGTAACATGACCTCTCAACTTCTATACTCAATACTCTGACTGATGAAGGCCAATGTGCCAAAAGCTTTCTTGACCATCTTATCAATTTGTGACGCCTCTTTCAAGGAACTATGTATTTGCACTCCTAGATCCCTCTGCTCTACAATACTCCCCCCCCCCCCCCCCCCCCCGAACACTGCCATTCACTTTATAGGTCCTCTGCATTAAACTCCATTAAGCATTCCTCAGCCCACCTGTCCAACCGAACAAGATCCTGCACAATTTTTAACAACCATCTTCACTGTCTACAATACCACCCACTTTAATATCTTCTGCAAACTTACTAATTATGCCTGGTACATTCTCATCCGTATCATTGATATAGATGACAAACACCAATGGGCCCAACATTGAACCCTGAGGCACACCACTAGTCACAGGCCTCAGGTCCGAAAAACAACCTTCCACCATCATCCTCTGCTTCCTTCTATGAAGCCAATTTTCAATCTAGTCAGCTGTCTCTACTTGGATCCTATGCCAAGTCAGTGGATATATTTAAGGCAGAGATAAATAGATTCTTGATCAGTAAAGGGGTCAGAGGTTATGGGGAGAAGACAGGAGAATGGGGTTAGGTGGGAGAGATAGATCAGCCATAATTGAATGGCGGAGTAGACTTCATGGGCCGAGTTGCCTAATTCTGCTCCTCTCACTTATGATCTTATGATCTTATGATCTAACCTTACAGAGCAGCCTACCAGGTGGAACCTTGTCAAATGCCTTGCTGAAATCCATATATAAACAACGTCTACAGCACTGACCTCATGAACCCAATGATAACGAGGATGGGCATGACAACCTCGCTATATGCCTCATCTGAGAAGCTCTCATTCTCCCGGATAATCCTGAGGTCATCTAGCTGTTGCTCCAGTTCCTTAACGCGGTCTTTAATTAGCTGTACCTGGATACAATCCCACAGGAATCCTGCTGTTGTAATGACTGTGAAACTGTCAGTATATGCCCCCATTATGTAGGTGAAACTATGAGCAATCAATATTTCCAGAATTAGTTCAGTTAGAAGTTATAGAACTTGTAAATATTGATGCCAGTAATATGGCATGCTTCCCTTCGGAGGTGGGGCATGGAATGCATATAATGTTACAACTTTACAAAGCACTGGTTAGACTGGACCAAGTATTGTGAGTAGTCTGGTCACCACACTATAATGATTACATCAAAGAAAATGCAGAAGAGATTCCCTAAGCATTACCTAGATTGGATGACCAGTTATGGGGAGATTGGAGAAGCTGAGCTTGTTTCTCCGAGAGTGGAGGAAGTTGAGGGGTAACCTGTTAAAAGTATAAAATTATGAGACATAGATAGGGTTCAATCTGATTCTGATGGGGTGTTAAAACAAAAGAGCCTAATTTTAAGTTGAGAGGTGGGGGTTTTCAATTGGACCTGAGGGGAAGTTTTTTTACACAGAGAATGATTGATATCTGGAATATGCTGCCAGAGGAGGTGATTGAATCCGGTTGACATAGAGTTCTGGAGTAACTCAGTGGGTCAGGCAGCATATCTGCAGAAAAAGGATGGGATCAAATTATGTTTAAGAATCATTTATACAGACATTTAATAGGCAAGGCGTAGAAGGATATGGTCCTAATGTAGATAAATGGGATTTGTGCAGATGGGCAAAAAATTAGCGTGAAAGTGATGGCCCATAGATCCCATTTCTTTGCTGTATGTCTATGATTCAATGAATAGTTCCTTGGTTCCGCTGTGGTTTGCACCATTTTGCAGACTTCTGTGCCTTAAGCAGGGGAAATTGTTCATTTAACATAAATTTCAAGCATTCATGAACCAGATTGTCTGTAAAATATCCTGAAAATATTGATTCTGGGAATATAGTCTACTTTGATGGTCCAGTAAGCTATAATTCTTATTTAGCGACCCATGGTTCTAAAAATACTAACTTACCCTGAGGATTGTGAAGCACTCATCTTTTCTTACTTTTAATCTTTGCGCCTTTCTTTTTCCTTCCTGAAATAAAATTAGTAACCAACGGCTATTCTTTTTTTATATGCCCCCTCTTCCTCAGGGAAAATTCATCTTTTTATATTTTCATAGGTTGCTCCAAAAATAAAAGCACAGATGATGGAATGTGGCACCACAATGGTTGGATATCAGCCTCAAGGAGATAAAACTAACTTCTTCCGCATGGTCATTTCAAACCCAGCTGTAACAAAATCTGACATCGACTTCCTCATTGAGGAGATAGAACGACTGGGAGGGGATTTGTAATTGGTTAAGTTGGTTCTGTTTGCTATTACTAAGCAATGCTTTCATTTGAAACTGATTAATATCCAATAAATGTGTTATTTAAAGATCTGTGCAACACATTTCAGTACTGTCAGGCAGTATGTAAATCTATTCTTTAGCCAATGATTATTTATTAGAAGTAATTATTTAACAGATACAAAATCTAAATACATATTGTTCCTACATGTGAGCCTCCCTCCGCGTGTATGTTCCTTTGAAAGAGCTCAGCAATCTAAACTGTGAGTACTGTGGAAAATGTGCAGTGAATTTAACCCTTAGAGGTAAAATGTAACTCTATCATAGTAGACTTACCTAGACTGTGCAGAACCTTTTCGTAGCTACACTGTGTCAGGTGCTTTTTGTCATAATGTAAAATTATGGAGTGTAAAGCACCAAATTTTATTCTAGATGCATTACCCCTTTAGTTGTGATTTTGGGGTAAGAGTTGCATTAATACTGTAACAGATGGAAACTAAATGTCTTTTTAGAAAAATATTAATTTGGTGTAGATTGTGTATACAAATGTCAACTGATTTTTGTGAAAAGGAATAAATGTAATCGTTTTACAGTATCAAAACTGTTCAAATATGTAGGTATATTACAAAATATTTGCTTATTTATATCCAGAAATTTACTGTCTTACAGAGGTGTCTAGTATTTTCTTCCATTTGTATGTACTGTATCTTTATTTATATAATATGACTAGACAAAGTGGGCCCGTTGGGCCCATTCCCCACTCCCCCATTCTCTCGTCCCCCATCCCCACTCTTACTCTCCCCACACTCTCCCCTTTGGCCTGTCCATTGTATCCGGGAGGGGGTGAGGGAGTGAAGGGGGGAGGGAGGGAGAGGGAGGTTTGGGGGAGGGAGGTGTGGAGTGATCGAGGGGGAGGGAGTGGTGGAGGGAGGGATGTGTTGAGGATGGAGGGTGGAGGGAGGGGGGGAGGGTGATGAGAGATGGGGTGGTATTTTTGGAGGGAGGGAGGGGGGGGGGAGAGAGGGGGGAGGGAGGGATGGGGGAGAGGGGAGGGATATGGACCTCCCCTTTTCCCAGTACCCCTCTTTCCCCCACCACCAATTCCCCTCCGCACTACCCCTGTTGTCCCATTCCCCATTCTCAGCCCCCCCCCCCCATTTTCTCTCCCCCAGACACACTCTTAGCATCAGTTAAAGGCCCGGGGGGGGGGGTGCGGGTGATCGGATCAGTGAAAAGTCCGGTGGGGGGGGGGGCTTCGGGAGATCGCATCATTCAAAGGCCCGGGGGGGGGGGGGGATAGCGGGGAGATGTTCTCCCGGGTGTGGGAGAGAGGAGAGAAGCAAGGGGAGAGAGGAGAGGTGAGCCGGTGATCGCGGGCTGGCGCCGCTAACGGCGTCCATTGTTTTGGTGCGAGTGAGGAGATGCCGCGCATGCGTACTGAGCACTGCCGCACCGCAGCGCCCCCCTTCTGTCAAAACTTCGATAAATGAGGGGGGGCAGCACTTTTAAACCTCTGTAACTTAAAAAATATGCGCCCGAATTAAATAGAAATATCATTTTCCAGCAGCGAACCGCATGCTGATTAAGGCGGTACAAAAACCGTGGCGCTACGGTTCACCGTTTTGCCGGAATTGCCGTATTCAGCCGACATCAGTGGAATATATATATATATATACAACATCTGAGTTTTAGTAGTATACTAGACAAAGTGGGCCCGTTGGGCCCATTCCCCACTCCCCCATTCTCTCGTCCCCCATCCCCACTCTTACTCTCCCCACACTCTCCCCTTTGGCCCGTCCATTGTATCCGGGAGGGGGTGAGGGAGTGAAGGGGGGAGGGAGGGAGAGTGAGGTTTGGGGGAGGGAGGTGTGGAGTGATCGAGGGGGAGGGAGTGGTGGAGGGAGGGATGTGTTGAGGATTGAGGGTGGAGGGAGGGGGGGAGGGTGATGAGAGATGGGGTGGTATTTTTGGAGGGAGGGAGGGGGGGGTGAGAGAGGAGGGAGGGATGGATGTGGGAGAGGGGAGGGATATGGACCTCCCCTTTTCCCAGTACCCCTCTTTCCCCCACCATTTACGTTCACCGTTTTACCGTATTCAGCCGACATCAGTGGAATATATATACAACGCTACAAGATCTGAGTTTTAGTAGTAGATAGATAGATAGATAGATAGATAGATAGATAGATAGATAGATAGATAGATAGATAGATAGATAGATAGATAGATAGATAGATAGATAGATAGATAGATAGATAGATAGATAGATAGATAGATAGATAGATAGATATCAAAGGAGTTCTAAATAATGTTTATGGTATTTTAGTGTATATGTGAGCCAAAGAATACAGCAAAATAATGGTGATAATAGTATTTCTATTTAGTGTGGCAATTGTGCAGCCTTTAAAGTAATGTGGAATATATTGCTGCACCTGCTGAACACATAAAGTATGATATAAAATTGAAAACTATCTTAAATGTACTGTAGTTTGTGACTTTACTCACAAGTTGGTACGTGAATTTTCAGATATGGTGACTAGATATGTTTTGACTATTGTTAATCTGTTTGGTGTAGAGCTTTTTCGTAAGGCAGAGTCCAAGTATAGAAAGCAAGTTTGTATTTGTAGTTCAACAAACACCTAAAACACACCCATGGAAGAAACAGAAGGGCGGTATCATAAATCATTGTTCTTAATCCAAGTTCTATAAAATGAAAAGAATAAGCACGAGCTATTATTTTAGAGACCAATTTTAATATTTTAAGAAGTTAATATGTTTGGATTTGTACAAATATGGCACAATTCCTGCTTTTATTACTGTAGAAGTTTACCCAAGCTTGTCATTTGTTACATTTGTTAAAGAACAGAATTCTTGATAATTTCAACGTGTATTTAAATTTAATTTGGTTTGGAATAGTTTTGGTTAATCTAAACCAAATCACCAAACTATAGCTAGTTTTTAATCCCTAAGAGCTATACTTTTCAATTCAGAAGTTAAAACGTTTTTTGAGAGTGTTATCTATGTACAATTCTCCCGACTATGGTGTAGAATAAAGAATAAAGTGGGAAAATGTTGTCAAATGCTGTTACAATAAATCCAGTGTTTTATTATGTCTACTGTACAAGCACTATAACAAAAATGGACTATAGGAAATAACCGTGCGAACTGAGCTGATAGTCAAGAATGTGACGTGTCGTTTTGCTTTCACAGCTACAAAAGGCAAAAGTGAAGTTGAAAAGCTGTTTTCTTATTCTCAGATGATGGGAAGAATGTTCAGGTGGCAAACGTAAACAAGCTTGCATGGTAATTTTAAAATATTAACACTTTCCACTTTACACCCATAAACGTGTGGCAATAGCCTTATCATTCAAGGGAGAAATTACTTTGTAAAAGAGGTTATATTTTAATAGTTTTGTATTGAATCACAGCAGTCTATTTTTAAAAAAAAATTAAACATATCCATTTAAACATTTGGACAGGCGAAAATTTGAACACATTATTTCAACAGGCAGGGCATAAATAAGGTTTTGGTATTAATTAAACATGCACGATATTTCAAAAACGTATAAATTGAACAGAGTGGAAGTTTTGTTGCCTCCCACCACAGTGAGGGGGTGTTTGGAGTCACTGTGATGGATGTTTGTGTTGGGGTCGTGTGTCCTGTGTTCATTTCTTTTTTGTTGTGTTCTGTGACTGCTGGAAATGTAATTTCGTTCGGTACCTCGGTACCGAATGACAATAAAGTTCTGTACTGTATACATCGGCGAGACCAAGCACATAGTGGGCGATCGTTTCACTGAACACTTATGCTCAGTCCACCTTGGCCTACACAATCTCCCAGTTGCCAAACATTTTAATTCCCCTTCCCATTCTGACCTTTCTGTCCTGGGCCTCCTCCACTATCAGAGTGAGGCCATGAGCAAATTGAAGGAACAGCACCTCATATTTTGCTTGGCAGTTAACAACCCAGCGGTGTGAATGTTGACTTCTCTAATTTCAAGTAACCCCTATATTCCCTCCCTCACCCCTTCCCCCACCCTAGTCATCTTGTTCCACTGTTTGCATTTTAGTATCCCTTCATTGTCACCTCTTCGTTCTTACCCCAGCCAACAATGGGCCATTATGGGTTCCACACTTCCGGCCTGTTACCGGCCCTTCTGGCATTTTGTTATCTCCAGTTCCTTCCCCTCGACTTTCAGTTCTGTCCTACTCCAGTTCCTGCCCCTCTACTTCAGTCTGAGGAAGGGTCCTGACCCAAAACATCACCCATCCTTTTTCTCCAGAGATGCTGCCTGACCCCGTTGAGTTACTTCAACACTTTGTGTCCATGATACCCTTAGTTTTGTTAGGAGCCATACAAAATCCAAAAGTATCATAATAGAAAACCTATTTGTCCTTTGAACAGTTCTTAACTATATGATGTAGGTTTCAGAATTATTTCTAATATTTTTTTTTACATTTTGGAGGTTTTTTACTCTTGTTAAGTTAATTTTTTTTGTTATTGTCCTTTTTATTAATTTGTATTTTAATTTTTTTAAGTGATAATAATTTTAGGGAGTTTTACACTTGTTTAAGCACCCATTGGTAGGTACAATGGTTACAATGGTGGGGACCTGTGGAAACTTTGCATCCTATAGGAGAACGAGAATGAAAAGTTACTAGTGGATCATTGTCAAACTTCATAAACTTTGCCAGAACAGGGCCTGTCAAAGAAGATCATTCACTGAAGTACTGTGACTAAAACCAGGACAGAGGTCTGGGTTTCCAAGGCGTGGAATTCAATTTCTATTTCCTTATAACTTTCAATCATCAACCAGGCAGGTTTAGTTTAGTTTACAGATACAACACAGAAACAGGCCTTTGGCCCACCATGTCCACGCCAACAGGCAATCCCCATACACTAGCACTATCCTGCACACAATAGGGACAATTTACTACACCAAAGCCAATTTTACCAAAGCCAAATAACCTAGAAACCTGAACTTCTTTAAGTGTGGGAGTAAACCAGAGCACTCAGAGAAAACCCATGCAGTCATGGGGATAATGTCCAAACTCTGTACTGACCGCAGTCAGGATCAAACTCAGGTCTCTGACGCTGTAAGGCAACAACTCTACCGCTGCACTACTGTGCCGCCCCACGTCAGGAGTGATATTAAATAATTTCTATAATTTGGCAAAGTACACCACCAGCAACACCACAACACTCCATTCCCTGCAGGACAGTCACTGAAAGGAGGCATGCAGGTACAGCACGCAGTGAAGAAAGCCAATGGAATGTTGGCCTTCATAACAAGAGGAGTTGAGTATAGGAGCAAAGAGGTTCTTCTGCAGTTGTATAGGGCCCTAGTGAGGCCGCACCTGGAGTGCTGTTTGCAGTTTTGGTCTCCAAATTTGAGGAAGGATATTCTTGCTATTGAGGGCGTGCAGCGTAGGTTTACTAGGTTAATTCCCGGAATGGCGGGACTGTCGTATGTTGAAAGACTGGAGCAGCTAGGCCTGTATACACTGGAATTTAGAAGGATGAGAGGGGATCTTATCGAAACATATAAGATTATTAAGGGGTTGGCCACATGTTAGAGGCAGGAAACATGTTCCCAATGTTGGGGGAGTCCAGAACCAGGGGCCACAGTTTAAGAATAAGGGGTAGGCCATTTAGAATGGAGATGAGGAAAAACTTTTTCAGTCAGAGAGTTGTAAATCTGTGGAAGTCACTGCCTCAGAAGGCAGTGGAGGCCAAGTCTCTGAATGCATTCAAGAAAGAACTAGATAGAGCTCTTAAGGATAGCGGAGTCAGGGGTTATGGGGAGAAGGCAGGAACGGGGTACTGATTGAGAATGATCAGCCATGATCACATTGAATGGCGGTGCTGGCTCGAAGGGCCGAATGGCCTACTTCTGCACCTATTGTCTATTGTCTAAAGCAGGCCAATGATTTGCATCTTGCCAATCATCTTAAAAATTGGGCTGGATTTTCTGTTTATTTGCGAGTCAGTGGAGCTTGCCTGCAGTCGTTGGCCAGAGTAAGTCCTTGGCATTACCTTCCTCCAAGAAGCAGGTTGCTAGTTAATTCCTTACATGGGTGACAATCCCCATCTCCTGAATTGCTTTGAGAGCAGGTTGAGCCATTTGTCCTCCACCCCTACCAACCACTGCACCTTTTTGTCCTGCCCACTACCTATTGACTAAACTGTCAAAGAAATTATCAAACCTTTAAAATCTATTGAAAAATAATATGAAAAATAATTAAGTGTATTATCAGGTTGATAAAATGTTATTAAATTGCAGAATATAATGAGGGAACCAGAAACAATTAAAGTAATTGACTCGAAAAGTTAACTGTCTCTATCTCTCCACTGATGCACATATGTTGCCTGAACTTCGGTGTATTTCCAGCAATTTCTGTTTCTATTTTATGAAACAATTTCAAGTTGCACAGCATCTTGAAAGAAAATATATCACCTTCGCTTCTTAGCTGGATCAAAATCATTAAATTTCTTACTCAGCACCACAGTTGTATAAGTCCAAGAAAACAGCACACCGTTAATTTAAAGGAAGGGCATTCATTGCTGGCCTTATTGATGAAACACCTTATCCTATGATGAATTAAAATAAACTAAAGGAATCAAAATTTGCTCAATTGGGATATTTTAAATTTTATATGAGTAACATATCACAAATTCTAATGATCGTCTTAATTTTGTTTGCGGTATGTATGGGACTTAAAAAATTGTATAATCTACAGTCCTTCCCCGATGAATTAGTTCTGTCTTGCTAAAGATAAGCAAGAGTATTATTTTCTTACACTGAGGCAGTATTAGATGTTAAAAATGGGAAGGATTACATGGTTTGAAAGGGGGAACCATAAGATATTATGTCATTTAACCACTGGTGTTACATGGAACTTTGGAATTCTAAAACCATTATCTATATGTATTATTTTTAACATATAGTACATAGATAAAGGAATGTATCAATTCCAGCAAGGAAGCAGTGGTAGAATTTTTCTACTTGGCACCGTAAATACTTCATTGGCACTTTAGGGATAACTCGAGGGTATAAGTAACATTATATAACTGCAAGTTCATTGTTTTTCTCATTTATGTTAAAATATCCACTCAAGATATGCTTGGCTTGAAGGTTTTCTCATTTTTCTTCCCTTGTGCCCATAGCTTAATAACAGTTTCCAGACATGTTCAATTCTCTTGTGAAGCAAATCTGATGTTTATTATTTTTCTATGTTTGATTTGGCACATCCCTGATCTAACAATAATCTTTATCACTCAAAATAAATTATTACATGCTTCTGTTTTCATATCATCTGGAGATTGTTATAGTATTGCAACTATTAGATTATTTAAACAAGCCATACTTGTATTCCAGATTTTATTTAAAGCAAAATGATATAATGAAGCAGACCAGTCTTTACATGAAGGAAATTGAATCAATCCTCCCTATATTAATTTACCCATCACACAAAACTACAGATTAAGAAAAAAAAATGTTAGCATATAAAGTTCCTTTGGTTAAAAAAAATTGTTTTCTTTCGCCTTGGAATTCAGTCTTCAATGTTTTGAGATGAGATGTTCCACTTCACGGAACATGCTCTGTCTTTTAATCGAAATAGAGTACTTATCCTGCAGACCTCTCTGATGTAAACCTATTTTGTTTGGTGTAGTGAAGCAAATATGTTAACAGCCTTCATTATTGTCTTGGCAGGGAAAAAAAGATATTGGCTTGTCACTGGCTTCACTACCATCGTATCTTGATTTTTTTACAACTTACAGTAACTAGAAATTACATTCCTCTCTGACAAACACTGTTTTCATTAATATTTTAAACACATTGGCCAAGTCATCAAACAGGCTTTCAATATCTGCTAGTTCGTGTATGCCTGGTTCACACAGATGAAATGTTTCAAATCAGCTCGTCCTTTGCTTGCCCCAAAGCAGATCCTTTCCCCTCATCACACTGCCAATTGCATATCTTTGTCCAATGCCAATCTTATAACATTCTCCATAGTATCGCTCCACCCCATCTTCATGGGTGAACAATTCTAAATATCCAATACCATCCTGACAAGGAGAGGAGAAGGATTATTATGAAAAGTGATACCTAATGATGATACCTAATGGCCCCAAGGTGTGGAATACCTTCTCTCAAACTACATCCCTCTTCCTGGCAGTAAGTTGATGTTGAATTAGATTGTTCACATCTTTGGCATTGTGTTGGATGCTATGATGAGCTTGTGACTACATATTCACAGCATCACCTTGGCCAACTGCTCCCAACTGCCTAATTCGAACTTAACTCAAAGCCGCATCATGATTTCCTTGCTTTTTGAATTATCCACTCAATTACTGCCCTTCCATTTTCTACCATCCATCAGTTTGGTAACAGTGAACTTCTCTACTTTACACTACCCCCATCACTTGTCATCTCTCTGTTCACTGACACACATTAGGTCTTGTTTAAGAACTGCTGCAATTTTTAATTCCTGAAGATCAATACGAACTTGCACTTCCGCATCACCACACTTATCTCTGTAACATTCCCGAGCCCTACAACTCTATGAGATATTGCTGCTCTTCCAATTTAATCCTCTTGGTCATATCCAAATATCACTGATGGTGAGCTTTCACCACCATGTGCCCAGGGTGTGAAATTCCTTCCCTAAAATGCATGATCTCACAAGAAACCTTTCCTTGGTTCGATTTATGACTGTATGCATATTTCCATTTGACATTGAAGGATGCTATTTTGGCCCAATGACTGCATGCAAACACAAAGCTATCCCATTCCTCCACTGGTTTTCCCTGTAATCTTTTTTTCCCACACATTCCCAACAATTCACCCCTACCACTCACTAAAATTAAGAGCAACTTTTGCAGGTCAATGAACCAACCAATCTGCAATCAATTCAAAACCATCCTATGTGATTTTTCTTGATCAAGAAAGAACAGGACAAATTCATGGAGGGTAAGTCTAAGCTTTCCTTGTGAATCCTGGTGTACCAGGTTAAAACAAATACAGTAGAGTTTATGTGTAAGAAGGAACTGCAGATGCTGGTTTAAACCAAAGATAGACACAAAAAGCTGGAGTAACTCAGCGGGACAGGCAGCATCTCTGGAGGGAAGGAATGGGTGACGTTTCGGGTCGAGACCCTTCTTCAGACTGGGGGAGTTTACGTTTGTTTTGGCTTCATCTGTCCCCCAGATTCTGTTTAGAGCTCATTGTTGCCTCCTCCTCAGGACACTGAGTTAAAATTACACATTGATGACAATGAATCTGGGCAAACATAAAGCAGTTTAATGTAGAAACAAGGAACTGTAGATACCGGAGATCGGTGACATTTCGGGTCAGGACCTTTCTTCAGACTCGTTGTGAAGGAGCGGGTTGGGGGGAAAGAAAGTTGGACAGAGCCTGGCAGGTAATAGATCAATACAGATGAGGAGGGATCTTTGATTGGTGTGTGGACGAAGGCCAGAGATGAAAAGTCAAAAGTTGTGCGAAAAAAGGATTGAAGAGAAGGCAAGTTGTGAAGCTAGAGAGGGAATTTGCTAGCTAAAGGAATAAAGCAGTTTTCTGGCTTTGGTCAGGTGTCGTTGAGAACATTTTTTTAAAAAGCTGTTACACCAGGACATATAAGTCATCTGGAGGAGACAAAGTGCTGGAGTAACTCAGCGGGTCAGGCAGCATCTCTAGAGAACATGAATAGATGACATTTTGGGTCGGGAACCTTTTTCAGTCTCCTATCCATGTTCTCCAGAGATGCTGCCAGACCTGCTCAGTTGCATCAGCACTTTGTGTTATTTTTTGCAAACCAGCACCTGCAGTTCCTTCTTTCTACAAGCCAGTAACCTGGACAATTTGAACTGTTCAGCCGTCCAATTCCCAAGGGTGAGTAGAGTTAAGAGCATCCTTTGAAATTCCTATCATTATCACCTTTTATAACTGCATCAGTACCTCATCACTTGAACCATTACGATGAGAAGCAGCAGACCAAAGGATGCACAGTATCGCAGATTGCTTTGAAAAGCACAATCAATTATTTCAAGAGTTAGTCTGACACAACTTCAGGTTTAATCACAAACCATTTAGGTTTTGATCTTCAGGTTTTACTGTCTCATTTTGACAACTTAATTGTTTGTCCTATAACATGCAAATATTTTATTCTATATGTGTACAAATTTCTAAAATGTTTCACATTGCCAGAATAGAAAGGTTATTCAATAGACTGAATTTCTGCATGACTGTATAACTAATTTGGAAGCAGGTGTTTCAGACATTGGAAATAATTGAAATACAATAAAGCTTTCATCAACAGCCTGTGGTCCTCCAAAAAACCATCTGTGGTGATCATATAATGCCATCTATATTCAACGTGGCATACTGGGTAGGTGACAATATAACTAAAACAAGACACTGAGGACATTTCAGTCTATTTTTATTCCGTATGATAGACCCCTACAAATTAGATAATGCATAATATACTCCTACTTCTATTACATTTCAAACTAGAGCAATTAGTCTTCCAGTTATTGTTGATTGATTTGCAAAATTATTCTAGGGCTGCAGTTTTCTTATCACATCAATCATAATTAGGCTAAGCATTTTTTGTACTTTGTTTCTTAAATTTGAGTCAAAACATTGAATGGATAAATTACTTGTATGTGATGTAAATAAAACAGCTAATGAAAGGCACATTTCACTTTTGTGGCAAAGCTAGTTGAGAAGGACATATTAAAATAGTCAATTCACAAGCAATTAATTCAAAAGTATTATAATACTGCACAGATTTGATCCGCTTCATCAGTTGCATTAGTAATGCCTCCTCCCTCAATGGAGCTTTGTGCAGTGTCTGAGTGTGTGCTGCAAATGAATGAAGAGGTGCTGAATGTCGATGCTGTTCATTGATGTGGAGTGATGATGCAAGAGATTTCTGTACCAAACTGGTTATGCAATCTTTGGATCAGATATTTAATCTGCCTGTTCAAGTGGGTTAATGGACCAATGTACCAATGTACAACAAATGTTTTGTTTGACATGGCATACTAGAACTGAGATGTTTAATACTGAATAGACTTTACATTCTAAAAGACACTTCAAATTTTCTTTAATGGAAAAGTGCACAAAGTTAATCGGAAAAGACAAGATCTTAGTTCAGTTTATTATTGTCGAGGAGGGTTGAGTGGGAGATACATAATTGGTGGAGTGGTGGATGGGTGCAATCAGGCAAGCAGGAATTGATTGGTGGTTGGCTTTAGAGAGATTGTTTAGCACCTCAGTGGTGAGAACGTGATTTGTGCTGGGAGGAAGGGGTTGGATCACCCAAACGAATCAATGCTGACCATTGATCGCCCATTCACACCAGTTCTATGTTATCTCATTTTCACATCCACTCGGTGCATACTAGGGCCCCAAAAAAAGGCCAATTAAGCTACAAACCCGCACGTCTTCGGGATGTGGGAGAAAACCCACACAGTCACAGAGAGCATTTGTAAACTCCACACAGACAGCACCCAAGGTCAGGATTGAAGCTGGATCTCTGGCCCCAAGAGTCAGCGGCTGTACCAACTGCACTATTATGCCGCCCACCACTTGTGTGGTTTGTATACAAATATGAAATAGGTGTTTCTTCCAGCAGCAATTCACTCCACAACCAACCGTCAATCGTTGCTTCCTGTCTATTGAATTTATTCAGCGACTATTTTGTTTTCTGTGCAATACCAACTTAAGTTACTGCTCTAGTGATGAAGTTGATCTTCGACAATGTGGCAAAATGGGCAATAACGAAACCGCTGCCTTTTTACATCCTGCTTTTTTTTCCCAATTGTCTTTTGTGGATATGAGATTACCATGGAAGGCTAGTGTGATATGTCGTCTGGTCAAGCAAAATCCTTTTCACTCCATAATGAGATCTTGGAAACAAAGCTAAGTCCCTATTTGGAGACGAAGGGTTTACAAGGATAACTCGCTGATCTCTGTGAAATGCTGGAAAATTGTCAAATGAATGATATTGGTGAAAGAGTTTCCAAAAATGTGGCTTGCGCATATCAGTTTTTTTTGAGCAGGAAATTAAAAAGAAGTCCCCACAGTTGAGAAATGCAGTGAAGAAGATGGATCTGCTCAAGAAGAAGCTTCAACCTGCACTTTGAGTGAAATCTGAAGAAAGTATGCAGCTGGGAAGAAAGCTCAAGAAAGTTTGCAGAACATTGTTGCCCGGAACTTTCTTTAGACTTCAGACTTTAAAGATACAGTGCAGAAACAGGCCCATCGACCCACCAGCAATCATCCCGTACATTAGCACCATGCTACACACAAGGAACAATTTTACCGAAGCCAATTAACCTACAAACCTGTACGTCTTTGGAGTGAGGGAGAAAACCCACGCGGTCACAGGCAGAACATACAAACTCTATGCAGACAGCTCCCTTTGTGAGGATCAAACTTGGGTCTCCCGCACTATAAGGCAGTAGCTCTACTTTCCACATAAATGATTTTGGCTGTTAGAATTCCTGCTTCTCAAGTTGACTCGTGATCTCAAGGTAATATGATTGTTGAACTTGAAGGAGAGGGAATCTAATTATAGAACAAGCAGCACAGGAATCTACAGAGAGGGACACTCAAAGTTGTGTGATCTTAATTTTCCTTAGCAGCAGCTTTGAAAAGAACAAGAGTATTGGTGGTACGCATGAAAGTTTTGAATCAATGGGAAAAATATCCCACTTATGGCAAATACAGAGATTGGATTATAAAACAAATGAAGAAACTCTTGATTCTTCAGAAGGCCAGAAGAGTACAAGAGGTACAAAAGGTGCAGCTGTTCCTTTGAGGAGGTCTCTGTGGACACAACGACCAGTGACTTGTAAATAGGTTCCTGAATGCATGCACTGATTTTCTGGCAACTGCTGATCCGGCACCTCCTTTAATTTGGACACAATTATGAGAGAGCATTTGATATCCTGATAACAGGAGCCTCGGCAGCAGCAGGAGCCTCGATGGTGGTGGAGCATGAGGGGGGGAGGGGGGGGGGAAGACAATGGGGACCCGGCGTGGGGGGACTGCCGTGAGGGATGGTGGGAGGACAAAGGGAGGAGGGAGGGCACTTTAGTTTTAGAATCTTCTGCCCAGGGGATAAGTCTGTGTTTGGTTGTTTGTTCATTCCGGTTTGTTCCGGTAAAGGCGTTGTGCACACGGCAGCCAGCCAACAGTCTCTTGTCCTTTTCTTGTTTTTTCACTTTTAATTTCAAGTTTTTGTGTACCTTCTTGTATGTTGTGATTGATGGCAGACAATTTCCCTCCGGGGACGAATAAAGATTTATCGTATCGTATAGTATCGTATCGAAGAAGCTGTCATAATCAGATGAGAACCAGCCACAAGGAACAGACGGGGTCCTTTAATCTCCACAGTTTATGTGCATTTATTCACGCTCCACTGGAAAATCCAGCAAAAGCCCGACACACCACAAGTAGGTTATAACACCATCATCTTTGAAATGGAAATTTTTACACAACATAAATTCTCAAAATAGCCCTGAAGTCAGAAGACTCTTGAGTGTCCGATCTTCATGGCACTGACTTTGAATCATAAACTACATTTAAAATCTCCAGGGTCTGTTCTTTAAAGATTGGTGTTAGGATGTAAAGTAAAGTTGAGATTGAATAGAGCCCTGTTTTAATCATAACATCACAAATATATTGTGGTGCAAAATTAATGATTGGGTGTTTAACTCTTCCTAGAATAATAATCAACTTATTTTGCAGATTAACAGTTATCATAATCCATTTGTCCAGAAGATAGTTTCTGCAGTTTAGAGGGAAGTTCTAGAAAGCCACTTTGATTCTTTGGGAAATCATTTCAACATATGCCAGAGCATAAAAGTGGTAAGTAGATTATATTTGTTTTTTTCCAAATTCTATTGTTTAGAGAAATTGCGATCATCTGCTCTTCCCTCTTGTTGATACAATTTCTATATCAAAATTTCCAACTCGTAAAATGACATCAATGTCGCAACTCATTGTACCAGCCAATCCATAAAAAGGCCTTTTACTTGCGTGAAGGTAAATAACAGGGTTATATTGCTAGTCAAAAAACAATGGTAACAACATTTTGACAGAGACATTTAATAACTATTGCAGTTGATTTAAATAATTAAAAATAAAAAGTTATTAAAATGAATACATGAAAGAAATATGAAAGGAAAAATAAACATTTACCTGTGCTTGCCTTTTAACTCGGGGGTCATCAACATCATCTGTACGAAACCTCTCACGCTAACCATCCTTCGCATAAAGCCAAGGGCGGGATGTCCATAGTGGTGAGCCCAGTGGCAATATTGGGGGCTCGATGTGTAGATGTTTTGTTGCCAGTTTGTTTCCTGCCCTTCAATGCAGAGTCACAGATGCTAGACCAGTTAAACTGATGAACTGAAGCCAGGGGTATAGGGAACTATTACAGAGGTGGAAACAGGTAGTCTTAGTGACATCGTAGATACATTGTTCGAAACTCATTTAGATATAAAGTGAAAGACAGTCTGATTCAACCATAGGCAAATGAGAAAGATAGAGGCAGTGGGACTGATTTTTATGGTGGGGTCTGAAGACTTTCTTTAGTCTAAAGTTTTAGCTTGGCTTTAGAGTTATTAATATTTACCTGACGGAAAATTCTGCACAACTGATGCTGTATAAAAAATTGGAGCTAATGTGTCATGATTTTGTCATGTTTCACTTGTGTGCTGACAATACACAAGTCTTCTCAATGATTATGTGTTTTCAAATGATGTTACTGAGGTGGGGCATAATGTAAATGATTTTTAAAAAAAATGAAAACAGGTGTGAGCCAAGGTCTTATCCATGGCATGAGTAAGCTGGGGCCAAAGTGCTCGTTTCCATGCTGTGTGACATTACAAAGAATGCCAAGATATTTATTATTCCAAGTCTTTTCATACCAAAATCGAAAATGAAAATATAAAAACAGAGTGGCAATTGTACCACAGGAAAGTAAAGCAATTCCATTCAGCTTTGACTCATTTGCAGCAAACTTGGAGGAATGAAGATCCTAATCAGTTCCTGTAAGGTATATTAGTGCTCAGAACAGATTTAACAGTCTCCAGATGAAAGAACACTGTGTTGATAACATGCCTGTGGGCAATTCTAAGTCCCAGTTTACACCCTGCTGGTAATGTCCATTTAGACATAAAAGTCAAATTAACTAGTGGTAATGATAATTGCATTTTTTACAGCTTTGTTTTAACAGAGCAAGAAAACTCTGGAGATTAAACAGAAATTTGATCACTGATTTGAGGGTGGAGGAAGACACGGGGAACAACACAATTTAATTCATTCAGGCAACAATCATAACGTCTACTTTTTTTTTCTAATTTTGTCTATTAATAACTCAGTTCCTACAAATCAATTTAATATTGATGAATGTACTGTTTAAAAATTCTCTTTTAGATATTATATGACTAATATTTCATAATCATGCACTCTAAGTTCCACTACAATTCCTTGATTCTGCTTCCCTAGGCTCCTTGGTATAGAAACATAGAAACATAGAAAAATAGGTGCAGGAGCAGGCCATTCAGCCCTTCGAGGCAGCACCACCATTCAATATGATAATAGCTGAGCAACTAAAATCAGTATCCCGTTTCTGCTTTTCCCCCATATCCCTTGATTCCTTTAGCCCTAAGAGCTAAATTTAACTCTCTCTTGAAAACATCCAGTGAATTGGCCTTCTGCACTTTATCTCGTCTGCCCTCTCCAAAGAGATTCTGTCACCCCTCTCCAGGTCGATTTCTATTTGCCATTTTTCTGCCCAAAAGATCATTTAAAATAATGGAGTCTAGTCATACAGCAAGGAAACAGGTCCTTCAGCTCAATTTGTGAATGTCCACCAAGATGCCCCATTTACACTACTTCCACCTTCTCGCATTTTGCCCATATGCCTATAAACCTTTCCTATCAATGTACTTGGCCATATGGCTTTGCTTGATATCTTCATCTAGATCAAATATTAATGAGTAGGAAGGAACTGCAGATGCTGGTTCAAACCGAAGATGGACACAAAAAGTTGGAGTAACTAAACTGGACAGGCATCATCTCTATCTTTGTCTATCTTCAAATATTAATGAAATATCTTCAATTCTAAACCAGAGTTAGTTTTAGATATTTATACAACACTGTAAAATTATCATTTTCTAGTTATTACTAACCAGCAAAGAACATGCAAGAATAACAATGTTGGTCTTTGAGAGGATTCTGTTTATTTGACAGTCGGACAGGGCAGATGTTGTCATGATTCTGTTTATTTGACAGTCGGACAGGGCAGATGTTGTCATGATTTTATTGCAAGGTATGTGATTAATCGAGACTCAATGAGCAGCTGTTGAGATTTATCAACACAATGGGCTTCTCATTATTGTTTCCATCACAAGAGTCAATCCCCTCATTACACTGAAGGCCCAATTCTAACACTGGGTCCAAATATCTCCAATTCAGAATAAAATTACAAATCATACTTCAAAATATTTGTGTCCTTTTTTGTAAACCAGCTTGTGCAGTTCCTAGTTTATGCAGAAGGAATTTTACCTCATCCATAACATTGTCATTCTGGGGTGGGGGTGGGAGGGGGGGGGGGGGGAATTGGGAGAGGTAGATAAAATTGCTCAGTTCCTGCCAGCAACTTACCACGAGCTCACAATTTCTAACCTGCTTTTCTGAGAACAGGACAATAAAACCTGTCCAAAGCTTAAACTCCAAGGAAATGTCAAGGTAATTGGACACAACTGTTACTTATTTAGCTGTGGCAGCACGGTTATGCTGAGGTTTCGCCTCTGATAAAGTCATAGAGTCATACAGTGTGGAAACAGGCTCTTTGGCCCAACTTGCCCAAACCGACCAATATGTCCCATCTATACTTGTCCCACCTGCCTGTGTTTGACCCATATCCCTCTAACCCTGTCCTATCCATGTATCTGTCTAAATGTTTCTTATATGTTGCGATAGTATCTTCCTCAATACCTCTCCCGGCAGCTCGTTCCATACACCCACCACCCTTTGTGTGAAAAAGGTACCCCTCGTGTTCCTATTAAATCTTTCCCCCCTCACCTTAAACCCATGTCCTCTGGTTCTCGATTCCCCTACTCTGGGGAAAAGACTCTCTGCGTCTACCCAATCCATTCCTCTCATGATTTTGTACACCTCTATATGATCACTCTTCATCCTCTTGTGCTCCAAAGAATAGAGTTCTAGCCTGCTCAACCTCTCCCTCTAGCTCAGTCCTCAGGTCCTGGCAACATCCTCGTAAATCTCTGCACCCTTTCCAGCACTCCTCCTGGCCAGTCTGCCGGAGATAGGGATCAGAGAGGTATCCAAGGAGGGGGACACTGTAACAATAGGTACACAGAGTGTTCCAATCATAGCCATTGTTCTGAGCTACTCGAGTGTCCGTGTTCCACTGGTGCTTTTCCAGAAGAAATAAACAAGAGCTGTGCTCTTCAGTGGCTGCCTGGATGCAGGCTGAAGAAGCATCACCACTTGGTCAAAATGTTACAAAGTGTTGCCAAGAGATAGAAACGTCGTTGGGATGTCAACCAATGTGTTCAAGGACATAATAATTTTCCTTCAAATCAAAACTAGTGGTTAGATTCTTTGCTGTTCTTTGAAATCTCAGATTTTTTTCTTAATCAGCATGCAGGACCAAATCAGCCACTTACTGAAATGAATCTGACAAATGAGAAAATTTTCATCAATTATTATTATCTCTTTGCAGACAGTTTGACTCAAAATATTGACTGACCATGTCATTAAGATGAGAAGGCAATTTTAAAATCTGCTTTTAAAGAGAGGAGCTTTAATACTGCAACCTCAATAATATAATTTCAATGACAAGCCACTGTTAACCAGCTTAACTGGTTAATTGGCTTTGGTAAAAAAAATTGAAAATTATCCCTAGTGTGTCGGATAGTGTTAGTGTACGTGAATCGCTGCTCAGCGTGGACTTGGTGGGCCTAAGGGATTGTTTCCACGCTGTATCTCTAAACTAAAGACTGGCCCATGTTCAAAGAATCTGCTGCCAACCTAAACGTATATTCCATTGCTGCCACAGTAAGTATGTAGAGGAATGTGTGCCAAAGACAATATGAGAGTTACACCCAGCTGGAAACCACGAATAAACTGCAAGCTCTATTCTCAGATGAAATCCAAGTCTGCAGCATTTAAGTCAAACTATACTGAGTGGTAGGTATGTGAAATGTATTCATGACTTCACAAAGCCATCAAGGATGCCAAGAGGGACTAAGCTAGAGAAGTGAGATACCCACACAGGTATATCACACACAGGTATATCACACACAGGTATATCACACACAGGTATATCACACAGGTACTATTGCAACATTTAGACAAGTGCACTGTCTATGAAACACTTAGACAGGCACACTGATAGGAAAGGCTTAGAGGGATATGGGCCAAATGCAAGCAGGTGGGACTAGTGTGGATGGGACATGTTGTTCGGCATGGTTAAGTTGGGCCGAAGGGCCTGTTTCTATGCTGTTTCATTCCATGACATTTTGACTATGACATGGACACTCGTCAATTGTGAAGATATGCACACTGCAACAGACTACAAAGTGAAGTCAGGCAGTATTGCCTGCAACAACACACCCCTCCTTGACGATGCATTCTATGCTCACTTTGAACAGAAGGCCGGTGGAATGATGTCATCCACTCCAACACCCTCTTTTGTCCTTATCTCACACCTTTAGTCTTTTCATCGCTGGCCTTTGTCCAACCATCTGCCTATCCAAAACCTGTATCCACTTATCACTTGCCAGGCTTTGTCCTGCTCCTCCTCTCTTCCAGCTTCCCCCCCTCCCTGCCCCCTCCCCCCCACTTCCCCACCACCACTTGCAGTCTGAAGAAAGGTCACGACCCAAAACGTCACTTATACATGTTCTCCAGAGATGCTGCCTGACCCGTTGAATTACTCCAGCACTTTATGTCATTTTTATATGCAAAAAGGATTTTTTGGTTCCTGCTCATTGTCTCTTTTTGAATCCAAGATAAGAGAGAGCTGGGCTGAGAAGGTCATATGTTCTAGTACTGTGCTCCATTACATGATCCAAGGGGAAAATGTCACCTTCTTCCCTCAGTCTGCGAAGTAATAAGGAAAGATAAGCATTCTAGAAGGAAGTCCGGAGATTCTGGAGAAAGTAGATCCCAAAATATCTGCCCCTTTTTCCATGTTTACTTTCAGAACTAAGATTTTCCCATTTGTACTTGAAAAGCACATGTTCCTGATAGATTGTCAAATTCAGAATACTTTCAATCTTTTATATTATTTTTGCCAGTCACAATACTGTTTTGCCTAATGTATTTACAGGTTCAATGGCTGTTCAACAGCCTAAATGACTGAACATAATTGTCCCCAGTTTATAAATACACATTTCCCAATTTGGTCTATGTACATATTTTGCCGTATTTAGCATAAAACGTCATGTGTTGTAACTCATCAGGCAGTTATTTAGATCTTCATTTTTCAAATTAAGAAAATGTTTCAAACATCGGAAGCAAATAAATTTAATTACATCATTATTTTGTCATTTTCTGTAAGTACTAGTCCACCTAAAATAAATTATGACTGAAAGTTGTATTACAATATTGGCCAAAGATCATTTGTGATTGCATTTGGAAATCCATTCCTATAATATAAGACCAATGGCTTCTCTATTACATTGCAAGAATTACACTAATCATAACTTTTTCTTATATCTGGAATTAAATTCAATTCCAAACCTGAAAACCATTTTACACATTTGGGCAGATTGTTGGCAGGCAAATAGTGAAGGTTATTGCCCATGAAGAATAATTAATAAGCAACAATGAAAATGATCCTCCAGCATAGCCTGTGTGTGGTCACCGACACAAAATATTTCAATGTTACGGTCAAATAAATTTATTTCTTGTAAATTGTTTTAGGTTTAATCACAATTTTCATGATAATAATTCTCAGCTTTTATACATCAAATAATTGCTCACTGATACATTAATGGAAATGATGAAGTCTGTATTAGTGATATACATCTTTCTAATTTACTGGGTCAGAAAATGGAATGCCAAGAAAAACATGCTAAAATGGCATTGCATATAGAATTTATAATCATTTCCCCCATTAGCTTTTATAGCATTGGTGCACAACTTCTATATCTACGTGCATGGACATTTGAATCACATTTATATAAGTGGTTTACTTCATGAGTGCCAAGCATATTTTAAAATCATTCAAAACTCCAGTTCTTCAAGGGTGCTGACCACAGAATCCAACAAATGTTGGAAGTCGAAGATAGACACAAAATGCTGAAGTAACTCAACGGGTCAGGCAGCATCTCTGGAATAAAATAATAAGTGACGTTTCGGGTCGGAACTCTTCTGGTTAGCAGTCTGAAGAAGGATTACGACCCGAAACGTCACCTGCTCTTTTTTTCCAGAAATGCTGCCTGAATCGTTGTGTTACTCCTGCATTTGTGTCTGTTTTTGGTATAAACCAGCATCTGCAGTCCCTTCCTACAGATGTTGGAGGTCTTTGCACACTATCTCAATCACTGTGGAGAGTTCTGGCCACACATCACCAGGCATTTGGATAAAAACAGGAGCCAGCTTTAGTGATGCTGACCCTGTGTAATGTGAGGAAGGTCTTGGAGTCAAGTCAAGTCAATTTTATTTGTATAGCACATTTAAAAACAACCCACGTTGACCAAAGTGCTGTACATCTGATTAGGTACTAAGGAAAAAATGAAACATACAGTAGCACGTAAACATAACAGCACATACAAAACAGTTCACAGCGCCTCCTCAATGAGCCTCAAACGCTAGGGAGTAGAAATAGGTTTTGAGCCTGGACTTAAAGGAGTCGATGGAGGGGGCAGTTCTGATGGGGAGAGGGATACTGTTCCACAGTCTAGGAGCTGCAACCGCAAAAGCGCGGTCACCCCTGAGCTTAAGCCTAGACCGCGGGATAGTGAGTTAGCCCCAAGTCGGCCGACCTGAGGGACCTGGAGTTAGAGAGGTGGGTTAGAAGATTTTTGATGTAGGGGGGGGGAATGTCCATTTAGGGCTTTATACGTGAATAGGAGGAGCTTGAAGTTGATTCTGTACCGTACAGGAAGCCAGTGGAGAGAGGCCAGAATCGGCGTGATGTGGTCCCTTTTACGGGTACCCGTCAGGAGTCTCGCTGCGGCGTTTTGGACCAGTTGCAGGTGGGACAGGGAAGATTGGCTGATCCCAGTGTATAGGGAGTTGCAGTAGTCTAGGCGGGAGGAAATGAAAGCGTGAATGATTTTTTCAGTGTCGTCGAATTGGAGGAAAGGTTTGATTTTAGCTATGGTATGAAGTTGGAAGAAGCTGGCTTTTACCACAGCGTTGACTTGCTTGTCAAATTTTAATGCAGAGTCAAATATCACGCCGAGGTTTTTGACATGCGGTTTGACTAGGCAGGATGGGCTTCCAAGACTGCCTGTTATCGATTTGATGGAGTCGGGGGGGCCGAATAGGATGACCTAGACTTGCTCTCGTTTAATTGGAGGAAGTTCTGTGCCATCCAACATTTTATGTCCTCAAGGCAGTGTAAGAGACTGTTTAAATTTGATTGGTTGTTGGGTTTCAGGGGGAGGTAAAGCTGAGTGTCATCGGCATAGCAGTGGAAAGAAATGCCGTGCCTTTGAATGATTTGGCCAAGGGGGAGCATGTATAGAGAGAAGAGAATGGGGCCTAGGATGGAGCCTGTGGAACTCCGCAGGAGAGGCTAGCTGGAGCAGAGGAATAACTGCCTATGTTGATGGCGAAACTCCTATCTTTGAGGTAGGAAGCGAACCAGCTCAGGGCAGTGCCATCAATGCCAACCGCGTACCGGAGACGGTCAATAAGGATGGTGTGGTCCACTGTATCGAACGTTGCGCTGTGGACGAGAAGGAGCAGGATTGCACAGTCGCCGGTGTCGATGGCGAGAAGCAGGTCATTGTGTACCTTCAACAAGGCAGACTCTGTGCTGTGGTGGGCTCTGAAACCTGACTGGAAACTTTCCAGGATGGTGTTTTGGTGTAGGTAGGGCACTAATTGGTTTAGAATTGCCTTTTCAAGGACTTTTGACAGGAATGGCAGTTTGGAAATGGGTCTGTAGTTGCTAGGCAAGGTGGGGTCTAGGTTAAGTTTTTTCAATAGGGGCTGGACCACCACGTGCTTGAAACAGGTTGGAACAGTGCCAGTGACCAGAGAACTGTTGATAATAGAGAGGATGCTGGGACCGGCTATTGCAATGACATCCTTCAGAAGGGCAGTGGGGGCAGGATCAAGGGGGCAGGTTGCAGGTTTCATAGCGGAGACAAGCTTTGCAAGGGAGGATAGAGTGACGGGTTGGAAACAGTCCAATTTGGATGAACAGACTAGTGAGGCAGCTAGGTCACGGGTGGGAGGGGAAATGTTCATTCTAATGTTCTCAACTTTGCTGGTGAAAAATTTAACGAATTCTTCGCACTTAGCAGGGGACCCAACTAAGCTGGTACTGGGGGCAGGACATATGACAGAGGTAATTGTGCTAAATAGGACCTTGGAGTTATGAGAGTTTTTGGAAATAAGGTCGGAGAAGTATTGTGCTCTAGCAGACTTTACTGCTTCCTGGTATTTGAGAAGATTGTTTCTCAGAATTTCGAAGGAAATTTGAAGCTTGTCACATTTCCACCTCCGTTCTGATTTTCTGCACCCCCTTCTTAGGGCTTTGGTGGTGTCATTGAGCCAAGGCCGACCTTTGGGCTTAGGCTTTTTCATTTTAAGGGGAGCGATAGAATCCAGGATGGAAGAGCAAGTGATATTAAATAAAGAGGTGAGATCCTCAGTGCTGAGATGGGGGGGAGAAGCCTCAATAGTGCAGATGTTGGGGGCAGCTGTGAGAGCCTCGGAGAATTTACTGGCAGTCAATGAATTTATGTCGCGGGAGTAACGAACAGGGAGATGAGATTTTGCGGGAGATAAAGGCAGAGATGCGTCAAAAATGATAGCGCTGTGGTCCGATAGACAGGCCTCAGTAGTTTCAATGTTGTAGATTGGGAATCCGGACGATAACACTAGGTCGAGAGTATGGCCTAACTTGTGAGTGGGTCCCGTGGTGTGAAGAGTCAGATTGAAGGACTCAACCAGGTGCATAAATTCACTCACAAGAGGCTTAGTGGGACAGCAAACATGAATGTTAAAGTCACCAAGAATCATGAACAAGTCAAATTTGGGCAAAATGCTAGAAATCAGATCAGCAAATTGGGTGATGAAGTCCTTATGCATTTTTGGTGGGCGATACACAAGAACAATTAAGAGGGGATAGGCTAGGCCTACTTTAATTAGTTGCACCTCGAAACTGGAGAAATGATCAGTGTTCAGGAGGCGGCAGTTGAAATGCTTCTTAAACACAGTGGCTAAGCCCCCACCGCTTATTACCACTCTCCAAGGTGATGCATATGGAAGACTTCACTCACTTATCCACATAATTGCCAGATTCTGATTTCACACCGGTCAGACAACAATCAGACACAGCATATGGCAAACTATCTTGATAGAACTCTAAAATAAATAGAATCATTTCAGTCATCATTATGTATTAATAAGAAGACCAAGAGAAAATAAAAAGGTGACTCAGGATTATTACGAAAGTCCATTGTGTATTTCATTTTACAGCTTTCAAAGAACATTTGATTGCACAAGATTACAAGATTGGTTTCTCCCATTCTGTGCCATTCTCATCTGATCGTACCTCATCATGGATAGTGGTTTAAGATATGAGGGAGTGGAATTATCCATACCTTGTGAAAGAACACCTTGTGGTGCAACATCTTTCACAGCGAAGATGAAGGAGCAGAAACTGGTCTCATCCCATGCCCAGATAGCTGGTGAAATCTCACACATCTTTAATTGAGGTAGTCCAGAGACACAGCTGGTGTGAGCAAAATTCAGATTTAGGATATTAACAAATGCAATTCCGGTGCTTGGTGCATACTTAAAGACCGATTACTTAAGTGCTGTTCTGTATTTTTTTTAAATGACTGTATCTCTTGTTGACATCAGAAGGGTGGGGGGGGGGGGGGTGCTGGGGGACATCTGAAGAAGGGTCGACCTGAAAAGTCACCTATCCATGTCCTCTAGAGATGCTGCCTGACCTGCTGAGTTACTCCAGCACTTTGTGCCTTTTTGTCCACATCAATCAGTCTCAACCTCATACTTGTGTGACGTAGATGACAAACACCTACATTACTTTCTCTGGAACAAACACTTTCACCATATTTTCAATGGGACATTTGGAAGCAGCAGGAAATGGTTGTTGGGTTTGCCTGAGTCAGAGAATTTTCATCATTCATAATTGACCCCTAATTTTGACCTGTTGGCATCAAGAATTATTCTACCAGCTATTCTACCAGCTGCTCTCTTTTAACACAAGCTAATTCTTTAATCTTTAGTCTACAACCCTAAGCAAGTGAGAGGTTGCATGTTTGGAGTGCTACATACACTTGAGTCAGATCCAAGGATGAACAAAAAGCTTCATAGAGCAGAGCACTAAAGTACTCTAGAAATGATTGAACAGATACAACTGATACAGTGGCAAACCTTATACTGCCTAGAAAAAAATATTTTGAAGTATGATTCGTAATTTTATTCTGAATCGGAGATATTTGGACCCTGGAAAAAAATATCTTGAAGTATGATTTGTAATTTTATTCTGAATTGGAGATATTTGGAACCTAAAAAAACCCATTGCATTTCTGGTTCTGATTAGAATTTAGGGACTTCAAACCTTAACTCTGTTGTTCTACCTCTACAGATCTGTTTCATTTCATATAAAAACTGTGGGACATGCATTGGGTACCCTGTGGCGAAGTCTCATCTACTTCCTATAAGCATTCCACCATCTACAGGTAACAAATCAGGAGTTTGACATGCAAACATCTTGACAGTATCCAGTACAAAGTAACGTGGTACTGATCCTCTACCCTAAATGTTTATTTCCTCTACCAGGGCACATCTGGTTTTCTTGTATCCTATCCACAAAATTCAAAACCAACAGCTCATCAAGGCTTCTTCAACAGTACCACTCAAACAACTGCTAGTTACACATCTTTTTCATTATGTAAAATATCATTGTTTCTTCAACCAATATAAGTTCCAAATATTGCAACACCCTTCACAATAGCACTGGAAAACATGACTTCTGTAGTTGAGCAACATAGTTCATCATCACACTCTGGGGGAAGTTAGGAATGAAGAATAAGCATTGGCCACATTCCATAAATGAATAATAATAGCATTTGTCTGAGCAGTTCTCTGACGACTCTGCCATCGTCGGCCTCATCACGGGCGGCGAGGACAGGGCATACAGAGAACTGATCAAGGAGTTTGTGGACTGGTGCCAGCGGAACTGCCTCTGGATAAACGCGGGGGAAACCAGGGAGATGGTGGTAGATTTCCGCAGGTGCAGCCAGGTCCCCCCGATACCGGTGAACATCCAGGGAATGGATATCGAGAGGGTGGATTCTTATAAGTACCTGGGTGTCTACCTCAACAATAAACTGGACTGGACTGAAAACACCGATGCGCTATACAGAAAGGGCCAGAGCAGACTTTATCTGCTAAGGAGACTCAGGTCCTTTGGAGTGCAAAGCTTTAATAGGAACCTGACGGGTAACTTTTTTTATACAACAGGCGGTGGGTGTATGGAATGAGCTGCCTGAGGTAGTTGAGGCAGGTACTATTACAATGTTTAAGAAACATTTAGACAGGTTCATGGATAGGTTTAGAGGGATATAGGCCAAATGCAGGCAGGTGGGACTAGTGTAGATGGGGCATGTTGGAGCATGGGCAAGTTGGGCCAAAGGGCCTGTTTCCATGCTGTATGACTATCACTATAAGCAATTGTCAAAACCCAGTCTTGCCAATTATATTTATAGCCTTTTCAAATTCACCAGGAAGGAGATGCAAGAATCAAAAACACAATAATGTAAATGCCAAAAATCTGATCACCAAGAGATAAAGAGAAAGAAGATTAGACGTTATTGCCTTCCATCACAGTGAGGATTATGAGGAATCCACTGTGGTGGATGTTTATGTTAACTTTTATGTAGTTGTGTCTCTTGTTGCTTTTTTTCAGTATGGCTGTATGGTAAATCGAACAATACTGTACTTAATTGGTACACGTGATAATTAAAGACCTTTGAAACCATATTAAAAATAATCATTGGGTGAGACAGAGATACATAAACACAGCACGGAAACAGGCCCTTTGACCCACCAAATCCAGGCCAATCCATGCTTTAGGACGGACAGTAGCGCAGTGGTAGAGCTGCTACTTTACAGTGCCAGAGACCTGGGGTCGATCCTGATTACAGGTGCTGTCTGTGTAGAGTTTGTATGTTCTCCCCGTGACACAGTGGATTTTCTCCAGGTGGTCCGGTTTCCTTCCATGTTCCAAAGGTGTGCAGGTTTGTAAGTTAATTGGTTTCTATAAATTGCCTCTAGTGTGTAGGATGCTAAAGTGGGATAACATAGAACTAGTGTCTGGGTGATCAATGGTCGGCGAGGACTCTGTGGTCCGAAGGGCCAACTTTCACGTTGTATTTCTAAACTTACCATCAACCGCCTATTTATACTAATCGAACACTAATCCAATCCAACTTTATTCTCTCCATATTGTTAACCATTCCTCACAGATTTTACCACTTATCTTCACATAAGGGACAATTTACAGAGGCTAATTCACCTTCAAACCCGTACATATTTTGGAGCAGCTCGAGGAAACCAGAGCACTCCGGGGGAACCCTACACATTCTCACAGGGAGAATGAGCAAACTCCACACAGACAGCACTTGAGGTCAGTATCAATCCAGCTCTCTGGCACTGAGAGGCAGCAGCACAACGCACTGCACCACTGTGCCGACTTACAGCAGCAGTTGTAGAGAGTAATGTCCATGTCAATGACCATTCATCAGAATTGGTGATGCATGAGGCTGCCGTTAGAGTTACGAAGCAACTGCATCCCAATAACCTGTTTGGTGAATGCTGCCTTTGATTTCTGCTGAGGTTCGTTAGCTCTGATTATTCAAAGATTATTCCGAACGTGGGCATGGTCTGAAAAATAGGATTTGATTAAGCATAATAAGTAAGGCTAGAAAAAAGTTAAATGGAAAATAAATGCAGCCCTAGATATCAGCAATCGTGGATTGATTGAGTTTTACATTAAAGGAGATAAGAATAGGTCCAAGACTAATGTTTTAACCTGAAATAAGGGCAATTCTGAGGACACAAAGACAGAATGAGCTAACGTGAAATAGGTTAAGTAATCAATCAATGAAAATACAGTGGCAGAGATTAAAGGATAGCTTCTAAAATACTCAATGTAGATGCATTCCAAAATGAAAGAAAAATCACCCTGGGAAGAGCTTGTGTCTGCTAAAATTAAATAAATTATGCAAAAATTAGTGGCACATTGTAGGATTGGACAAAACGGAAAAATATGATACAAGCATTCAATGGTATAAACAATTAGAATATGAGACTAAGCCAGCTAAAAATGTAAATCAATATAGTAAGAATTTCCATAAAGTTATAATAAAGACCAATAAAGTGAGCATTGGTTCTATAGAAAGTGAGTTTCGGAAATTAAATGATCAAGAAGACTTTTCTATGGGAAACAAATTCCGACCTTGTCTGCAGCATTGAATTCGTTGATTAAGAAATAAAGAACTCCTTAACAGTTGAGTAATAAAAACATGAGTCCTTGTGCATAGAGAATAGTAAGGGTTTCAGGGGTTATCTTATGAACTTATAACCTTATGAGAGCCGGTAAAGTGATTATAAGCGACTACCAGCTTCAAGAATAGTTTCTTCTCAACAACCATTAGGCTCTTGTATACAAGGCAACACTAACCTCAGCAACTGTGAACTTCTCGTAACTGCCTTGGGTTGCACTAAGGATTTTGTTTTTTATTGCACTAGTATTACAGTTATTAACTTATTGAACTTTTAAAATAAGGCATACTATCTGTGTATTGTGTTCAAGGGCCTGTTAAGTTGCTGCAAGTAAAAACATCATTGTTCTGTTGTCAGTACATTTGACAATTAAACATCTGCTTCACAGGGCCAGAGACCCATGCTTGATCCTAACCTGTGTATGAAAAAAAACTGCAGATGCTGGTTTAAATCAATAGTCAATAGTCAATTTATTTGTCACATACACATAAATGTGCAGTGAAATGAAAGATTACCCGCAGTCCAACAATAAGACCAATTAAAAAAAATCAAAGGTAGATACAAAAAGGAGAGAGATGCTGCCTGACCCGCTGAGTTACTCCAGCATTTTGTGTCTACCTTTGATCCTAACCTAGTGTGTTGTCTGTGTGGTTTGCACATTCTCCCTGTGACCGTGAGGGTTTCCACTAGCTGTTCCAGTTTCCTCCCACATCCTAAAGGTGTGAGGGTTTGTAGATTGATTGGTCCCTGTAAATTGTTCCTAATGTGTAGGGAGTGGATGAGAAAGTGGGATAACATAGAACTAGTGTGAACGGGTGATTGATGGTCAGCATGGACTCAGTGGACTGAATGACCCATTTCCATACTGTATCTCTAAATTGAACCAAATTCCTGACTCTTGAAGAGTATGATCTCTGAGTGATCAGTTGTGATTAGGAAGATGCTGGGGTTGATTGTTTAACTCCTACTCCAAGAGCCAGGAGATTTTGAACATGATTTTTAAAATTCCAAATGTAAACTTTATTTGTGATTTAAAAATTTATACGAAACAGAAAAAGTGCAAAAAAACGCTTAATACTTTCCTCGTGTCTGTACATTCAATATTGCTAGCATGATTATCAAGGGCACCAATGCAACCACAGTAATGAAAATCTCCAGAAGGTGCAGAAGCTTGACAACATGCACCATCAGACTCAGGAATAGCTTTGTCCCCTCTGTTATCAGACTTCTGAAAAGTCCTTCCTAAACTGGGAACTGTCCAATTCAACCTGATCCTATAGAGGACATTGGATTTTGTCTATGGAACTGATGCGTAACAATGCTGACTCTGAGAACTTAATTCTGCTCTCTATATCTTTCCCTTTGCTCTACCTATTGTACGCGAGTTGGCTTGATTGTATTTATGTAGAGTATTATCTGATTTGATGTGGTTTGCTTCAATGGCAGCAGATGGAGAAAACAGTGCCAGTGAGCGGGCTGCGGTGCAGAGGGACCAGATGTGCAGGGACCAAGTGTGGAGGTACGAGGGAGCAGGTGTGGAGGGAGCAAGTACTGGGGGACGAGGGACCAGGTGCAGAAGAGACAGTGTACAGGGAGTAGGTGCAGAGGGCCACAGTTTGAGAATAAGGGGTAGGCCATTTAGAACGGAGATGAGGAGGAACTTTTTCAGTCAGAGGGTGGTGAAGGTGTGGAATTCTCTGCCTCAGAAGGCAGTGGAGGCCAGTTCGTTGGATGCTTTCAAGAGAGAGCTGGATAGAGCTCTTAAGGATAGCGGAGTGAGGGGGTATGGGGAGAAGGCAGGAACGGGGTACTGATTGATAGTGATCAGCCATGATCGCATTGAATGGCGGTGCTGGCTCGAAGGGCTGAATGGCCTACTCCTGCACCTATTGTCTATTGTCTATTGTCTATTGACCTAGGTGCAATGGGAATAGGTGTGGAGGGACCAGGGGTAGAGGAGCCAGGTACAATGCGACCAGATGTGGAGGGATCAGGGACCAGGCGCAATGGGCGCCAGGGGCAATGGGACCAGATATGGAGGGAGCAGGTGCAATAGGACAAGGGACCAGCTGCAATGGGACCTCGTGTGGAGGGAGCACGGATCAGGTGCAGACGAGCCAGGGGCAATGGGATTAGATATGGAGGGATCAGGTGCAAGGGGGCCAGGTGCAATGGGACCTGTATGGAGGGACCAGGTGCAATGGGGACCTGGTGTGGAGGGATCAGGTGCAGGGGGATCTGGTATGGATGGACCAGATGCAATGGGATGAGGGACCAGGTGTAATGGGACCTGCATGGAGGGACCAGGTGCAATGGGATCTGGTATGGAGGGACCAGGTGCAATGGGTCATGTATGGAGGGACCAGGTGCAATGGGACCTGGTATGGAGGGACCAGGTGAAATGGGACCCGGTATGGAGGGACCAGGTGCAATGGGACCCGGTATGGAGGGACCAGGTGCAATGGGACCCGGTATGGAGGGACCAGTTGCAATGGGACCTGTTTGGTGGGACCAGGTGCAAATGGGACCTGTATGGAGGGACCAGGTGCAATGGGACCTGGTATGGAGGGGCCAGGTGCAATGGGATGTGTATGGAGGGACCAGGTGCAATGGGACCTGGTATGGAGGGACCAGGTGCAATGGGACCTGGTATGGAGGGACCAGGTGCAATGGGACCTGCATGGAGGGACCAGGTGCAATGGGACGAGGGGCCAGGTGCAGATAAGAGCCACGCATGCGCGGCGCCGGGCGCACTGACGTGTCGGTGGCGGCGGTGCCACGTCAGGGCTGGGAGCCGCGTCCCGGGAGAGGCTGCGGGTGGGGGACGGACGGGCGGACGGAGCTGGGCGGCGATGGGCGGCTCGCAGAGCGTGGAGATACCGGGCGGCGGCAACGAGGGGTACCACGTCCTCCGGGTATGTAGCTCTGTGTCCTAAAGGCGCTTCCACCCGGCTCCCGACCTGCCGTCCCGGCCCGCAGCGCCGGCTGCCAGTCCGTGCGCGAGGTCCAGGCCTGGGCTGCGGCCTGCTCCCCCTGGCTCTGGGCGGTGCAGCGCCGCGGCTCCCCGGGGCCGGGTCTGAGCCGGGAGGCGGTGGGGTGCAACTATCAGTTAGTCCGGCTCCTCGTCCCATCTGCCTGGGACACGCTCCTCCACACACACCGCCAGAAACCACCCTCTCCCTACAAAACAGCAAGACTCTGCTTAATGCTGGAACCACAACACGGTCTAAAGTTCTCAGATGAACTCGAATCTCAACTGAAGTTTATTTACTTTTACATTCGACTTTTCACAAAAAAAGCAAATTAGGGATTTGATGTTGCATATTATTTATATATAATATAAATCCCTCAATCAATCAAATCCCTCCATCAAATATATATATATATGAGCAAATATTTGAGCAGTTTCTCCAGCAAAAGTTTTGCTGGAGAAACTGGGTCAGGCAGCGTCTGTGGAGGAAATGTGCACAGATGATGTTTTGGATTGAGACATTTCAATCTGTCTACTCCCAGCCACAGATGCTGCCTGACCTGATATCCTCCAGGGATATGATGTTGGTGCTCTACTTCCGTGGCAGCCTGTAAATTCACAATTGCTTTGTGTGGGGTAAAATACCCATGAACATTAGAATTACAAACAGGTGTGTGGACAATTCAGTTCCTCAAGCTTGCTCTGACATTCAACAAAATGATGGCTGTTCTGGTAACCTTTCATGCTTATTAAGAACTTATCTAACTCTTGTCTTAAAAAATTTGAAAATTCTACATCCACCACCCTGCGACAAAGTGTTGCAACGATTTGTGACCCGAGAGGGAATAAAAAAACCTGACCGGTCTTCTCCTACAAGAGGAATCATTCACTTACTTCAATGCCACTGGGGATCTCTTCAATCAAATCCCTCCATCAAATGTATTTGGCAAAGATCATCTGTCCATTCCCTCCACAGATGCTGCCTGACCCACTGAGTTTCTCCAGCACTTTGTGATTTCAACATCTCCAGTTTCTTGTGTCTCTCCTCTCACATTTACAGCGATATAAATCTAAATGGTCTAATCCTGCCTTGTTTGGAGAGAATTCTTCAAGTTAGGATTTTCTCCCATTTGGAAAAGATTGGGCTAATTAGGGATAGCCCAATCGGGATAGCCATGCAATTGGTAGGTATTGTCTTACTACTTGATTGAGTTTTTTGAGGTGGTGACGCAGGAGATTGATGAAGGTCGGGCAGTGAATATTGTATACATGGATTTTAGTAATTTTTTTGATAATGTCCCTTGTGATAGGCTGATCCAGAAGATTAAGATGTACAGGATTCATGATAACTTGATTTAATGGAATCAGAACTGGCTTATTCACCCAAGACAGGATTGTGGTTGAAGGTCTGTAATGCCGAGTTACACAGGGATCTGTGCTGGAACCACTGCTGATTGTAATATATATAAATTATCTGGACATAAATGTAGATGGGTTGGTGAGTAAGTTTGCCGACTACACCAAAATTGGAAGAGTTGCAGACAGTATGGAAGGCTGTCAGAAGATACAGTGGAATATAGATTAGCTGCAGAAATGGGTGGAGAAATGGCAGATGGTGTTTAACCTAAGCAAGTGTGAAGTATTACACTTTAGGAGGTTGAATGGAAGGGGAAAGTGTACAGTTAATGGCAAGACCCTTAACAGTATTGATGTTCAAAGGTTCAAAGGACAGTTTATTGTCACATGTACCAATTAAGGTACAGTGAAACTCAAATTACCATACAGCCATACTAAAAAAAAAAGCAAGATACTCAACTACATAAAAGTGAACATAAACATCCACCACAGTGGATTCCCCACATTCCTCACTGTGCTGGAAGGCAATAAAGTCCAATCTTCCTCTTTAGCAGAGGGATCTTGAGTCCAAGTTCATTGCTCACTGAAGGTGGCCGCACAAGGAGATGGGGTTGGTAAAGAAGACATATGGTATGCTTGCCTTCATTGCTAGGGGCATTGAGTATCAGAGTCAGGAAGTTATGACGCAGCTCTACAAGACTTTGGGGTATTGAGCGCAGTTCTGGTCGCCCATTACAGGAAAGATGTCCAGGCTTTAGAGAGGGTGCAGAGGTTGTTTACCAATATACTGCCTGGATATATTTGATTTTAGAAAAACCAGTGGAGATTACGACCCACTCTACATCAATGGGGTCTGCGTGGAAAGGGTACCAGCTTTCAGGTTCCTGGGTACGCACATCGCAGAGGATCTCACCTGGTCTACCAACACCATCACCACAGTAAAGAAGGCACAGCAGAGACTCCACTTCCTGAGGATCCTCAGGAAAACCAACCTGCAGGAGAAGCTCATGTTGTCCTTCTATCGCTGCTCCATCGAGAGTGTGCTGGCATACTGTATAACCACATGGTATGCCAGCTGCTCAGAAAAGGACAGGAAGGCCCTTCAGAGGGTCATCACGACGGCCCAGAAAATCATCGGCTGCTCACTGCCCTCCCTGGAGCACCTGTTCAGCCTGCGCTGCCTCAGTAGAGCAGGCAAAATAATAAAAGATCCATCCCACCCCGGCCACCGTCTGTTTGTTCATCTGCCCTCTGGTCGACGTTTCAGGTCAATCAAATCCCGAACAAACAGACTTAAGAACAGTTTTTACCCCAGGGCCATACGAGAACTGAACACTACCTGTGCACTAGGCAACACCGTTAAAAAATCTTGTACTTAATTTAATTGTATTTATGTATTTATTTGTTTTTGCATTTATTGCATATATGTTTGTACGCACCGTCAGGATTGGCTGTTTTTTAATTTCGTTGTACTCGTTGCAATGACAATAAATGAATATTATTATATTATTATTATTATTATTAGAGGGTTTCAGCTAAAGGGAGAGGTTGGATAGACCTACATTGTTTTCTCTGGAATGTCGGAGGTTGAGGGGAGAAGTATATAAAATTATGAGGCATGGATGTGGTGGACAGTACGAACCTTATTCCCAAGGTGGGAATGTCCAAAACTAGAGGGCACAGCTGTAAGGTGAGAGAGGGCAAGTTTTATGGAGAACTGTGAGGCAAGTTTTTTTACATAGTAGGGGCTTGGAATACATTGCCAGGTGTGGTGGTGGAGGCAGATACGATAGTGGTGTTTAAGATACTTTTAGATCGATGTACATGGATATGCAGGAAATAGTGGGATATGATCATGTACAGGCAGATGAGATCGTTTTAACTTGACATAATGTTCAGCACATGGGCCGAAGAGCCTGTTCCTGTACTGTTCTATGTTAATGCAAGAAGTATCTGTCCAGTATACTTCTGAATTTACACTTTTGAATAGACACCAATACTGCATATAGTGTTCCAGATGTGTTAACACGTGCCTCTATAACAGTGGCGGGTTTTTGTATTCAGCACCTCTCATAGCGCACAATACAATTCTATTAGCTTTTCTGTTACACCCCATATCTGTTAACTAGCCTTTTGAAAATCATGCATTAGGACACATAGATCGTTCTGTATCTCAAAGCTCTGTGATCTATCATCATATAGATGATATGCCTTTTTTTTAAATTTCCTGCCAAAATGGACAATTTCTCAATTTCCCACGTTTATTATGTATTTGTTCACTTATTTTCTCTACCAATATTTCCTTTTAACCTCGAGTCCTCTTCGTGACTTGCTCTCCTCGCTAAATGTTGTATGATCAGCAAATTTTGAGAGAACTTGCATGTAATTTCAAAACAACAGTAAAGGTTTCATTGGGTATATTAATTGGCTGAAGTGGCCACAGTAGTTGTGGGACCTTCAGTGTATTTATAATAGGAAACGTCGAAATGGCAGATATCCCAAATCAACTTTTTTGGCATCAGTCTTCACTGTGGAGGACACTGCAAATATCTTTTTGATAACAAATGGACTAATTTCAAATAACATGGAGCAACTTGTAAAATATCCCAATTACAAATGCTAGAGTATTAGAGAAACTTGAAAGGCTAAAGGCAGAGAAACTGCTGAGACACAATGTGCCCTACATCCGAGGACTTTAAAGGAGATGGGTGCAGAGCAACCAGGCTGCAGACCCACTGGTTGAAAACTTTCAGATCTAGCTAAATTCCAGGATGGTTCCTGGTAGATTGGAAAACAATGTGCCTCCCTTGTTCAAAAGGGAAGACAAGATGGGAAACTATAGGCCAGTTAGTTTAGCATCTATAGTTAAAAATTCCATAATTGGTAACAAAGTATTTAAGAAAGCTTAATGTCACTCCTGCAATCAGAAGAAGGTAGAGGAATCTGAAAACTGACCTCCAGGTTCAGGAATACCTTTTTCCCCCAACAACCATCAGACCATTGAACATTACAAACACCAACTAAACCTCAAATTGCAAATTGTCTTGGTTGCACTGGATACTTCAGGCTTTTGTTTTGTACTATTATGGACTTTGGACCTTTTTTGTTTTGCATTAATATTGAGGTTTTTTATTTATTGAACTTTTTATTTATTATGTCATCTATTAAGTACGGTGTTTGCAGACCTGTTGTGCTGCTGCAAGTAGGAATTTCATCATTCCATTTTGGTACATATGGCAATTAAGCACACTTGACTTTTGATGAAAGACAAATCATATTTGACAATCTTGAATTCTTTGAGGAAGTGACGTGGAGAGTTGATGGAGGAGAACCTATAGATGTCACGGTTTTTTTAATTTCAAAGGCATTTGAGAAAGAGTCACAAAAGTGGCTGGTGTATAAATCAAGAGCCCAAGGTATCAGAGGATGTGTGTTGGCATGGATTGAAAACTAGCTGTCACATAGCAAACAGACTTGGAACAAATGGGTCCATTGCAGACTGCAGGGATGTAACGTGGAGTACCATGGGGATCGAAGTAGGTTTAGGCGGACTGAGCAGAGGTGTTCGGCTGGCCGGACTGAGCGGAAACATCGCTGGACACCTCTGCTCAGTCCGTCTAAACCTACCTGATTTCCCAGTTGCTCAACACATTAACTCCCCCTTCCATTCCCACACTTACCTTTCTGTCCTGGGCCTCCTCCATTTTCAGTGAGGCCCAGTGCAAATTGGAGGAACACCTCATATTTCGCTTGTGCAGCTTACACCCCAGCGGTATGAACATTGACTTCTCTAACTTCAAGTACCCCTTGCTTTCCCTTTCTCTCCATTCCCTCTCCTTCCCAGATCTCCGACCAGTCTTACTATCTCCGACTACATTTTATCTCTGTTTGCTTTGTTGTTACCTTCTCCAACTAACAATGATCTATGCTACATTTTCCTTGAACTTCAAGTCAAGTCAAATTTATTTGTCACATACACATACACGATGTGCAGTGAAATGAAAGTGGCAATGCCTGCGGGTTGTGCACAAAAAAGAATTACAGTTACAGCATATAAATAAAGTTAATAAGTCACTATTAGTGTCGACAAAAATTTAGTCTCTGGGGTTATAAAAGTTGACAGTCCTGATGGCCTTTGTACCCTTTGTCCTGTTTTCACACCTTTCACTTGCATATGACAATAAACTGACCTTGAAACCTTATCTACACACTTCCTTATCTATGTACCGCCCACTCCCCTGACATCAGTCTGAAGAAGGGTCTCAGCCCGAAACGTCACCCTTTTCTTCTCTCCAGAGATGCTGCCTGTCCTGCTGAGTTACTCCAGCATTTTGTCTATTTATAATGTATATAAATGACATAAATTGAAGCCCCAGTAGAGATGCAATGGCACGTGAATATTTCCAGCATTTTGTTCTTTAATTCTGATTTAATTTGATCCTTTTAAGCAAATGTACCTAACTGTAGTGTAATATCATATTTCTAAGTTGCTAATATGATTTGCACTTATTTTGCTATTTATCTGTTTGAATGTTTAGCATGGAAATAAGATTCTGTACCATTGTCATGTGTACAGTGCATCAGTGTAATGTTTTAATAGTGAATTTATTGGATGTTTTCTAATTGCAGGTGCATAGTTTATCTTTAGATAAAAGGAAAAAGATTTACATGATCTGAAGAGAAACCATAGTGTACCTATTAGGTTTGGGGGCATCTATGCTCATTGCTGCATATCAAGCTTTTTCAAAAATGCCAGCTGCTTTTGTCTAGTTTGTAAAGTGGAGCCTGGATTTTGAAAAATGTATTAATATAGGCATTCCCCGACTTGGATAAGGGTTATGTTCCGTGAATTCTTACTTAAGTCACTGATGTTTCCAAATACACAGGACAAGATGTTAGAAATCCAAAGTGCCAAATGTCAACTTGCTCCCGGTGGTGATGGGAGGCTTATGCACTCACCTATGCTCCTGCGATGTTGAGAAAGGTTAGGCAGACACGTCATTGGGGTTATCAAGTGGGCACCTACTTTCATCGACGTTTCGCTGATTGGACCCACGACGTCTCCAGTAGGCTCAGCAGTGCATTCTGGCGTCCCAGAACCCCCCCTGCATCTGCCTAGCCGGCTTATTTGGGAGACCAGATGGGGTCTTTCCTCTTCAGCCAGAGCCACTGGCTACTCCGCTCTGCCACCTGTGATGTTTCCTTGATAGCCTGGCGTAGGGCTTGTCCGCTGATCCCCAGGTCCTTCATCAGTCTTACGGTAGATGTTGCCACAAATCCTCGACATCCAACTTCTACCGGGCAGATCTTTGCTCTCCAGCCCCGCTGTTCTGCCTCCGCTGCAAGTTCTGTGTAGCGCAGTTTCTGTCTTTCAAAGGTTTCCTGCACAGCATCCTCCCAAGGGACTGTGAGCTCCACAAAATACACCATGCGCTGAGAGTTGGACCAGAGGACAAGATCAGGCCTCAAGTTGGTGATGGCTATCTCTGATGGAACTGTAAGCCGTTGGTTCACATCCACCAGCATCTGCCAGTCCCGGGCTGCCTCCAGCTGTCCAAACCTTGTCCTTGGTGGAATTTTCCGTTGCTTTTGTTCCCCCTCCCGAACAAAGGCAATTGGCATAACTGGGTTGGTTGTTCTGGGCGGCAGGGCATTGTTGGTTGTTCTCCTGCTTTCCAGAGTCGCTGCCAGGCATTTGAGCACTTGATTATGTCTCCAGGTGTACCGTCCTTGGGAGAAGCTTACTTTACACCCAGTGAGGATGTGCTTAAGCATGGCTGGTGTTGAACACAGGGGGCATGATGGATCTTCGCCCAGCCATTGGTTGAGATTTTTTGGGCTAGGAAGGACATCATAGGTTGCCCGATTGAGGAAGCTTATCCTGCTTGCCTCCATCTCCCACATGTCCTTCCAGCTGATCTTCCGCTTTTCCACACTCTCCCATCTCATCCACTGGCCCTGTTTAGCTTGCGACACAGCCTTGGCACACCTACTCGACTCCTCCTGTCGGCGGACTTCGGCCGTGACCAACCTCCGGCGCTCCAGTGAGGTTGCCTTGTTCCAGCAAGGTCGCTTTCCGCCAAGCCCCAAGCCATTTCGTCCGTGTTGGACTTGCCCAATCATGTCGCCTTGGTGGAGAGCAGATTTTGCCTGCTGTCTCGCATTCTTAGCCGTCCACTTCTTTCCTGTTGCCAGGGTTGGGGCAGCAGCTCGGATGACAGTGTCCCTCGATTCTGCCAGGGTCATCTCTAGTCTGACTTTAGTGCACTTGAACTCCTCTGTGAGGCTAGAGAGAGGCAGCTGAAGTACCCCCTGACCGTACAAGCCTATGCTGCTCAGGCATCGAGGAACACCTAACCACTTTCTCACAAAAGAGCTGATTGTTCTTTCCATCTTCTCAACTCTTGTGAGGGTGATGTCATACATGGTTAGTGGCCACATAAGGCGAGGTAGTAACCCAAACTGCAGGCACCAGATTTTCAGCTTTCCAGGCAACATGGATCGGTTGATGTTCGCTAGACCTTTGATGATTTCTTGCCTAAGCTCGTTTGCCTGATCAGTGTCCTTCAGAATTCTTACTTAAGTCACTGAGTATTAACTGTCTCAGTAGCGTCCGGCTGTGTCTGGGAACACATTCTGCGGCGTCCGGCTTTCTGTCTAAGTACTGCCACTATTGTCGGCTTGAGTTCCATCTTGGTGTTGGGGCACTTTGTGTGGAGCAAGTCCTTCTGGGTAATAATAATAATAATATAATAATATTCATTTATTGTCATTGCAACGAGTACAACGAATTTAAAAAATAGCCAATCCTGACGGTGCGTACAAACATATATGCAATAAATGCAAAAACAAATAAATACATAAATACAATTAAATACAATTATATTAAGTACAAGATTTTTTAACGGTGTTGCCTAGTGCAAAGGTAGTGTTCAGTTCTCGTATGGCCCTGGGGTAAAAACTGTTCTTAAGTCTGTTTGTTCGGGATTTGATCGACCTGAAACGTCGACCAGAGGGCAGATGAACAAACAGACGGTGGCCGGGGTGGGATGGATCTTTTATTATTTTGCCTGCTCTACTGAGGCAGCGTAGTCTGAACAGGTGCTCCAGGGAGGGCAGTGAGCAGCCGATGATCTTCTGGGCCGTCGTGATGACCCTCTGAAGGGCCTTCCTGTCCTTTTCTGAGCAGCTGGCATACCATGTGGTTATACAGTATGCCAGCACACTCTCGATGGAGCAGCGATAGAAGGACAACATGAGCTTCTCCTGCAGGTTGGTTTTCCTGAGGATCCTCAGGAAGTGGAGTCTCTGCTGTGCCTTCTTTACTGTGGTGATGGTGTTGGTAGACCAGGTAAGATCCTCTGCGATGTGCGTACCCAGGAACCTGAAAGCTGGTACCCTTTCCACACAGACCCCATTGATGTAGAGTGGGTCGTAATCTCCACTGGTTTTTCTAAAGTCAATTATAAGTTCCTTTGTTTTGGAGGAGTTCAGGACCAGATTGTTCACTGAACACCATGCTGCCAGCCTTTGGATTTCATCCCTATAGGCTGTCTCATCTCCTTCTGAGATGAGTCCAACCACAGTCGTGTCATCCGCGAACTTGATGATGGTGTTGGTGGGATGGGTGGGGGCGCAGTCGTGAGTGTAGAGGGAGTAAAGGATGGGGCTCAACACACAGCCCTGTGGTGAGCCGGTGCTCAGTGTAATGGTGGAGGAGAGGTGAGGGCCTATTTTAAGCATCGCCGCCATTGCCGGCTTGTTTCCGATGTAAACTTGGGTGATTGTAGTTATGGAAATTACAAACTGCCTTGATTGTACGAGGAACTGAATTGTTTACATAAGTGCGAGTTTATGTAAGTCACCTTTGCGTAAGTCGGGGAGTGTGTGGGCACCTCGTGTTTTATGCGACAGTTAAGTTCCTGAAAAGCAGCGCAGAATTCGAAAACACGCAAATTAAACATAAATTTAAGCTTAAACTTGCGTGTGTTATTTAAAAAATACAATGCATCAATTAGATTTTTGTATTAAGAAAGCACGTTATTTCTGACAAATAAGTCAAACACGTAAAACATGAGGTGCCTAAAGTTGTTGTTGCCTAGATTTTCGGCCCTTGTCACTTACTCCACCCATCTGGCAAACAAACCACCCCTCCCTTGCCTGTATCCATCTATCGCGTGCCAAGCTTTGTCCCCACCTCACTTCCAGCTTTCTCCCCCCTCTAAGGTTAGCCTGAAGAAATGTCTCGACCCGAAACGTCGCCTATCAATTCCCCCCGCAGATGCTGCCTGACCTGCTGAGTTACTTCCAGCACTTTGTGTTTTGCTTGAAATCAATCAAATTATTATTAAAGTTGCTCTAATTTTTTTTTTGTGATTCTTAATACAAAATGTTCTCCAATAGTGCACCCCCTGTTCAAAGAAACTGTTAAGTCATTGAGAAACTGTTTTCTTGAATAAATGAATGAATAAGTTTATTGGCCAGGTATGTACACATACAAGGAATGCGTGTTGGTGCTTCGCTCGCAAGTAACAAGAAGAACATACAGTAAACAATTAAGAATAATACATAAAACAATTAAAACATTAAGAATACAACATTAGAGTTTAAACATGTGAGTGAAATAAACCAGAACAAAAAGAGACTACAGGTTATTGAGTAGAGCTACTACTCATGGAAAAAAGCTGTTTTTATGTCTGGCTGTGGCTGCTTTGACAATCCGGAGTCGCCTTCCAGAGGGAAGTGCTTCAAAGAGTTTGTGGCCAGGGTGAGAGGGGTCAGAGATGATCTTACCTACTCGTTTCCTGGCCCTTGCAGTGTACAGTTCATCAATGGGGGAAAGGTTGCAGCCATCCGCTGATCGAATGATTTGTTGCAGGCTCCGGATGTCGTGCTTGGTGGCTGAGCCAAACCAGACCATGATGGAGAAGGTGAGGACAGACTCTACGATGGCAGTATAGAATTGGACCATCATTGCCTGTGGCAGATTGTGTTTTAACAGCTGCCGCAGGAAGTACATCCTCTGTTGGGCCTTTATGACTGTGGAGTCGATGGTGGCCCCCCATTTAAGGTCCTTGGAGATGATGGTTCCAAGAAACTTAAATGACTCCACAGATGTGACTGTGATGTTGTTGATGGTGAGTGGGGGGAGCTCTCCTAAAGTCTACAATCAGTTCCACAGACTTAAGACCATGGTGCGATGGCACCAGGACATCAGCTGTGTCACTTCCTGTCTGTAGGCAGATTCCTCCCCATCCTGGATCAGTCCAATCAGGGTTGTGTCATCCGCAAACTTGAGAAGCTTGACAGAGTAGTCTGTGGAGGTGCAGTCGTTGGTGTAGAGAGAGTAAAGGAGAGGGGAGAGTACGCAGCTTTGCGGTGCTCCTATGCCGAGGGTTTGCGGGTCCGAGATGTGCTTTCCCAGCCTCACATGCTGCTTCCTGTCTGCCAGGAATCCTTCTTGAGGCAAGGATTGAAAAACCCAGAAGAATAAAAAGAGTGGCATCTGATTGCTCAACCTTACTGATAATGATTACTGCCTGAATGTAAAAGTGTCTGTTTCAGGAGCATTAAGATCCCTCACATTAATGAGCACAAAACACTTTTTTTTCAAATAAAGGTTAGTTTCAGATCATACAGCAACCTGTCTTTTTTCTGATGCTTCAGAAATTAAAGCCAATGACTTATTACAGGAGATGTATAATTATTTTGAAGCCTCCTCCAACCATGGTTGGACCATGCTATTATCAACATTATGTTTTCAGAAAATCAGAATTTTAAGCTTATCATGAGTTTTGTTAATATGCTAGACCAAGTGGACCCGTTGGGCCCAAACCTCTCCTGCATTGGTGGAGCACCCTCTCCACTCCCACTCCTCCCCCCCCCTCCCCACCACCATCCCCCTCAACCCCCCTCCTCTCCCCTTCCTCCCTCCCTAGGAGTTCGATTTAAACTTTAAAATGTGAATAACTTTTAAAATATAACACCAATTTCAATGAAACTTCTTCCATTAGCACCAAAGGGACGACGGTGAGAGAGGTGGGCCTAAAACTGTCGTGCTATCGTGTACCGTTTTGGCTGTAGTTCAGAAACAAACAAGATTTTTAGTATATAGATTGTAAAAAGTTAATCACTCATCTTTTATTATTTTTATATTCATATTTCAGCAAAACATTATTTCTTAATTAAAAAAAAAATTACATTGATATCAAAGTGATCCATGTTTTGAGGTTACAAGGGTAATTGAGTTTGTCAGGGATGTCTTATTGTGAAAGATATTCAGGCTCAATTGTTAAGTACTGACCTTTCTTGGATTACACCTGTATCTTTGGCACAGTAAAAATAAAAATTGTTCTGCTGTCACGTTATTGGCTCACTGAAATAATTTGGTGGTTTTAGTTGGTTCGTGAACAATTTTGCAAAATTAGATCTCCAAGATCTTTGAACATGTCATTGTCCCTCAAGTTTTCCTCCATTTCTTTCATAACGTTCTATTTATCTCAGTCCATTTTGGCATCTTCACCTTATGGCTAACATTTTCATAGTGCCTTCATCTTTCTCGTCACCCTCCTATCTCTCTTCAATGTTCACATGATCATAAGATATAGGAGCCCGAAAACTATAAAGTTCATGTTCAAGGACAGTTTCTTCCCAACAGGCAATTAAAAGCTGCAATCTCCAAATAAGCTCTGAACTACATTGACTCTGGGGCATTGGTATTGTCTTTTTGCACTTTTAATGTTTGTTTGTTTTAATGTGTGTATGTGTGTGTATATACAATTTTCATTTATGATATTGTTTACAGAGAATGATGTTTACGTTTTCCGTTTTGCTGCCACACCTCAGAATTTCATTGTTCTGGGACATATGACAATAAAGCACCTGAGGATCCTCCTGCATCCCTTGTGTTCCCACTCTATGTAAGAAGTTGCTTCAGCAATTACTTTTTTTATCTTTTGGGCTTGCAGAAAGACAATTTTCCTGTTCCCCTTCTACGTTTCTGTTCTCCTTGGCAGTGCTTACTGCAGCACATTTATTTAGAGTTATCGTATTCAGTTATACTACTCTACCAATTCTCATAACAATTGCACACCATGACAAATACAGTTTGGTATCAAGATTTAGGATGCCCTCGATTTTTTGCGGCACTTTTCTTTAAATCAGTGCCATCATCATCGGACACTTTGTTCTTTGCTACGTACTGAACCAGGCGTACCATTTTCTTTGATGTCGAGTTTATAATTCCATGTCCATTCCAACATCAAGGCCTGCTGTGCCACTGTCCTTTCCCCTCTACTGCTGGAACCCTGTACTCCTTCAGTCTTAACCATTAAGAGTAGCCTCATTGTAATTCTTCTTATGGTCTATCTTTCTTCAGTGGTTCAAAAGCTCATGCCTGCAAAATTCTCTGCCCAGTATTCTTGTCCTATGTCAAATCGTGATAGTTAAAATTGTATTCCTCATTTATATCCCTATCTCTAATGTTATCTCTTCCACACAATATCCCTCCCACATACTCTGGCCTTCTGAGTCTACTTGTGTGCTTATACAGTTCTTTTGGTTGACCATTAGTACACTCTTAAGCTGTCCTGGCCCTGCTTTCCTTAAAGTCTTCTAACTTCCCTGTTTTTAAAATTGGTTTCAAAAATAACTTTTATGCTTATGATATTGCAAACAGTCTAACCAAGTCAAGAAAGCATACAAAACCTTTACTTTCTCAGAAGACTAAGGAAATTCAGCATGTCTTCGATGATTCTTACCATCTTGTACAAGTGCACTATAAAAAGCATCGTATCTGGATGCATCACAGCTTGGTATGGGAACTGCTCTGCCCAAGACTACAAGAACTTAGAGTGTCTTGACTGCAGCCCAGTCCTACATGCAAGCCAGCCTCACCCACCTCCAACCATCACCCCCCCCTCCAAATTTCTCCAGGCGATTCCATCTATACTTCTCACACCCTGGTAATTCTCTATTCTTTCCTCTCCTCGAATGTTGAGCAGATTATTAAAAAAATTCAAAGCTGCTTTACTGCTGTGAAGATTCTTGAATGGACCCATTGTATGTTAAAGACAATTTATCGAGCTTCCAATCTACCTTGTTGCGGTCCTCGCACTTGTTTTTAGTCTATGCTCTCTCTGCAGCTGTATCACTATATTCTACAATCGGTTTATTTTCTTTTGCTCTACCTGATGTATCATTTGCCTAGGTGGCACTCAAAACCATGTCTTTCACTCTATCTTGGTACATGTGATGATAATAAACCAATACAAATAAATGGACACCCCTATGCTCAAGCCATAATGTGCTGACGGACCTCAGTGGATCAGGTATCTGCAGTTGCTTTTGTCACCTCTTTACCCAGATGAAATTGCACAAAGAGAGTGAGGAAAATAGCATTGATGTATTGTAATCGGTCGGGCACCAGCAGAATTATTATTATTATTATTTTTAGTTTAAAAAAAAAAATCATTTATTTGTCATTCCACTCCTTGCAGATCATGCAAGGAATGGGAAGAAGCAACAACGCCTGTACTTCCTAAGGAAGCTAAAGAGAGTTAGTCCGGGTACATCCATTCTCTCCAGGTTCTACAGATGCGCCATCGAGTCCATTCTGACCTGCTGCATCACTGTCTGGCATGGGACCTGTTTAGCTGCAGACAGGAAGGCCCTGCAGCGTGTTGTGAAGTGATTAGGGAGCAACATCCTTTGTCTTTACAGGGACATTTCCATGTTTTCCTTATTGAAGGCCTCTTCTGCTCCTTCCCCTCAACCCTGACAAGGTGCATGCAAAAAGGTGTTTGGGCATATGGCATCTACATGTTGTTTTGTACTTTAATGACAATTGACACTGATTTTCATAAGTTTTCAGCATAAATTCCTTTTATATACACTTTTTGATTTCTTCCCCCTCCTTCAAATCCCTCGTCACCATTGCCTCCTGATTCCTCTAGTCATCTTTGTGTTTAAAATCCTCAACGGATTAGCCTATTTTCAGTTTCTTCAGCCCTATAACTCGTGTCCTTTCTGATCCTTGTAACATGTAACTACCTACACACCTCCTTAGCTGCATTTTTAGTGTCCCATTTTTTGACGTTCTGTCACCGTTCTGCCTCCCTTTTCATTTAAAACCCTCATTAATAGTTGCCTCCAGCGCCGAAAGTTTTGATTATTCCTTATCTGTTCGAATGTTCATTTCCCTCAAATCTATGAAATGTCTTGATGTTAAATACACTATATAAATGCAAATTGTTAAAATTAAATGCAAAAGTTAGTAGCACAAGGTTAAATTTGTTGCTTTGGTTAAAGATATTTCCATGACTTCAAACGAAGGGGGAAATGCACATGGAATTAAATGAGCAGATTATACACAACATTGAAAGTTGTCTGCAATCATTGCTATCTGTAATGAAAAATATAGACCAGCTAGGGGTTAATGACAATCTTGGTTGAATTATTTGTCAATTTAACCAAGTACTAAATAAAGTAAGTTGGAAAAATATTGCTAAACATTTTAGAATACCAAGTCTGCATAATTGCTAAATAGAATTTGTAATGTCACAATCTAGCATGCTTACTGTAACAACTTCACTTGGCTGAGCCATTTCTACTTGATATATTGCTGACATCTATTACAAACCTACTGACTCCCACAGCTAATTAGACTGCACTTCTTCCCACCCTGCTTCCTGTAAGACTTTATCCCCTACTCCCAATTCCTCCGCCTATGCCGCATTTGCACCCAGGATAAGGTTTTCCATACCAGGTCATCGGAGATGTCCACATTCTTTAGGGAACGGGGGTTCCCCTCTTCCATTAGAGATGAGGCTCTCACTAGGGTCTCCCTGATAAACCGCAGCTCCGCTCTTGCTCCCCCTCCCCCCCATTCGTAACAAGGACACAGTCCTCCTTGTCCTCACCTTCCACCCCATCAGCTGTTGCACACAGCATATAATCCTCCATAATTTCCGCCACCTCCAACGGGATCACACTACTGACCACATCTTCCCATTTCCACCCCTTTCTGCTTTCAACAGAGACCGTTCCCTTCGCAACTCCCTGGTCAACTCGTCCCTTCCCACCCAAACCACCCCTTCCCCAGGTACTTTCCCCTGCAACCGTAGGAGATGCAACACCTGTCCCTTTACCTCCCCCCTCGATTCCATCCCAGGACCCTGACAGTCTTTTCAGGTGAGGCAGAGCTTCACTTGCACCTCCTCCAACCTCATCTACTGTATCTGCTGTTCCAGGTGCCAACTCCTGTATATCAGCAAGACCGAGCGTAGGCTCGGCGATCGTTTCGCTGAACACTTCCGCTCAGTCCGCCTTAACCTACCTGATCTCCGGGTTGCTCAACACTTTAACTCCCCTTCCCATTCCCAATCTGATCTTTCAATTTCAGTGGCCTCCCACATTAAATCTTACAGCATATAAATTAAAATTATTACAGAAAAGAAAATTTAGTCCCTGGAGTTATAATAGTTAACAGTCCTGATGGCCTGTGGCAATAAACTTTTTTGTGACAATAATAATAAACTTTATTGTGACAATAATAAACCAATCCCAAGCTTTTTCCTCCTTTGGAGTCAGGGACTGAACAAGGCACAGAAGTGAAGCATCTTTTTTACCAGCTGACTTCCTGAGGACAAATGTTGTGGATCATGACATCAAGTGAACTGAGACTAGCAACTTGCAGGATAATTGTATCTGGTAGTTGCTCAGATTTACTGGTGTTTAGCTGCAAGGTGCATGAGGATCAGAGTAGCTATTTTTTTGCCTGTAGTCCAACTCAGCTAAGCATTCTCCTATGGACAAGTATCAATTTGTGCAGGCATTCTTTAGATTCAGCTGCTGGGCTATTATGATTTTCTATCCTAGAATTTGAAATATTGTTCTCATGTTTTATGTATGAAGACTTGAAACCACTATAATTTTGTACGTTATTTTTTAAATGTCATTTTGTTGTACTTTTAGGTTCAAGAAAATTCCCCTGGCCACAGAGCTGGATTGGAGCCATTCTTTGATTTTGTTGTTTCCATTGGCAATACTCGATTGGTAAGTGTGTATCTTTTGAAAGATCGAGTTAAAATTGTGCCACTGGACTAAATTGCTGTTTTCATTTTTTAAGCCAGTATATTTTGTTGAGAAGTGTTGACAAAATTTCAATGAATGAATTGTATTAAATATTAGTTTAAATATAAGCTCTATGTATAAGGTAGATGCTGATTCCATCGTATTGAATCATTGTGTTCAGCTCAAACTCATTCTGACAAGTGGAAAGAATTCCATCATGCTCCTAACTTGTGCCTTGTAAGAGGTGGAAAAGAATGTGGAAAGTTAGGAGGTTGCCACTTGTTACAGATATCTGCTCTTATAACCACAGTATTCATGTGAATGATCCAATTAAGTTTCTGGTCATTGGTAACACCCAGCATGCAGATGATGAGGGACTACACAAAGGCAATTCCGTGAAATATAGTGCATATATGTATAGATTCTCCCTTGTAGGAGAGTGCCATTACTTCGTGCTTGCCAATTATCAGTCCATGTCCAAATGCAGAGAGTCGTGTGGTATTAGGTAACTTGAACTGATACATTTCAGCTCAGTGGTGCAGCTGGTAGAGCTGCTGCCTGACAGAGCCATAAACTTGGGTTTGATTCTGACCTTGGGTGCTGTCTGTGTGGAGTTTGCACGTTATACCTGTGACTTGCGTGGGTTTTCTCCCGGTGCTCTGGTTTCCTCCTGTATCGCAAAAATTTGTGGGTTTGTAGGTTAATTGGCTTTTATAAATTTCTCCTTGTATGTAGGGAGTGGATGTGAAAGTGGGATAACATAGAGCTAGTGTTAATGGGTGATCAATGGTTGGTGATGACTTGGTGCACTGAAGGGCCTTTTTCCATGTTGTATCTTTCACTCAATCTTTCAATTCAAGCACATGATTAAATTTTCAGACTTAAGATGTCCAATCAAGTTAATTTTTTTAGGTTTGTATCTGGAAATCATTAATCCAAATATGAATACATTTTAATCGATATCCAACAAATAATAGTGCTGTAAATATATTTTGTGCATTCATGCATCTCTTTATCCTAAGATGTCTTTGAAGTTCAAAAATGCTGCGATTTTGAAATGTATTTAGATGGTGAGGAAGCAGATGGACAGGGGATGAAGGTCTACCCTTGCCCCCGCAATGAAGGGGCCACTTAACTACATCTGGAAACACTTTGAAATTGTTACTGTATCTCAAATGTCAAAATTATGCTTTAAACTCAATTTAGAGCAAAATTTTTAAAAGGCCAAATTAATTCCTCTCAGTGATTCCTCCCCACATAAATCAATGAATTTGCCATCCCTGTACCTGACCCTTGTGTTGTTTTGGCAGATTTCCCAGTTTAACTACAGGGCAAATGCCCCCTTGCTTGGCTCTTTGAAAAGTCCAGTGTCCGTTCATTTTTGGCCAAACTATTACGAGTAGCAGACCACAACGTCAGGATTTCATCAGAAAAGCCCAATGCTGCCATGTTAAGTGGCTAACTACCTATAAAACATTTTTCTCTGTGAAAAAGAAGCATTAAAGGATCTATGCAAGGGGTTAAATTGGAGACTCTTATAAGATGGTCTTTACAGGAGACTAATCTTCCCTATAACCTTGCATCCACTCAGATAAGTATGTAGACAAAGATGTTCTATTTTTGATCTTTATATCCATCAGTATCTCAAGACTGCATTTCTCCTATTTTGCCAATTGAGGTAATTTGGGAAATGTTAGTTATTAATTGAAGATCCATAATCCACTTTCTCGAAGAAATCTGCTACAGTTAAGATCACCATCAGTTTTGCTTTGTGTCCAGGTTACTCGAGACAGCAGCAGATGTACTTTTTGATATTAGTTAGGCAGTTGCTCCTCATCAGGAAGGTCACTGAAGATGTTTTCTGGAGCATTAACTCAGTTGGTATGTTTCTGAATAGATCCTGACAAAAATGGAAACTATTCCACAGACTGGCAGGTTCCCACAGGTATAAGAAGCTGTTCATGAAATGCATTTGCCGCTTGAAGTTCCATCTGACAACCTCTAAATGATATGAATTGGATCCCTTTAATTCTGTTAATGTCCAGATAGTGTGCACTGTGATTAGCTTTTTTTGTATGTGAAGAGAAATGGGTAGCATGCCATTCATCCAGATGGTGTTCCTGGCAATTATCACTGCTCCTTGATAAAAGATTTACTTTGTTTGTGTGCGGCCTAGAAATAATGTGCAAGGGCTAATTTGTGAAGCATTTTACCAACATTAAAAATCATTGTATAGATTTTTTTAATATATTGCATTTTGACTTTAGAATCAAGATAATGATACACTTAAAGATCTTTTGAAAGCCAACGTGGAGAAACCAATTAAAATGGTCGTCTACAGCAGCAAGACACTCAAATTGAGAGAAACTACAGTCACTCCTAGCAACATGTGGGGAGGTCAAGGCTTGCTTGGAGTCAGCATTCGTTTCTGCAGTTTCGAGGGAGCTAATGAAAATGTCTGGCATGTGTTGGTAAGTGTATTGCAGTGTAGGCAGAAGGGAAATGTGGTAGTCAGGCGAAGGGTAATCTATTTTCATTTAAGACCAGAATAAAGTAATTATAATTATTTACTGTTTAAATTTTCCATTTGTTATAAAAAAACACTTGTCAGCGTTGCCTTGTTGTCCCAATTTATTTTTAAAGCTATTTGTGCTTTTGACCACACTTAAAAATAATAGTTTGGAAGAAATAAAATGTATTACAAATTTAAGGAAGATTCTCTGAACATGACCAATATTGATCTTGGGCAACAATTTTTAAAGTTGTGATGCTTATGCACCTAAAATTGTGGGTGATGGTTTGAGAAGAGTGCTGATTAAAAGAAATTAACACATTCCTTATTTGTTAATCATAAACAGTTGCTTTTGTTTTGTTTGACAACTCCAGTTATCTGTTTAAAGTTAATTGGAGAATACCGAGATAAATATGATCCTGAATAAATCGCCCAAATTATGATATTATTGTGAAAAATATTGCAGAATAAAACGTGCTGATAGTGCAGGCTGGAACTAAAATGTTAAAAGTTTGTGAATAATACAGTCATGTCTAGGGCAAAGTTTGGGGATAGTAACATGGAGGAGGAGAATGAAATTTGAAGAGGCTAGAGGGGAATAAAAAGTTGAATGCTGAACTAGCATGAATAGGCTGCATTTCAGATTCAAGACGGTTCCCAACCTGAATCGTCTCATATCTGTGTCCTTCAGAGACAGTGTCTGACCCGCTGAATTATTCCAGCACTTTATATTCTCTGACCTACATGCTAGTTGTCATTAACTGTCACCTATCAGGAAGCAATATTACTTCAAAACTGCTATCATTGACTCCTTTCAAAACAAAATCCATTAATCATTGTACACCATATGTAAAGAACCTCTGACACAACTTATGGACTTCTTGTGTGCACTTTCAGTGCAAAAGCTATAACTTTACAGTGTAATGAAAATGAATAATGTTAGCATCACCCGTTGTATACCTTGGCATTTGACCATTGTATGCAATATTAAGCATAGATACCATGGAGTGGAAACTTGTCCTTAATTGCAAGAGGTAAACAGATTGTACAATAGTAATCTGCCTTGTGGTCTGCCTCTGAAATTGCTTGCATTGATTTCATAGGAAGGGAATTTTGGAAGCAGAGAACAATGTGATATGCAGCACATCAGTTGTTCAACACACTATTTTGGATGACCCCCAGACTGTTTACTTGCTTTCACTGAAATCTTCTGTTTGTCTTTGTTATTACTGCCTTTTGTCTAGCTTTCCAACTTCCTCCATTCAAAGTTTGTGAACTGTAGCAAATCCCTTGCACATCAACAAGCTCCTGTTGGCATATTTGATGTTTTTGTTTACAATGCAACAAGTTCATAGACCCACTGAGCTACTCCAGCATTTTGTGTCCATCTTAAACTTGCAGCATATCCATCCACAATCTTTATTATAGGGCGGCACGGTAGCGCAGCGGTAGAGTTGCTGCTTTACAGCGAATGCAGCGCCGGAGACTCAGGTTCGATCCTGACTACGGGTGCTGCACTGTAAGGAGTTTGTACGTTCTCCCCGTGACCTGCGTGGGTTTTCTCCGAGATCTTCGGTTTCCTCCCACACTCCAAAGACGTACAGGTATGTAGGTTAATTGGCTGGGTAAATGTAAAAATTGTCCCTAGTGGGTGTAGGATAGTGTTAATGTACGGGGATCGTTGGGCGGCACGGACTTGGTGGGCCGAAAAGGCCTGTTTCCGGCTGTATATATATGATATGATATATGATATGATATGATATTACAGATTTCAGAATGGGGTTCAGATGGAACATTTTTATCAACATTTGTGCAACTAATTTTGAGCATCTTTAAATCTCTTTGCTGGCATTCGTTACATTCATTTTAAGTGAGAGGATCATTAATGTGAGGAACAGGCCACTGAAATATGGTTTGTACTTAGTGCAAAACAAAATTAGTTTGGCATATTAGTTATGATTCATGGAACTAAATTATTCAGACTTCCAGTTGCAGTAACGAAAACCATACAGTATTTGCAGTACTTTAATGGGTATTTGCAAATTACTGTTTCAGTGGACGACTATTTAATGGATTTAAATGAAATTTCAGCCAAAGTGTGAATACATTTTTGAGTCATTTACTTTTTAAGGTCCATTACGATAGATACGATAGTGAGTTCAGATACAATAGTGTCGTTTCAAGCCTTTTAGATAGGCACATGGAAGTGCAGGGAAAGAGGGATGGATCATGTACAGGCAGATAAGATCAGTTTAACGGCATCATATTCAACACAAACATTGTGGGCCGATGGGTTCCTGTTCTATGTTTTCTGAAGTCATAATATTGCCCTCTTACTTTGTAATCCTAAAATACTTTTCTGTTTCTTAAAAATAAAGGAAGTGGAGTCAAACTCTCCGGCTGCACTAGCTGGTCTTCGACCTCATACAGATTATATAATTGGAGCCGACACAGTCATGAATGAGGTAGGAGGAGCATATTATACGTATCAAGCAATATATTGCCCATTCCCAGGTTAGGGGGTGGAGCGGGTTGTGTCCCTAGAAACCAACCTGTATCCTGATTTTGCCCTAATACAAAGCCACATCATCTGCATGGAGAAACAAGAGTTGAAACAAATGTCAAATTATTTTTTTCATCCACATGCTTTCTGTGAAGGTGAATTTTATTTTGTACCTCAAATTTCTGGGCAGCGGTTGGTGAATCCTGTAAGGACAGTTTTCGATAACCTGAATGGCTGTAGGAATTTTCTGGTAATTATACATGTTTCTCAAAGCATGTAAAGCTTGTAAGCTTTGATAAAAGATGTTTTGAGAAATTGAAGGTATCTTGTTTTCGTTTAAAGCATTAAGGCTGAACTTTTATTTTTGTGCAAAAATTTTGTGTACACCTTTTGTGCAGAAGTTTTGTATTATTGAAGGCTTATGTTATGAGCCTTGAACGGTGATGGGAATCTAAATTTCTTCTTCAAACAATCCAATTTATAAAAACTCTTTATTCCATGAGAGTTTAACTTGTATGTTGAAGCCAATACATCTTGATCTGCAATCAACACTATTACCAGAATGAAAGAATGAAAATGTGTGTTAAATGTGAGGGCCGAATTTCCACAATTGTTTATTTTATGTAAACCCGTAAAGGCTGTTGCCTTGGAGATTAGCTGAAGCTGCGCATATATTTTGTTGCTGAATATTTGTGGAATTTTGATGCTTTTAAACTATTATGTGGCTGACATAATGCTTTACTGGAGTCTGGAGCAAAAAAAAGAGAGCTACTGGAGGAACTCAATGAGTCAGGCAGCATCAATGGAGGGAAATGGACAGTTGACGTTCGGGTCGGAACACTTCATTTGAGCTGAAAGAGCAGAGGGGGGGAAAGCCAGTATTAAGAGGTGAGGAAGACACAGAAGCAATAGGTGGATACAACTGAGGAAGGGTAAGAGTTGACAGATAATGGATAAATACTGGTAAGGATTATTTGATTGGCAGATATAAGTCAGCTCAGGGAGGGAAGGGTGAAGATGGCAACAGAGGCAGAGAGAATATGTTGTGGAAGTAATTAGAATGGTAATAAAAGATGACCTTGCCACCAAGGCCTAGGTGCTGAAAACGTTATATAAAACCAGGTGGAATTGTTCATCTTGATGTAATATTCGTGCGGTGCATCTAACTTCAATTATGGGTCTGTGTTTATTGAATCAAATAATTCACGTAAGGTTGTGTGCTAATGTTCTCAGTTGCAGGTATCTTGCATAGAACTTAAATGCTGCAGCTGTGCTGGAAATACTACAATGCAATTTAAAACGTTTGTTTGTATGATCTTGTTATTGTCTATGCATGAATTGTATCCAGAAAATAGCATGACTGAGACATATGAAAATTTTATTTTCATAGTCCGAGGATCTCTTCTCTCTGATAGAAACTCATGAAGGGAAAGCGTTGAAATTGTACGTCTACAATACAGACACAGATAACTGCCGGGAAGTAGTTATCACACCTAATACCACCTGGGGTGGAGAAGGCAGGTAAGGTGAAAATGTGAAGTTGAGACTAATTGTACAATTTTTAACTGCCGTCGTAAGTATACTATTCATCGGTATCTGGAAGGAAGAAATAGTTTAATATTTTGCTGGAGTTACTTTATCTTGAAAATAGACCAAGAATACCCAATCTATGTGTTGTACTTTCAAATGCTGATTGTTTTTTTGTTCGTAGTTTAATATGTCTTCTTCAATTTGGTAAATAATGTAAATAAATTATTTTAAGCTTAGGGTGTGGGATTGGATATGGCTACTTGCATCGAATTCCAACCCGTCCATTTGCAGAGGGTAAAAAGATCAATCTCCCAGGACCAGGTGCATCAGTCAGTCCATTAAAAGATGGCTTCACAGAGGTAATGCTTGATTTGTTTTAACTTGCTAAAACATTTATAGGATATTTTTGCATTATGTGCTATTGAAAAATTTGCTGACTTGGTCTAAATAACTTATACAAAGTGATTAGCAAGATTGCCAGTTATATTTTTCTTCTCAATGTAAAAAAAAGTTGAAGCACTTCACAAGCATTTTGAAGCACTTGGTTATTTCAATTTGTGAAGAGGTACATCATGGGCAAAATGTTAACGGACACCAGCTTATTTTAATTTTATAATTTACTATTTTTATCCAATGCAAAATATTGATGCATTTGCAGAATATCTGAAAGATTAATTAAATAGACTTGGAGATTTACTGGCATGCGAGCTATTTCAGTTGGTATTGCATTTCTGGAGTTGTGATTACCCTCTCTGGCTTTGCAGTTTCATCCTAAAATATGTGTTGGTGTTAAGTGCACCTTCAAGATTAGAATATGTACCAATAGTTCTCTGCAGTCTTGCTGCAAATTCCCTCCTGTGGACACGTTATTCCATAAAATTCAAGTTTAACCTATGTGATTAACCTACCTGTGATATTCAAGTTGGTTTACTGCATGCTAACATATAACATATAACATATAACAACTACAGCATGGAAACAGGCCTGTCCGGCCCTACCAGTCCACGCCGACCATTCTCCCTGACCTAGTCTCATCTACCTGCACTCAGACCATAACCCTCCAATCCCCTCCTATCCATATACCTATCCAATTTACTCTTAAATAATAAAATCGAGCCAGCCTCCACCACTTCCACCGGAAGCCCATTCCATACAGCCACAACCCTCTGAGTAAAGAAGTTCCCCCTCATGTTACCCCTAAACCTTTGTCCCTCAATTCTGAAGCTATGTCCCCTTGTTGGAATCTTCCCCACTCTCAAAGGGAAAAGCCTACCCACGTCAACTCTGTCCGTCCCTCTCAAAATTTTAAAAACCTCTATCAAGTCCCCCCTCAACCTTCTACGCTCCAAAGAATAAAGACCCAACCTGTTCAACCTCTCTCTGTAGCCTAAGTGCTGAAACCCAGGCAACATTCTAGTAAATCTCCTCTGTATCCTCTCCATTTTGTCGACATCCTTCCTATAATTTGGCGACCAGAACTGCACACCATACTCCAGATTTGGCCTCACCAATGCCCTGTACAATTTCAACATTACATCCCAACTTCTATACTCGATGCTCTGATTTATAAAGGCAAGCATACCAAACGCCTTCTTCACCACCCTATCCACATGAGATTCCACCTTCAGGGAACAATGCACAGTTATTCCCAGATCCCTCTGTTCCACTGCATTCCTCAAATTCCCTACCATTTACCCTGTACGTCCTATTTTGATTTGTCCTACCAAAATGCAGCACCTCACACTTATCAGCATTAAACTCCATCTGCCATCTTTCAGCCCACCCTTCCAAAAGGCCCAAGTCTCTCTGTAGACTTTGAAAATCTACCTCACTATCAACTACTCCACCTATCTTAGTATCATCTGCATATTTACTAATCCAATTTGCCACACCATCATCCAGATCATTAATGTAAATGACAAACAACAGTGGACCCAACACAGATCCTTGGGGCACTCCACTAGACACTGGCCTCCAACCTGACATACAATTGTCAACCGTTACCCTCTGGTATCTCCCATTCAGCCATTGTTGAATCCATCTTGCAACCTCACTATTAATACCCAACGATTTAACCTTCTTAATCAACCTTCCATGTGGAACCTTGTCAAATGCCTTACTGAAGTCCATATAGACAACATCCACAGCCTTGCCCTTATCAATTTCCCTGGTAACCTCTTCAAAAAATTCAAGAAGATTAGTCAAACATGACCTTCCAGGCACAAATCCATGTTGACTGTTTCTAATCAGGCCTTGATTATCCAAATAATTATATATATTGTCCCTAAGTATCTTTTCCATTAATTTTCCCACCACAGACGTCAAACTAATCGGTCTATAATTGCTAGGTTTACTTTTAGAACCTTTTTTAAACAAAGGCACAACATGCGCAATGCGCCAATCTTCCGGCACCATCCCTGTTTCTAATGACGTTTGAAATATTTCCGTCATAGCCCCTGCTATTTCTGCACTAACTTCCCTCAATGTCCTAGGGAATATCCTATCAGGACCTGGAGACTTATCCACTTTTATAAATGCTCAAAAGTGTCCGTACCTCCTCTTCTTTAATCCTCAAAAATTGCAGAAAATCTTAAAGAATAATTAAATAGATTTTAATTGTACTTTATCTGTTTAAGGGCATAATATCTTTCAGCAAATATGCTAAAATATTTTAATTGTTAGAAATTGTTTATTCTTGTGACAAATGTAGCAGTATGCTTTTAAAGATGATGTTGCTGTAAAATGTACTGATGTTTTATGTTTTCAGTTAATTTATCTGATAATTAGATAGTGCTGTTATCTTTGCAGGTTCAGCTCTCTGCTGTTTCCGCAGCAACTGCTACAAACACAAACCTACAGCAGAGCCTGTCTGGACTATCACTCGGTCCATCTCCTCCTTCGATCAACAGTGTTCTTAATACTGGTGGGTATTAATAGCATCCTTACTAAAGGGGGATATTTAATACTTTTTTTAAAATCTCTCCTTCAAACAAAAAAGAATAATTGTTTAGCACGTACGTACCTCAAAATAGGTTTAGCATCACTGAGTTTTTTTTAAATCGGAAAAGATCCACTTAGCTAAAGTTCAGCCTTTATCTCTGCAGCTATTCCTATATTAAGAATATAGAATATGGAACAGCACAGCATAAGAACAGGCCCTTTGGCCCACGACATTTGCGCCGAACATAATGCCTGGCTAAACTTATCTCGTCTGCCTGCAATTCAATAGTCAATTTATCAATAGTCAATTTATTTGTCACATACACATCAATGTGCAGTGAAATGAAAAATTACCCGCAGTTCAACAATAAGACCAATAAGAATAATCAATAAAAATGCAATAACACATACAATCATAAACCAACACCAAACAAAAGAAACATCCATCACAGCGAGTCTCCTCCAGTCCCTCCTCACTGTGATGGAAGGCCAGAATGTCTTTTTCTCTTGCCTGCCGTCTTCTCCCGCGGTCAGGCTGTTGGAGTTGCCACGTCGGGGCAGTCGTGGCTCCCGACATTGAAGCCCCCGCCGGGCGGAGAAAATTCCGCGGCCTATTCTAGGCCGCGCCGGAAGGTGAAAGGTCCACGGCGGGCCGACCCAAGCCCCGCGATTCGGGGCGGGCGAAGATGCTGCCGCTGCCGGAGCTCCCGATGTCCGCCCCCACCCAGGGGCCAGCGGGCTTCCGACGTCCAGGCGGCCCGCGCCGAAGCCTCCGGAGACGAGTCGCAGCCGCTCTCGCAGCCTCCGAAGGCAGCCAGCGCCGCAGGTGGTGAGTCCGGGCCGCGGGCTCTGCGAACCAGAGCCCAGGTGGTCCCAGCCAGAGGCCAATTGATCCATTTCCCTCCATTCCCTGCAAATCTAAAAGCTTCTTAAATGCCACGATCATATCTGTCTCTACCACCACCCTTTGCAGTGTGTTCCAGGTCCTCACCACCCTCTGTAAAAAAAAAAAAAACTTGTCCTACACATCTCCATTATATTTTCCGTCTCACCGCTTATAACTGTGCCCTTTGCATATATTCTTTGGATGATTCCCATTCGTTCATGCCACATGATAATTTGCTTAAGTGCAGGTTAGAAGGGTTGAGAGTTAAACATGCCAAGAATTCCTTGATTTGATTTTAAATTTCATGTCTACTTCTGTTGCATTCTATAATTTAGTGCTGTCATTTTTCTAACTATTTTACTTCTATGGAATTAACTTGCTTTCTCGTATCTAATTGCCCGATCAGAGTGATATTTAGTCAGTAGTGCAGTGGGAAAAGGACTAACTTTAGTATTCTGCTTTATACCTGACATCAATGTTGTATATTCTTCAAATATATTATTTCAATCTCTCCAAACTAGTCATAGTAAAGATTTGGTAAGATTAAGTTCAAAATGAATTGGGCTACACTTTTTCATAAATCTTAGTGTAAAATAATGGTCATAATCAGATTCATTTCATTCCATTTCAATACTTTTGTTAAAATAATACAAATATTATTATCACCATATATGATACTACACGGGTGACAAACTAACGTGTCTATTCTACTGTACACTTCCTGCTGCCTGTTTCTGTGTTTTTAACCTCATTTAATAGTCTGAGAAAAGGCATGCTGCAGCTAATTCTGAGCATCCGGGTTCAGCAAATCTCGACTCATTAGATGGGAACCATTGACAAATTATCAAGATTAATAGCTTGCAATATTTACAATCGGAGGAAGCAGCTGAGATGTCTTACGAGCATAACCAACGATTCTGACTTTTCTTTTTATCTTTGCCGTTACCATTTGTCCTAAGAATTGTTGAAAATATTTTTTTTCACTTGAAAGATTTGGGGGAAATTGTAAAGTGATCTTTAAATATGCATTCTATCAAAACAACAACAAAGAAGGAGATTAAAAAAGGGCATAAAAGTAGGCCATTCAGCCCTTGAACCTGGCCTGCCAGGGCTGCCCTTCTATCTCTAATGCAATTTTTCCTGCCCTATCCCTCTATCCCTTTCATTTCTGTACATACAGAAATCAATCATTCTCTGTTGTGAAAGATGTCGATGGCTGAGCCTGCACAGGCCTCTAGGGTAGAGAATTCCATTCATTAATTCAACTTTTTCCAGGTCTTTGAGCATGTACATAGTTGGGTAGATGAGGGGAAACAAGTAGAAGTGGTGAACTTGGATCTTTCTTGAGGCTTTAGATAAAGTTCCATCAGAAGGTTGCTAAACAATTTGAGCACGTGGAGTTATGGATAATAAACTCAAACAGATTGAAAAGAAATATGAAACTAAGAGGAACTCGGTGGGTCAGGATAATTCCTGCAGCGGTTTCACGGCAAGCCACGGCCAGATCCACCAGCAGGCCCAGATAGAAGACCGAGGACCAGCCCACAAGGTCCAGCTCGCCGTCCACGGACCGAGGAAGGAGGGCCCGCCCGGCTCGCCCACCATAAATGTACTCAAGAATCCAGCAACTGCAGTCCCTTTTGTTTCCAGATTGAGAGTTGGTTAATACTTAGTAGGAATAAACAGGTCTTCCTCAGACTGTCAAGCTGCGATTAGTGGGTTATTGCAGGAGAAACGCCATCAACAGTTTGGCTGAGAAGACCAAACGCGACATTTCCCAGTGCAATAATGACACTAAACTAGGTGCACATGTTTCCTTGAAGCCTCTTTCCACCCATATCTCTACTGATATTCCCATTAATTTGAAATCATTAGGAAATTTAGAGATACTGCAGATGCTGGTTTACAAAAAAAGACACGAAGTACTGGAGTACCTCAGCGGGTCAGGCAACATGTCTGGAGAACATGAATTGGTGGTGTTTCGGGTCTGGCAGTCTGAAGAAGGGTCCCAACCTGAAAGGTCACCCATACACGTTCTCCAGGCATGCTGCCTGATCCATTGAGTTACTCCAACATTTTGAAACTTTTCTAGACACTGCCCTTTGTTCTCTAAGCCAATTCTTAAACAGATTGTGAATGGTTGGTGTCCCAGCACTGATGTTTGCAATACATCACCAACCTCATCCCGCCAGCCCGACTATTTTCCACCCGTTACCAGCACTCAATCCATGCAAGTATTTCATTCAATTCCAAATACTCAATTCTTTCTACTCTTAACATTGTTTACTGACCCCCTTTGTGAAATATAAGCCTTCTGAAAATATTATTTCATTGAAATTACTGAATAATGTGGATTGCAAAGGTTGAGTGACTACATGTGCTCATTGCTCATCACACTGACTGTGAATAGATCTCCCAGAAAGAATTTACTAAATAAAGCTGCTTAGACATTATTGGCGATGCGCTGCGCAAGTTGGGGGATTCCAATCATAAATGTTACAGGAATGCTTTGACAATCAGTTGAGACCATAAAGGTTGAACTGGGTGTCAAAGCTACCAAATATTTTGAAAGTCTCTGATTTTTATAAACATCCAAAACATTTAAAGAGCTATAAAAATTAAATGTGCGATTGAAATTTGAAATATATACATATAAAAGCAATTAAATACATACAAATTAACCAAATTAAATCACAAATATACATTACCTTAAATTTATCATCCTTCAGCCATTTTTCATGAAACTAATTGGCGCTACTGAGCGTATTCCGTTATCTGATTTCTAATTTCAACAGCAATGCAGTAGGCAGACGGTAGGACTCTGTTAGGGTGAAGCAAAAATACAAACTTCTTATCAGAAGTATATTTCTGTAATTCTGCACAGATTTGCCAGCATTCTGTAGGAAATTTTAGTAAATTTCTCTAGACCAATTTGTTCCCTAAAGAAAAATAATATTTTATTACCTGCCTTACATTGTGGCTCAGTTTGACAAGAAAAGATTTATTCATACTCTTGAGATGTTATTTCCATGTTTTTAAATTTCTTGGTGCTTTTATATGACACAATAAAAGTTTAGTTTGAGAGCTACAGCTTTATTCATTTTAGACAATAGACAATAGACAATAGACAATAGGTGCAGGAGTAGGCCATTCAGCCCTTCGAGCCAGCACCGCCATTCAATGCGATCATGGCTGATCACTCTCAATCAGTACCCCGTTCCTGCCTTCTCCCCATACCCCCTCACTCCGCTATCCTTAAGAGCTCTATCCAGCTCTCTCTTGAAAGCATCCAACGAACTGGCCTCCACTGCCTTCTGAGGCAGAGAATTCCACACCTTCACCACTCTCTGACTGAAAAAGTTCTTCCTCATCTCCGTTCTAAATGGCCTACCCCTTATTCTTAAACTGTGGCCCCTTGTTCTGGACTCCCCCAACATTGGGAACATGTTATCTGCCTCTAATGTGTCCAATCCCCTAATTATCTTATATGTTTCAATAAGATCCCCCCCCTCATCCTTCTAAATTCCAGTGTATACAAGCCCAATCGCTCCAGCCTTTCAACATACGACAGTCCCGCCATTCCGGGAATTAACCTAGTGAACCTACGCTGCACGCCCTCCATAGCAAGAATATCCTTCCTCAAATTTGGAGACCAAAACTGCACACAGTACTCCAGGTGCGGTACAACTGTAGAAGGACCTCTTTGCTCCTATACTCAACTCCTCTTGTTATGAAGGCCAACATTCCATTGGCTTTCTTCACTGCCTGCTGTACCTGCATGCTTCCTTTCATTGACTGATGCACTAGGACACCCAGATCTCGTTGAACTCCCCCTCCTCCTAACTTGACACCATTCAGATAATAATCTGCCTTTCTATTCTTACTTCCAAAGTGAATAACCTCACACTTATCTACATTAAACTGCATCTGCCATGTATCCGCCCACTCACACAACCTGTCCAAGTCACCCTGCAGCCTTATTGCATCTTCCTCACAATTCACACTACCCCCCAACTTAGTATCATCTGCAAATTTGCTAATGGTACTTTTAATCCCTTCGTCTAAGTCATTAATGTATATCGTAAATAGCTGGGGTCCCAGCACCGAACCTTGCGGTACCCCACTGGTCACTGCCTGCCATTCCGAAAGGGACCCGTTTATCCCCACTCTTTGCTTTCTGTCTGTCAACCAATTTTCTATCCATGTCAGTACCCTACCCCCAATACCATGTGCCCTAATTTTGCCCACTAATCTCCTATGTGGGACCTTGTCGAAGGCTTTCTGAAAGTCGAGGTACACCACATCCACTGACTCTCCCTTGTCAATTTTCCTAGTTACATCCTCAAAAAATTCCAGTAGATTTGTCAAGCATGATTTCCCCTTCGTAAATCCATGCTGACTCGGAATGATCCCGTTACTGCTATCCAAATGCTCAGCAATTTCGTCTTTTATAATTGACTCCAGCATCTTCCCCACCACTGATGTCAGACTAACTGGTCTATAATTACCCGTTTTCTCTCTCCCTCCTTTCTTAAAAAGTGGGATAACATTTGCTATCCTCCAATCCACAGGAACTGATCCTGAATCTATAGAACATTGAAAAATGATCTCCAATGCTTCCACTATTTCTAGAGCCACCTCCTTAAGTACTCTGGGATGCAGACCATCAGGCCCTGGGGATTTATCAGCCTTCAGTCCCATCAGTCTACCCAAAACCATTTCCTGCCTAATGTGGATTTCCTTCAGTTCCTCCATCACCCTAGGTTCTCCGGCCCCTAGAACATTTGGGAGATTGTGTGTATCTTCCTCAGTGAAGACAGATCCAAAGTAACGGTTTAACTCGTCTGCCATTTCTTTGTTCCCCATAATAAATTCCCCTGCTTCTGTCTTCAAGGGACCCACATTTGCCTTGACTATTTTTTTCCTCTTCACGTACCTAAAAAAACTTTTGCTATCCTCCTTTATATTATTGGCTAGTTTACCCTCGTACCTCATCTTTCCTCCCCGTATTGCCTTTTTAGTTAACTTTTGTTGCTCTTTAAAAGAGTCCCAATCCTCTGTCTTCCCACTCTTCTTTGCTATGTTATACTTCCTCTCCTTAATTTTTATGCTGTCCCTGACTTCCCTTGTCAGTCACAGGTGTCTCTTACTCCCCTTAGAGTCTTTCCACCTCTTTGGAATAAATTGATCCTGCAACCTCTGCATTATTCCCAGGAATACCTGCCATTGCTGTTCTACCGTCTTCCCTGCTAGGGCCTCCTTCCAGTCAATTTTGGCCAGCTCCTGCCTCATGCCTCTGTAATCCCCTTTGCTATACTGTAATACTGACACTTCCGATTTTCCCTTCTGCCTTTCCATTTGTAGAGTAAAACTTATCATGTTGTGATCACTGCCTCCTAATGGCTCTTTTACCTCTAGTCCCCTTATCAGATCAGGATCATTACACAACACTAAATCCAGAATTGCCTTCTCCCTGGTAGGCTCCAGTACAAGCTGTCTCGCAATAAAGATTATCTCGCAATAAATCATTGCATTTGATTTGAAAGAGAATAATATTATGATATGTACAAATAACATGAAAGGCAAAATTTCTCAAGACAATTATTTCACAATGCAGCCAACAGATTTATTTGGTATGTTATTATCTTTTGGGGTGGGGAGGGCAACTGCATTTCTGAGTTGCTAACTATTTAGGTTGCAACAGTTCTCAGGAATGGATCCCTGTTGTAACCTGGAGAAGACCTGTACACAAACTAGATAAACCATTTTGGTGAAATTGGAGTAACGACACTATTTAAGCTTGACGTTTGTCTCCGAGATCACTTGAAACAAACATCATAAAGAATGGTGAAGATCATTAAACTGCTGATGCTGGAAATCTAAAACAAAAAAAAACTCAGCAGGTCAGGCCACAACAAAGGAATGGAAATATGTTATAACAAGGAACTGCAGATGCTGATCTATACCAAAGACGAACACAAAATGCTGGACTAACTCAGCGTGTCAGGCAGCATATCTGGAGAACATGGATAGATGATGTTTCGGGTCAGGATCCTTCTTCAGACTGAGTCAAGTACACACCTGCTAAGTTACTCCAGCACTTTGTGTCTTTCCGTGGAAAGGAAAACAGAATTAACGTTTCAGATAGGAGACCCTTCATTAGAACTATTCTGATGAAGGGGCTCTGATTTGAAACATTGACTAAAACGTTCTCCTGCAGATGTCGCCTGTCCTGAGTATTTCCAGCATTTTTTTGTTTCTATTATAACAAATAGACTGCATAATGTATGTTGCAATGTAACGCTTCCTCTGAAATATTCTGCCCATTGTGCTGTCAGCACAAAAATCATTCATGGTTTCTGATTCACTTATAAATAAGGTTGCTTTAGAACACAGACTTCACTCGCTTTGATCTATTTCCATCCATTTTTACATTTGAGAAAAGTGAGTAATTTCAATCCAAGAGAAATACTATATATTTATCTTAACGTTTGCAGGAGATAGTAGGAATTTAATTTTTTTAAATAATTCAATTTCTTTAAAATTTGCATTTCTTTTAAACTTTTCAAAGGTGTTCCAACGGTTCCATTGTTGCCTTCATCTGCAAATACATCCTCCAGCACAATTCCACCAAGTATAAATGTTGATACTACCTTGACCAGTAAGTTACAACCATAAGTATTGTAATTTGATAGGTAACTATGGGAATTTTTCTTTTACTTGGATGTCAATTTGACCTTTTATGTTTAAAAAAAAAGACATTAACGGTGCAAAGGGCAAACCAGTCGTGATTTAAAACCGGGGATGGAATGCAATATCTTATATTTACAGGGCTGGGGGAGATTACAGTAAAACTCTAACAATCCACTGACCATTTGGGAATACTACTGTTTCGGTATCTGGCTTCATAGGTGATTTTTTTTCTTGCGCTCCTGTTTGCTAGGGCTCGGTTCACACACTCCCGCCTTTCAAATGACCAGATCCTCTGTCTGACACTCCATTGCCTTGCTTCCCATTCTGTCTACTCTCGTTGCCATTTTCAGGGACCTATGAACCCGGATCCCAAGATCCTTTTGCACATCAATTTTGTTAACGGTCTTGTCATCATCTGTGCACCTTCCCCTCACACTCGACCTCCCAAAATACACTTGGAGTCAGAGTTATACAGCACGGAAACAAGCTGTTTGGCCCAACTTGCCTATGCTGTCCAAGGTGGCCCGGTTACACTAGTCCCTCCTGCCTGCATTTGGCCCATATCCCTCTAAATGTTTCCTATCCATGTACCTGTCCAAATGTCTTTTAAATGTTGTTCTAGTACCTACCTCCTCCGGCAGCGCATTACACATACCAGCCACAAAGTTCCCCTTCTGGATTCCATTAAATCTTTCCCCACGCACCTTAAACCTGTCCTCTGGTTCTTGATTCCCCTACTCTGGGTAAAAGACTGTGCATTCATCCTATCTATCCACTCATGATTTTATACACCTCTGTTTGATCACCCTTTAGCCTCCTGTGTTCTGAGGAATAATGTCCTAACCTGCCTAACCTATCCTTATAGCTCAGGCCCTCAAATCCTGGCAACATTCTTGTAAATCTTCAATGTAATCTTTCTAGCTTAACAATATCCTTCCTATAGCACAGTGACCAAAACTGAACATAAAACTCCAAATATGGCCTCACCAATGTCTTGTACAACTGTGGCATTACATCCCACTTCTATACCGAATGCCCTGACTGATGAAGGCCATTGTACCGAAAGCCATTTTGACTACCCCAGCTATCTGTGGCGCCACTTTCAAGGAAGTATATACCTGCACTCCTACTTCCCTCTGCTCTACAATACTCCCTAGTGCTCTGCCATTCACTGTGAAGGTCCTATCCTGGTTTGACTTCCCAATATGTAACAACTCCCACTTATCTGCCTTAACTCCCATTAACCGATCTTCAGCCCACTTCCCCAACTACTCAAGATCTTGCTGTAGTTTTTGATAACCATCTTCGTTATCTATTATACCACTCACTTTAGTGTCATCTGCAAACTTGCTAATCATGCCTTCCACATTCTCATACAAATCGTTGATGTAAACCACAAACAGCAATCGGCTCAGCACCAATCCCTGAGGTACGCCACTAGTCACAGGCTTCTAGTCTGATAAACACCTTCCAGCATCATTCCCTGCTTCCTTCCATAATAATAATAATAATAATACATTTTATTTATATAGCGCTTTTCATATACTCAAAGACGCTTTACAGAGATTTTGAGAACATAGGGAAATTAATAAATAGATAAATAAGTAAATAAATAAATGAACAGAGAAAGGAGACAGTAGGTGAGGTGACCTTCAGTGGTTGAAGGCAGTACTGAACAGGTGAGACTTCAGCGATGTTTTGAATGTGGTGAGTGTGGGGGAGTCTCTAACGGTTTGGGGTAGTGAGTTCCATAGGGTGGGAGCAGCGATGGAGAAAGCCCTGTCCCCCCAGGATCTGAGTTTAGTCCGGATGTGGGGGGATAGGAGATTGGCAGCGGCAGAGCGGAGGGTGCAGGTGGGAGTGTGCCTGTGGAGGAGGTCGGTCAGGTAGGATGGGGCCAGGTTATGGAGGGCTTTGTAGGTTATGAGGAGGATTTTGTACTGGATTCTCTGGGGGATGGGGAGCCAGTGGAGTTTATAAAGGACGGGGGTGATATGGTCACGGATCGAGGTGTGTGTGAGTAGACGGGCAGCGGAGTTTTGAATGTATTGAAGTTTATTGATGATTTTTGAGGGTGCGCCATAGAGGAGGCTGTTGCAGTAGTCCAGACGGGAGGTGATGAAGGCGTGGATGAGGGTTTCTGCAGCTGTGGAGGAGAGGGATGGACGGAGACGGGCAATGTTTTTGAGGTGGAAGAAGGCTGTCTTTGTGATGTGTTTGATGTGTTTGTCGAAGGAGAGGGTTTGATCAAGGATGATTCCAAGATTCCGGATGTGAGGTGAGGTGGATACTGGGAGACCATCAATGTTGAGGATGAAGTTTTGGGTGGATTTGGTGAGCATTTTTGGACCAATGATGATGATTTCAGATTTGTTGCAATTGAGTTTGAGGAAGTTTGATTGAAGCCAAGATTTTATTTCAGTAATGCAGTTTGTCAGTGTAGAGTGTGTGGTGGAGGAGATTGACTTGGTGGAGATGAGGAGCTGGATATCATCGGCGAAGCAGTGGAAGTTGAGACCATGACGGCGGATTAATTGACCAAGGGGGAACAGGTAGAGGATGAAGAGGAGGGGGCCAAGGACTGAGCCTTGGGGGACACCTTGGGGGAGGGGAGCGGAGCGGTGGGGGATTTACAGTTGTTAATGGAGATGAACTGGTGTCTGTCAGAGAGGTAAGATTTAAACCAGGATAGGGCTGTGCCGGTGATGTTAAGGGAGGTTTCAAGTCGGGTGAGGAGAATGGAGTGATTTATGGTGTCAAAGGCGGCGCTGAGGTCAAGTAGGATGAGGATGTTGAGGTTGCCAGCGTCGGAGGAGAGGAGAATGTCGTTTGTGATTTTGAGGAGCGCAGTTTCAGTACAGTGGTTTGAGCGGAATCCAGATTGGAAAGTTTCATACAGGTTATTGGTAGAGAGGTGGTATTTTAGTTGGGAAGCTACAGCACGTTCCAAAACTTTGGACAGAAAGGGTAGGTTGGAGATTGGTCTGAAGTTGTTTGGGGTGTCAGGGTTTAGACCAGGTTTTTTCAGAATGGGGGTGACAGCAGCGATTTTGAGGGATGGCGGGACGATGCCAGTGGACAGGGAGGAGTTTATTGTTGCAGTGATAAGTGGAGAGAGAGCAGGAAGGCAGGCCTTGACAAAGCTGGAGGGGATGGGGTCCAGAGAGCAGGTGGCAGTTTTTATTCCTGTGAAGAGGTCAGAGAGGTCGGTGGTGGAGATTGGGGAGAACTGAGGCAGGGGCTGACAGGATAAGGGGGGGCAGGTGGTTTGAGGGGGAGCAGGTGCGTTGGTGGTTAAGGTGCTGTAGATGTTGTCTATTTTGCTTTGGAAGAATGAAAGGAAAGTGGTGCATTTGTCAACTGTGAATGATTGGGAGATGGTGTCCAGGGGGCTGAGGAGTTTGTTTATTGTAGAGAAGAGTGTTTTGGGGTTTCCGGAGCCAGAGTGAATTATTTGAGAGTAGTAGGTGGAGTGGGCATGGGAGAGGGCATCTTTATAGTGCTGTATGTGGTCTTTGTAGGCTTGGGAGTGAATTGTGAGACCTGTTTTGTTGCGGAGTCTTTCAAGTTGACGGGCATGAGTTTTCATCACGCGGAGTTCAGGGGTAAACCAGGGAGCAGAGTGGGTGAAGGAAACTGTTTTGGTTTTTATAGGTGCAAGCTGGTCGAGGCAGGAGGAGAGAGTGCGGTTGTAGTAGTCAGTGAGGTCAGAGGGGCTGTGGAGGTCAACGAAGGGAGAGGCGGACATTATTTCAGAGAGGGAGGATGAGAGCGAGGTAGGTGAAACAGAGTTCAGCTTGCGGAAGTTTATTTTGCGTTTTTGCTTTGGAGCTGGGGTGGGAATGTTGACGGTCATGGTGATGGCTAAGTGATCAGAGAGGGTGGGGTCGGAGCCAGAGAGGTGATGTAGATTTAGTCCAGTGGAGCAGACAAGGTCCAGAATGTGCCCACGGTTATGGGTGGGAAAATTTACGTGTTGAGTGAGGTTAAAGCAGTTGAGTATTTCAGTGAAGTCAGCGGTTATTGTGGAGTCAGTGGAGTCCATGTGGATGTTGAAATCACCGAGGAGGAGGATTGAGGGGGAGAGAGAACAGAACTGGGTCAGAAAGTCAGAGAAGTCAGAAAGGAATGATGGGTGTGGTTTGGGAGGGCGGTAGACAACTGCCATGACTAATTTTGTGTGGCCAGAGAGTTTGAAAGCCAGGTGTTCAAATGACGGAGCAGATGAGATGGAGATGAGGTTGATCTTGAAGTCCTGTCGGTGAATTACGGCAATCCCACCACCTCGGCCTTCCGAGCGTGGTTTATTGATGTAGGAGTATCCGTTGGGTGTAGTGAGGTTGAGTGAGAGGTAATCCAGAGGTTGTTCCATGAAGCCAATTCTCTATCCAGTTGGGTAGTTCTCCCTGGATCCATGGTGTAACATCTGCAACAAACAAAAAATTAATTGAAAATATGTGGTATATATTGAATAATATCTAATGGTCCCAAAAAATTGCCAAAGTTGAGTGTGCCAGATTATGGACATTTTAATATACAGAGAAAGGAAAGGACTAATTCTGAGAGGGAATTTGAAAAACTAGATTAAGAATTTTGATGTTGGTCAATGGTCAAGTGTACTTAATTTGTCTCGTGCACCAACAGCTATTTAGTGAAATTGTTACTTGCAGCAGCTTAACATGCCTGTAAACTCACCCAGATCGTATATAATATTCAAAAAATTTAATAATCTGCTAACTGCGATAATTGGCCTCATGCAATGAAAGTGTTTATCTTTCAATTTGCACAAAATTTCCTTCCACAATTTAATTTACTTTGAACTGCAAGCTGTGCGTTATCTAACTTTTAAAATGAAAATGTGCACATAATGACTGAAGAAGAGTACAAAAATTCAATTCTAGTTTGTGATTGACTCTGAAGTAAAATTTAAATGTTATAATGAATTGGCTTGTCATTAATCATTAATTTCTAAATGTTTCTGTATCAGTCATTGAATAATTATATTTAATATACTGTTAACTTTTCAGTCTTGGCATTCTTTATTGGTACTAACAGTATATTTTGTTATATTTTATATTAACTTTTCACTATATTACAGGTCTAATGCCATTACCAAGTGGACTGCCTACTTTACCCAAACTACCTAATGTGGACATCACTCTACAGAACCTTGCTCCTGTGACCTTACCGGGAATAGGTGCAGTCCCTCCGCTCACTGGTAAGTTTGTAAATGTCCTTTACCTAATCTATATAATCATTGTAAAACATCTCATAATTATTGCTAAATAATTTGGGTAATTTTAAGTGGTAAGTGTTCCAATTGAAATCCGCTTATCACTCGTCACTACTTGCATGTGAAAACCTTGCTGTTCTTGTGCAGATCTCTGGGTCATTTAATGGAATTTTAATTTTCCTCTTTCCTCCTTCAAATAATTGAAATTCTCATGAAAGGTAATGATCTTCCAAGTCTGTTGTGTTATATCTTTCACCAACCTGCTGTAGCATTTATTACCAATTTTACAAATTATTGTTTTCTTTTTCGTCTCAACTAATTTCTCTAAAATAACACTTCCAAATGTTGACTTTAGAAATAAATGTAATACATTCCATTCTTTGAATATTTTAAAATCAATGCCACTGACAGTGGCGCATGTAAAAGCTCATCCAAATGGTGAAATGCACAGTAATTACAGTGCGTTTTTATTGTGATTTTTTTTTTCTCCTAGGTTATCCATCAGCCACTCAGTTGCCGCCACTAAATCTCTCTGGACTGCTCCCCCTCACAATGCCTACCATGTATCCCTCGCAATCATCCATGATTACAGGGGTAAAGGCTGGTTTAACTGAAGCAGTTTCAGCTATCTCTCCAAGGGGAGGTGGTTTTCATGTTTCTGCCTCTGCACCGCCTGCCAATCAGACCCCTGCCCTCATTTTAGATACTACGTCTGTCTCCATGACAACTGCTGACATCCAGGCAACTGCAAATAATGAAGAACCATCTTCCATTTCCACAGATGCACAAGCTTCTTCTGAGTCATCTTAACTGTAAAATCTTTGCAAAAGCAGGAGCTGATTAATGTATTTATTCAGCTGCAGAAAACTAATTCTGAAATTAAAACATAAAAGAGTAGACTGGCATGATTGCATCTCTGAGCTTTAAACCTTTGTACATAATTATAAGGCTGAGTTAAATACATAACCTTTAATACAATTGGATGGTTTACTACATTGTACATCAATGTGGTACTTTTGATGTAAATGTAAAATAAATTATTTTATCAAGTACAGATTTAATTCCCTCTCTTCTCCCTGTCCTCTGGTAGAACTGCTAATGCTGTCCAATTACATCCTTAGCCACCATCTTGTCTGTAATTTTCCATCCTGTGCAATTTTCAGATCAACAGGTCAAAACTTGCTGTATCATTAAAACACCCCACTGCTTTTAATGACAGTTGAAAGGAAGTAATGTGGGAGAGAGAGTACATGCAGCTGAAATCCAGTAGACATCACCGTGAGCTTAACAGGGAACACATTTGAAAGGGATTATCGAGCAATAAACCCCACTGAAAAGGCACTGGTATTTTTCAGAATAGAATGAAAAATCTATTTTTAAACAATTATCTTGTCAACTCTTGTGTGCCAAAATACAATATTGCTTTTGTGTTTGTAGCCTGGAATTCCTGTGACATTGTCAGATTCTGAAGTGAGTGATGATAACATGAAAGAAAACGCATTAAAATTCTTAAATGAACAGTGCTAACAGGTTCAGCATTTAGTATAAATGTAATGATGCTGAGTATTTCATGTAGGAAAAAAAACTACAGATGCTGGTTTAAATCGAAGGTAGACAGAAAATGTTAGATCAGGTTGGTCAAAACGGACTGATCTGATCTCCCGGTGGCTCAGCACTTCAACTCCCCCTCCCATTCCCAATCTGACCTTTCTGTCCTGGGCCTCCTCCATTGTCAGAGTGAGGCCCAGCGCAAATTGGAGGAACAGCACCTCATATTTTGCTTGGGTAGTTTACACCACAGCGGTATGAACATTGACTTCGCTAACTTCAGATAGTCACTGCTTTCCCTCTCTATCCCTTCCCCCTTCTCCCACTAGTCTTCCTGTCTCCAACTACCTTTGTCCCGCCCCCTCCCCGACATCAGTCTGAAGAAGGGTTTCGACCTGAAACGTCACCTATTCCTTCTCTCCAGAGATGCTGCCTGACCCGCTGAGTTACTCCAGCATTTTGTGTCTACCTTTGAGTATTTTATGCATAATTGTGATGCCTTTTTAAAATGCTGCTGAATTGCTGGATTTTTTTTAGATCACATGTCAAAATTTAGAAAGATTGAGGCAAGAAAAATCATAGGTCTTCATGTAGGCCGCTAATCAAGAAGCTCGTGGAAAATACTGCAAGGTAGATAACAGAGTGGTTTCCAAATACACAGGACAAGATGTTAGAAATCCAAAGTGCCAAATGTCAACTTGCTCCCGGTGGTGATGGGAGGCTTATGCACTCACCTATGCTCTTCCGATGTTGAGAAAGGCTAGGCAGACACGTCATTGGGGTTATCAAGTGGGCACCTACTTTCGTTGACGTTTCGCTGATTGGACCCACGACGTCTCCAGTAGGCTCAGCAGTGCATTCTGGCGTCCCAGAACCACCCCCCTCTGCATCTGCCTAGCCGGCTTATTTGGTAGTGTAACACGGTGTAATATAAGAGAAGCCATCAAAGCCTCTGATTTCAAGTGGTTTTCTCGCCAGGTTTTAATGCTTTATCTCAAACTGCTTGTTATAGTTAAACTAAAGCTATGAGTTTAATGAGAGTTGAGAATTTTGTTTTGGAGGGAGAGATTAGATTACTTGCATCACAGTAAGACAATGGAACAGAGTTAATTTTTGGATTGTGGATCTTTGGTGTCCACGATCTGCCCTAACTTTTGAACAGCTGTTTAAGCAGCAACTAAGGCAAGGAACTAAATTTTAATTATGCTAATATTGTGCGAGGCAGTGTAATGCTGTCTTACCAATAGTTTGATTGCATTTGGATGATGGATAATAGATAATAAAGGGGAACAAACAAAAGTAAGGCTATTTTATGCATATGAGTAGAACGGTAGGTATTTTTAGTATGGTCAAGAGCAGAATGTGGATATAAAAATGTGAGTTATGTGAAAGGAAATAAAAAACAAGTTACCGATTTAAGGAAAATTTGTATTTATTTCATTATTTTCCCTTTTACAAATGAGGTTTAGCGTTTGTTTTTTAAATTGCTCCATTTTGCAGGATCCATGATTTAAATTATGTCTTTAATGTGAATTGAAGAGTAAGAACCTTAAGTTACAAAATGAGTGTAAACACTTATTAGTTGCCCACATATAAAGACGTTTAAAAATGAATAATTATTTTCAATGGAATGCACACTGCAGAAGGATTTGGTGGCAGTGTGTACTACTCTTCCTGCTTTGAAGTTTGCTAAGCCAGTGTACAAAAACATAAAAAGCCAGCTTCTGAAAGTAGAACTATAGAGCATAATCAGCATTCTAAAATCCATTTAATTTGTATTGTATAGTATGGTATTTTGCACATAATTGTGATGTTATTTAAAATACCACTGCATGGCTAAGTTGTCTTTTTTACATAAAAATGCCAGGTATTAGGGTTCAGAGAAAGGAGGCAAAAACAAATCATTGAGGGGCTTTATATTTAACATAATAATCAAGAAGCTAAAAGAATTTAAAAGCTGGAGAAATATTTAAGCATTTCTTTTTAGACTTGATTTAAGAATTGTCTAAAATTAATCCAGAAACACATTATTCCTTTTCAATTCAATCTGAGATGTGTCTGGGTTAATCGTTTGTCCACATAAACCTTCAACTGTGAATATTTAACATACCTTGGGTACAAAGGAATTGAAGAGGGAATTAGCTAGATTATAAAATATCAAATTTGAATTTTTTTACTGATCACCTGTGAGTTTTTTGCGTTAACTAAAGTACAATGTATGAATATGCCAGTTTAGCTGTAACCAAACCTCTAAGAATTGACCTCGAGCTAAGAGGCTATTTTTGCAGACAATTCAAAAGCATAATTGATATTAATTGATGCTTCTGTATGATTTAGATGGAGATTTATTAAATTATAGCTCTAAATATAACAGTACTACATGGTGTACATGGATGAAGTTGATATCTTGTTTAAAATGTTAATTCAGTATATTGATGCTTTAACTGCATTGTCTTACAAGGACACTTTACGATTGAGACATCTTTAAAACTAAGAATGGTTTATTTTCTACTGCAGCTTCAGCACTTGAAAATCGTGTCCTATTCATATAGGCTTGCATGGAGTGCCCCTTACTGGAACATTCCTGTTTTAGTCCATTTTTGCTGTGAAATATTTGGCATAGATCATTGTCAGCTACGTTATATGTCAAAGAAATAACTCAGCAGGTCAAGCAGCATTTCTGTAGAATGTGAATAGGTGATGTTTTGGGTCAGGGCCCTTCTTCAGACTGATTGTGGGGGGGGGGGGGGGGCAGCTAGGAGGGGAAGGGCAAAACCTGACTGGTAATAGATGGATAAAGGTGTGAGAAAAAGATTTTGTAGAGTTGCGAATTGTGAAGTTAGAGGAAGGAATGAAGGTGGAAGGGGAGGGGGATGAGAGAAATAGGGCACAGGAGGGGGGGGCGGAAGGAAGACAGTGAGATACAGCACCCCAAATTCCACTCTGGTAGCTTATAACCCAATGGAATGAAGATTGAATTCTCCAATTTTAGGTAACCACAATCTGCCTCTTCCTTCCCCCACACACCTTTCCTTCCCCTCTCGATCAAGTAAATAGTTGCTATTGCCAACATTGATTTATGAGCTAATTTGCTTGGCTGTATGCATGCTGAGAATCAAGTTGGCCTTTTCCAATTTTGATCATGCTTGAACAGCAGGAATAATGGATTCTGATTGTAAATATCACTGCATGTAGGCTTCTTGGTAAGTTAACCCATTCAGTTAGAGAACAAAGTGGGACAAGGTGAAAAGATGGCATTGATAATATCTTGTCTATTCCTGAAGGGCTGGATTCAGATCTGAATGCATCCTGATTCTGGATGGGTGTAGCCACCACTCAGTTGGGAATATATGTAGCTCAGGCCTTTCAGAACAGAGAAATGCTGTTCAGTCCTTTAATTACATTACAGCTTATCACAATGTTCTTTCTGTTTATTTGCCTCGCCCTGTGTCCCTTATGACCTTTTGCAGTTGTCTCAGTTGTGAAAGCTTCAAATGTACTATTCCAGAATTTGAAGAGACTGTTGTAGATTTTTTCCCCTCATGAGAAGTTCCAAAGTGTAATAGCATAACAATATTGCCCTTGGGCAGATTCCGAGCTCAGTTAAAAATCAGAAGAGATGCTGCCCTGTTCTTTTCCAGGTGAGATACCCATGCAGGATTTTGTTATCTCATTTAGTGATCAATGCCACATTCCTTAGGTATGACCTATGCGTGTAATTTATGAACCTGTATCCTACAGTTTAGGAAATATAAGTAAGCGATCTCTTTCAAGACCAGGAGGTTTAGTTCAAGGGAAGATACCGAGAAAAGAAAAGCAAAGTGGTTGTTACAAATATAAGTTTTGAGCCACAGCTTTCGGATTCTATTTAAATCCTCAAGATAACAAAACTCTTCTTCAAGTTCAAAGAAAATTGAAGCCTCTTGCAATTAAGTATGTCTCTGGACTTTTCAATTTGAAGTACAAACAATAAATATATACCAACACCTTATGCATACCTATCTAATAAACTTGAAAAAGAAAAAATGTAAGTATATAAAATGTATGTCCATTATTAGCAAAATTTCAGCCATTTTGTACAAGTAAACGGTTCTCAAGTTAAATGCTAGATCTTTTTTGGTTCAAATAATAGCAGCAGAGCACGAGATTACTTCTTTATTGTCATAGATTCTTTATTAAATTTAATTTTAATCATCAGAAATGTGTAGGTGGGGCCCGTTTATTATCTGTTGCTCCACTAGATGGTCTGTTTGAAAAGTTGATTTGAGAGGTACCATCCGATCAAGATATTTGTAAGTAATGCTTTTGAATCTTTTGCTATATGGTGGAAAGTGGACCATTCAACATCTTAAAATGGAAGTGTTTGTTGGTGCAGCACACTGTCAATACTGTCTACTTTGTGTTCCTCTTTAGAGTGGTACATGAAAGGTGGGAATATTATTAACTGAGCCACAACTGAAATTGGTTTAAAAGCAAATGAATCTCCTGTGGAATCACTCAAACCTGGACAGAAGAATTATTGCTGAAAAGAAGCCAGCCAACACATCCAACCCATGGAGACATTATTCCTTCATTCTTATTTAATTCACTCCAATTCATTGCCATTCAACTTTTGTGTCATCTTTGTCTTTTCTCTGTATCTAACCCATTTTCAGTTCAGTTAATAAACAGTTCTGAGAATTCACATGGGGTAGTGTTTAATCAAGATATGCAAAAGTTCCTCTTTTTACACTCATCAGAAAACCTGAAGGCCAGGTTTTTGGTTGCCTATCCCGATTCTGTCTTATGTAGTTCAAATGTACTTACTATTTTAAGACCCACTCTAGCTCGGCTTGTTGCATCCATGCTGGCTTCTTGCAGGACAAATACATCAGTCTCATTCTCCCTCTTATTTCCCCATCATCTTGCAAGTGGTATGCTTGGTGGAAACCCATGTAGTCACAGTGAGAACATGTATTCAACACAATAGTCAGCAATGAACTCCAAGCTGAGGTAATAGCATTCACAGTAGTATCACTGTACCTGACATATCTGTACTTAACATCCCTAAGGGGCCAATTTTTTACACAGAGGATGGTGGGTGTAAGGAACAAGCAGCCAGATGAGATGGTTGAGGCAGGCATTATAACAACATTTAAAAGACATTTGGACAGGTACATGGATAGGAAAGTTTTAGAGGGATATGGGCCAAATGCAGACAGGTGCGACTATCTTAGATGGGGCATCTTGGTCGGTATGGCCAATTGGGATGGGATGAAGGGCCTGTTTCTGTGCTGTATATGATTCTATTACTCAGTTCTTCATGTTAAAAAGCATTCTACTTTCCGACCATGGATATTTTAAAAATTGTAAACTGCAACTTTCTTGTGTTTCAACTTTTATAATTTCTGGAAATTAAATCTGAATCCCTCAAGATATTTTGTAAGGAAACATTGGAACTGTTGCGTCCAACTTTCCATAAAGCACAAGAAGCTGCCTTATAAGGCTGACATTGACCGATGCACTGCTCATGGGAAGCCTGATATGCACTTGATTGCACAAATGTTTGGAGTAATGAGGAGATGCAGCTAGCTCTCTTAATCTCAATATGTTCGTGAGGTCTGTTGAAACTGAACCGTCCCTGATGGATCAACTGGATGGAAGATGATTGAATTCAGAAGTTTATTCAACTGAGAAATACATTATTCAAAGAGAAGGGCAGCACGGTGGCGCAGCTGTAGAGATCTGGGTTCGATCCCGACTATGTGTGCTGTCTACGGAGTTTGTACGTTCTCCCCGTGACCTGCGTGGGTTTCCTCCCACATCCCAAAGACGTACAGGTTTGCAGGTTAATTGGTTTGGTATAAGTGTACAGATTGTCCCTCGTGTGTGTAGGATAGGGGGTCGGTGCGGACGCAGTGTGCCGAAGGGCCAGTTTCCGCGCTATATCGCTAAAACTAAACCAAGAACATTTTTAGAAAGTAAAATTCAGAAGGTAACACACGTGGGCAACCTAAACACTAATGTTGAGTACATTTAATTGTTGAGTAGTATGTAATTTTTTTGTAATTTCTGGTTTATTTGAAATATCCTGGAAAAGCAATTCAGAAAACAACGTGATTGCCATTAAGAATATCCGGGTGATTGCTGCAGTGCAAAAGCATAAAACAGCACACTGGTTAACTAGAACCTTATAGTTGTGAAAAGATCACAGCACTAACCTGCATGATTTAGTTACCTGTCCATTATGGTTGAAGATATTTCATGTCACTGAAGATAAAGGTAAAAGCAAGCCGATCTGTTTATTGCTAAGTGGTCTTGAAATCATCATCACCCTGGATATCAACAATATTTTGATGCTTCAGTGTTCGGAATGCTAGTTTCTATGCACAACCTGAAAAGATCTCAGTTTATGCATATCTTATTGATGAAGAATGATGTGCTAAGCCGTTTCGCAATGGATATGCACCCAATGCAAGGATATTTCCATCTCCAAAGTTGTGCCCTGAAGTATCAGGGAATTGGGAATCCTTCAAGTGTGTTCCTTGTTGCCTAGGTACTAGAAATATGCCACTCTATTTTGTCTCACTGTTCAATGAGTTTATCCAGTTCTCAATGAAGGTCGGAACTGCATAAAAAAGAATAGTGGTTTAAGGAATTGTTAAACCTTGTGTCAGGAGAAAATCTACATAGTGATATCCCTTGTCACCTGTAATACTGTTGTTTTTAGTAATGACACATTAGAAACAAAAAAAGACACAGCTGCAGTAACTCAGTGGGTCATCAGCATCTCTGGAGAACACAGATAGGTGACAGATATACTTAGTTATGTTTAGCCCAACAATGGATATTAATATTGTGTTGGGGGGGGGGGGGGGGGGAGAGGGAAGAGAGGGGGGAAGAGAGAGAGAGTGGCCTAATGGCAAATATTGCAGTAATGTTCTTCTTGTAGGTGACTACAGTTGCACACAAATACCCAATTATCAGTGGTCATTCATTGCTTCTAAACTAATGGACTAAACAATTTAATGGTAGTTCAATGTGAAAGGTCTACATTTTCTCTGAGTCATGTGATGTGGATTTTTTGAAAATTACAGACCCCACCATTAATCAAAAAGCAAAATACTGCAGATGCCATAAATCTGAAGTAAAATCAGATAACGATGGAAATATTGAGCAGATCCAACAGCATCTGGAGATGGAAACAGTTAACATGAGCTTTCATTTGAATTGCAGGTGGGAATAAATGCATTTTTAAGTTGTAGAGGATGAGGGGGAGGGGTGAATGCAATGACAGGTGAGGGGACACAAAAATAAACATTATCACCTTCACAGCCAACAATAGACCATTATGGGCTCCACCATTCCTTGATCATCGTTGCTGGCTTTGATTTGTCCTGTTGCATACCTTTCATTCATTTGTTCTTCATATCTCTAGTTTCCCTCTCTCCTGACTCTCAGTCTGATGAAGAGTCTGGACCCAAAACGTCACCTATTCCTTTTCTCCAGGGATGCTGCCTGGCCTGCTGAGTAACTCCAGCATTTTTGTGTCTATCTTTGGTGTAAACCAGCATCTGCATTTCCTTCCTAAACATAAAGATAGTTGTTTTTAGAGTTAGAGCCATCTGAACGAAGTGTGAATAGTGGGAGATGAATGAGAAAAGAAGAAAATTGTGCCGTTGGCTGGATATCTGAAATTAAAAATTCACTGGAAAAGCCCAGCAGATTAACCGACATCAGTCTTCGAACAGTATGGGAGAATTTAAAAGGTGAGTGGCAATTAGTGAAGTCATCTGAAGGCAGTTAACTTGAGGCAGGAATATTTAAAGATAACCATTGGATTGGTTGGAGCACCAAATTGGCAAATTGAGCAGTTAATAAAAACAAGGCAAATTTTAGCAGAGCGGCCTATTAGGAGTGCTGTGCGGAGGTCATGTGTGGGTATTTAGCTCAAGAGTCTTAAATGCTGTGTGGAGGTCAGGTGTAAGTCTTTGGCTCTGGAGTTTTTAAGCAAAGAGGCTGGGGCTATCAGAGGCAGATAGGATAAGGTTCAGTCTGCTCTGGTGTGTGAGTCTTGTTATTTTTTATTTTTATTTCTCCCGTTCTTGGTTCAGTAGCAGTGGTGATGGCAGGTAAGTTGGTGTAATGCTCCTCTTGCAGCATGTAGGAAGTCAGGGAAACTGCTGGTGTCCCTGATGATTACACCTGTGGGATTTGTGTCCAGGTGCAGCACCTGAAAGACAGCGTTAAGACCTCGGGACCATCCAGGAGAATGAGAGCTTCTTGGATAAGATGTATAGGGAGGTTGTCATGCCCAATGTCTGGGGAAAAGGAGGGTGACGACGAGGAAGGGAAATAGATCTTTAAATCAGGTAAACCCTTTTGAGTGCTGTTAGGGGGATGACTTAGCAAAGTTGAGCAACAGTGCCAGGCAAGGCTGTGAAGAGTCTGCGAGTTCTGCGAGAGTCCAGAATGGTGTGCTGCCCCACTGGTGCCAGGGTCCAGGACATCTCGGAGTGGCTGTATAACGTTCTCAAGGGTGAGGGGAAGCACCTGGAAGTCGTTGTGTGTGTTGGCACCAATGACGGGTAGGGAAAGGAACGAGATTCAATACGAGTATAGGGAGTGAGGTAAAAGGCTAAAAAGCAGGACCTCCAGGGTAGTGAACTCTAGGGTAGTGGCATGTGCTATTGATGGTAGGAACAAGCAGATAAGGGAAATGAATGTGTTGCTGTGGAGTTAGTTCAGGGGGCAGGGATTCAGATTTCTGGACCAAAGTTTTCAAAGGTCCTTTATTTTCACGCATACCAGTTAAGGTACAGTGATATTCGTATGAGCATTGGGATCTCTTTTGGGGCAGTGGTGACCTCTACAAGAGGGATGGGTTGCACCTTAACTAGAGGGAAACAAATATCTTGGCAGGCAGGCAGGCTTGCCCAATCTTTCTCTTGGTACCGTGCCATGCACACACAGAAGATGCGATATCTGCACTTTTAACACTTTCGTTCCCAGGGACCCTAACGCTCCTGGGTGAAACAGAAATTCTCTTGCACTTCCAATGTAGTAAATTAATTTTAATGCTCACAATATGATCCCTTGTCTCCTTTGAATTTTTTCCCAACAGAATTAAAAATTGTCCACAGTATGACATGCTGTGAATGACCCCCATACAAAAATATTGATTAGGAATTCTAGGAACTCAGTCAATTTTGCTTCAACAATTGTATTTATAGTTCTAAGACAAATGTGTTGAGTCCCATTTTCAGAAAAAAAAAGATAATGACGTGATTATGCAATTATTTCCAATTAAACTCCTATTGAAATGCTACTTTCATTCGACATTGGGTTGAAATTCAATATAGATTTTGAAATTCATTTATGTTAAAGATAAAAGCCAAGGATGTTGATGTGTTCTTGAAGAACACCCATACGCTTCATATTTGCAATCTGCAAAACAAAAATGAAATGACTATTTACCAGAATGGGTAACTGGGCCACTAATATCATTACTATTATTTTATTGATTCTATTTTTAATATTCCTGGATTAGTAGAACGATTCTAGATGAATGATACGGAAACATGAATTCAAATTCCACTACAGCATTATGTTCACTATTTCATCAGTAAGATCTAAAATAAGGCTCATGGGACTTGATGCACTAACATTAAAATGTATCTGTTTCTCAAATGGCATACAGGTAAGGCAATGGGCATTCTTATCCTGCCCGGCCAGCGTGTTACTTTGGCCACAGTTTTACTATTGGCTGTCCTCTAACGGAATCACTGAGTTCGATCAAACTGATGCACATTGTGAGAGATCCTTTGTCACATGGTTTGTAGCAGCTTAACAAGGTGGCTTACCATTCATTGTCTTGGTGAGCAAGTGGCAATGGTCTGCCTTGTGATTCGATTTTCTAAACAGAATTTTCTCAGTTTATTCCTGTTCTGGTCATTCAATGTTTTTCCTTTTAAGCAATAGTGCTTTTCTCTGTGGTTTTCGTACATTTTAACAATTTTTTTCAACATTCCTGGACAGTATGGGACATCAATATGTGTTTCTGCTTTCAAGATCTCCTTCTGTATTTGGATTCCTGTATTTCTTTGGCAATCACTTTTCTCTGGTTCTATTTTCAACTTTTAGTCAATTTCAGGGTCTACTTTCACATATATACATTTTACCTTGAATTTGTATGGGCTAGAATGCCCATACAATGGGATTTAGATGACCCTCCCTGAAAAGTTGCAATATTTATCACAGACTGCAACATTATGACATGTTTATCCTTATCATTGGATTTAATAAAAGATCTTGCTAACTGTAATTTCTAGTAAACCGTTAAAGTTTATCAGGTAAAACCTGAAAGAATAATTTAGGTCCAGATAAAATACATTTATATATCCAAGCATGGTAGTTCCACTTGATTGTAATAGTCTGCAGAAATTCCCCATCATATAATTAACTTCTTACATTTAATATTATGAGACGGCCACCTAAATCAATATAATTAACTGCTGCATAAATATAAGTGGATAGGTCAAAAGAAAAATTAGAGCTTTTTTTCTCATTGATGAGAAAACAAAACCCAAATGTTAAGGCAAATTGACTGGCCAGAATCTTGCTGAGCTCACCCAATGGTAGTAATTGATGATCATAGGTAATGAGTCCCGTGTTTTATCTTCGATGCAGCAACATTTACAATTTAGTCTCAAGATTTGTCTTTGAGGCTGGGGCCAATCATCCATGGGAATATTAACCTAATACAATTTTCTTTTGTCACTTGGGACCATTTATTTTTGTTTGAAGAAAGTAATTTTGTTTTATTACATTAGACTACAAAGGATCATAGAGTCTCTTGAGTCACCTCTAATATTCACTAACACCATGCAAGATCACTCAAGTTCAATTTCCAGCTAATCCCCACCACTCTTAATTCTTTTATGTCTAAAAATCTGATATTAAATATACTTTATATCTTTAGTTTTTGCAAATTTCTGATCCCATGGAGAATACGTGGCAAAATATATTTATTTGCACAACATATTCTCCATGAGATCAGAAATTTGGGGAAAAAAACGATATAATGCAGTGTTCATATATATTTAATATCAATAACTGCTCAATAAATGTCCCTTTTTCAAATATCTGCAACACGTGCTATTTTCTGATAGTCAGAAGATGGGTAATTTATCCCAGGCACCAATGGCTAAAAGAAAAGTAGCCAAAGGTCACATGCCATCTGAACTTCCATCATTCTGAGCCTAAAAAAGTGAAAAGTGCTCTACATCTCGCCCGATGACATCAGGAATTCACTTATTGTTGGCCCATAGATTTTAGTCATGGAATCATTCAGCATGGCCCTTTTGCCCAACTTGTACATGCCCACCAAGGTTCCCCATCTACACTAACCCCCACCTACCTGTGTTTGGCCCATATCCAGCTAAACCTTTCCTATCGCTGTACCAGCCCAAATGCCTTTTTAATATTGTGATAGTGCTTGTCTCAACTAGCTCCTCTGGCAGCTCATTCCCCATACTCACCACCCTTTGTGTGAAAAAGTTGCTCCTCGGGTTCCTATTAAATCTTTCCCCTCTCACCTTAAACCTACGTCCCCTTAAATCTCGATTCCCCTACTCTGGATTAAAAATAGTGCATTTATCCTATCTACCCCACACGTGATCTTATATACCTCTAAGAAATCCCCCTGTCCTCCTGTACTCCAAGGAATAAATTCCCAGCCTACACAATCTCTCCCTATATCCCGGGCCCTCGAATTCTGGCAAATGTTTTCTGCACCTTTTCCAGCTTAATAACATATTTCTTATAACAGGGTGACCAAAACCCAACACAATATTCCAAATGTGGCCTCACCAATGTCTTGTACAATTGTAACATAACCTCCCAACTTCTATGCTCATTACTCTGATGAATGCCAGTGTGCAGAAAGCCATCTTGACCACTCTATACAACTGTGACTCCACTTTCAAGGAACTATGTACCTAAACTCCTAAATCCCTCTGCTCTACAGGACTCCCCTGATCCTTGCCATTCACTGTGAAGGTTGTGTCCTGGTTTGACTTCCCAAAATGCAACACCTCTCGCTTATCTGTCATATGTCAAATAAATGTTATTTATCAGTGGATAAAACTGGGTGTGATAGTGATATTTTTGTAAGCATCTAAAACTTTTGATACACTTACCTTTCTTTATGTGGGGGAGATGGGTAATTTGCTCCAGCATTTATAACAATAGAAAGTTTTTAGTGGTTTTTAGTTCTTCATGAACCACCTCTCTGCTTGAAAATGTGAAAGGTTAAGTGACTTCTCCCCTGATAACATGAAGCAATTGAACTTTGACCACTTTTCCAAAGTTCCTGTTGCCATAGGGGTCTGGGGACAAATAATCTAACTTCCCATTATATCCTTGGGTAGAGCTAAAGTCCAGGAGATTTTAACAAAATTAATTGAGAGCTGAAAATATTGCATCTCATTTCAATCACTTGTTAGAGAAAATTGTAGTGGATTCATATAAATTTGCAATAAAATGCCAAAATTCAGTGGCTGAATATAATGTCAGCAATTTACAACTTTTCATTAAGTATAAAAATTACTAATGATAATTTTAAAAGCCTAATGAGCCAAGCCAAAGACTTCTTTTGGGTTTATAAATATTCTATTTACACTTCTAATTTCCTGGAAGATTATATTTTTATTTTTACTAAACTGAAAAAAAATTGTTAGTAGGAAATCTATCCATCACCCACCACGGTTGTCAAGGTAAAGACTGAGGGGTGGAATGCAGCAAGAGTTTTGCAGGCATGAGCAGCATTTGTTGTCCTTCACCATTTGCTTTTGAAAAGATAGTGAGGTGCTACCACTTTGAACGTCCCTCAGGCCTTGTTGTGAAGGTTTTCCGCAGTGCTATTGTGCATGGTATCCCAGCATTTAGACCCAGTAATAATATGTTACAGCAACAAATTGGCCATCAGAGTGAGCAGCTTCGAGGGGACCTTGCTAGCAATTGTGTTTATGTAAAACATTGCAACCGTGCATTTTGCAAGCAGTGCTGCAACCAAGATAGAATGCAAGTGGGGGACAAGAATATTATGAATGATGAATGGGTGCCAGTCAAGTTTTGTTCCAGATAGTTTCAGAATCATTGAGCGAAGTTGGATGCATCCGGTCAAGCAGTCCTGATTTCTGCTTTGCTGCAGGAAAGCCAACCTCAAATATCCTCTCATTTACAATTGATGTGGCTGCTCAAGTTGGGTTTCTGGTCAGGGATGACTCCCAGGATGTTGACGGTGGAATGCCTGCTTACAGTAATGCGAATGAGTGTTGTGGTAGATGGTTTATATCTCCGCTGTTGCACGTTGTTATGTGTGGTGTGAATGTAAATTTGAGCCAGTGTCTGAATGTTGTCTGGATATTTCTATAGGGAGGCTTGGGTTATGACATTGAGCAGTTGCGAATGGGATTGAATATTAAGCAGGAGAGCTTTTTTGATCTGTACATTTCTGGACTGAAGTGGGAGGTGTTGTTGTTGGACTTGTTTCTGGGAGCCAAGTGGAACAAATGTAATGGGGGAAATGCTATGAAAGGACGATCATAAGATTTGGAATAACCATAGAAAAGAATATAGACAACTTGAAGATGAAAATGATCAATTGAAGAAGTGTCAATGCCAATGGGCTGAGAACAGACTTGACCTGGATAAATTGAATCACAGCATGCCCATGAGGGTGATTCCTGTCAGCATCTTTGTGAATCTTCTCTGCACTCTTTGAAGCTTAATGACATGTTTTCTACAGCAGCATGATCAAAACTGACCACGATACTCCTGTCTTTATAACTTTCCCCTCAACCTCATCCAGGGACCCTGTCAGTCCTTTCAGGAGAGGCAGAGGTTTGCTTGCACTTCCTCCAATCTCATCTACTATATTCAGTGTCCCAGTGTGGGCTCTTGTATATTGGCAAGACCAAGTGTAGACTTGCCGATCGCTTCGCTGAACACTTACACTCAGTCTGCCTTGGCCTCCGCGATCTCGGTTGCCAAACATTTTAACTCCCCTTCCCATTCCCATACTGACCTTTCTGTCCTGGGCCTCTTCCATTGTCAGAGTGAGGCCACACATGAATTGGAGGAACAGCTTGGGAAGTTTGCAACCCAGCGGTATGAATGATGATTTCTCTAATTTTAAGTAACTCCTGCATTCCTTCCCCCCCCCCCCCCCCTCCCCCACCCAAATCATTCTACTAGTTCTACTGTTTGCAGCCTTGTTCCCTGTCGTAGCACACCTTCCCCAGCCAACAATGAGTCTTCATAGACTCCACCCTTCCTGAGGTCATCTGTTGCCGGCACTGTTTAGATCTGATTATCTTTAAATCTGAAGAAGGGTTCTGACCCAAAATGTCACCTATTCCTTTTCTCCAGAGATGCTGCCTGATCCACTGAGTGACTCCAGCATTTTGTGTCTATCTTCGGAATAAGTGTGCATCTGCAGTTCCTTCCTACACATTGTGTCTATCACAATACACCAATACAATACGCCTGACTAATATCTTATGCAACATCGTAACAATGAGGAAGGGAATTGTCTTATTTTTTAATTAAATATTTGTAGTTATTTTGTTTTTCTACTTCAAATGAGCATTTTTAATTAAAATGTTAATTATTATTTTTAATTACTTCAATGTTTGCGGTTTTTACATATTCCTTAATGTCAGAAGCATTAAACTGTTCAACTGTTCAATGACAGCTTTAGCAGAAAGAATAGCTCCATCCCCAGAAACTGTTTGACTAAAGGGCACGGGAGGCATGAATTGGCACATGTTAAACCCACTTCACCACAATCCAGCCCGTTAGGAGCACGAGAAAAGCTCTTGCCTAAACCTAAAAAAGTGGCCGTGAAGCCTGCTGGAGTTTGGTGTGACTGAATCAGTAAACTTCTGTCTTTGTTTAGAGCAGTATTTTTAGGTGGTCAGAGGATAGGGTGACATTAAACATTTTGACTCAGAGATAAAACCGTTGGAGCTTCCTATCTTGATCTTTGCAATGAAGCCAGTCCTGTCTTATAGCAAAGTCAAATTTCAAGTCCGAGGAAATAACCCGAAACAGAGGGGAAACCAATGGATCTACCAAATTTGGGTTTCTAAAATACATTTCGTAAGATGCCACAGGGTGATATTAAATGAATATTTTTCATCCCTTGTTTATTGAGAAGAACATGGAAGTTCCTACATTTGGTGAGTCATGGACTGATTAGGGATAGACAGTTTTTTGAAGTGATCACCAAGAAGATTGATGTGAATGCTCTATATGGTCATTAGGAAGGCCTTGACCCACATGGTAGGCTAGTCTGGAAGGTTCTATCACAGATAATCCAAGGTGAGCTAGCCGATTGGGTTGAAAACTGGATCAGAGGGAGGTGTCAAAGGGTAGTTGTGGAGGATTGTTTTTCTGATTGGAGGCATGTGAACATTGGAATGTTGTAGGGGTTGGTGCTGGGTCTGCCCTTGTTTGCTATCTATGTTAGCAATTTGGATGACAATGTTGTTAACATTGCTAATAATTTTGCAGATGACACCAAAATTGGTGGTGTAGTGGACAATGAGGAAGGGTGTCAAAAGTCTAGTATGCCTTTTGAAGCAAGTAACTAGGAAAGTTGATAGAATGTTTGTTAATTGCAAGGGGAATTGAATACAAAAGTAAGGAGATAACGCTTCAGTTATGTAGGGCATTGGTGAAACCATATTTGGAGTAATATGTCCGGTACTGAACTCCTTACTTTGTGAAGGCTGTTACTGTGTTGCAAGCAATTCAGAGAAGATTTTCTAGACCAATATCATGAATGACAAAGACACAAGAACTGCGGCTGCTGTAATCTTGAGTAAACCACAAAGTGCTGGAGTAACCCAATGTGCCAGGCAACATTTCGATAGTTGGTAATTCAGAGGACATTGATACGTCACGTTTCAGGGCGGATTTCTTCTTCAGACTCCTTGAATGACAGGTTGTCTTATGAGGAGACTTGGTCGGTTTAGGATTTTATGCTGAACTTTTGAAGAGTGAGAGGTGATGAAATTGAAACAAATCCTTTTTGACAGATTGATGTGTAAATAATGTCTCCCCACCTGGGGGAATCTAAAACTAGGGTCATTGTTTATGAGTAAGGAGTCAGGCATTTAACACTGAGATGATGCCGTTGCCTTCCGTTCTCTGTGCAGTGGAAGCAGATATTTTGAATATTTAGTGACTCCTCTCCTTGTGTATTGCCTCGGTGAAGTTTACTATTCTTACACTGCAATCATTGCACTTTTCTACTTGTCTATTATTGTGCTTATCTTTAGTATGATTCTACTGGAATGGATGCAAAACAAAGAATTTAGTTGTACCTAGATAATAAGAGATTATACGAGACAATAAGGTATCATTGAACCCTTGATATCTTTGATAAACAAAGAGGTACAAGGTCGATAATATGAAGTTGAGGTGACAGTCAGATAAGCCATGACCTTATTAAATGGTGGAATAGTTGTGAGTGGAAGACCTGCTTTTAACTTGTAGGTTTTTGTGGAATTACTGAAAACCCTGTCAGACCCATCTTCAAGTCTCTAAGATTTTGACTGAAGTATTGTTCAGTTGTACAGGGGTAGAAGGACCTAATAATGGGAAATTAATGACCTGAAATGTTAAGCAGATGTGTGACCTGAATGTTACATTTTGTAAAAGATTTAATGCATTTAGCTTTTCTGCAAAAATAATTTACATTAATTGGGTTTTGTTCAATATCATTGTAACAGGACATTAATAGAATGTTACCAAGACTGGAAGGGTGGGTCATTTCTGTGAACCAGAGGGGGGCTACAGAGATCTGAGGGTCCAGTCAGGTTAAAATAAGTGGGACTGAGCAAGGGCAAGAGTTATAGTTAAGCTCAAGCTAACTTTAACCTCAGCTGTGAAAGAGATAACATTCTATTTTAAATAGTAGGATTTGTTATTGAATAGAAATAGTTAAAAGTGTAAAAACTTTTCAGCTGATGTAAAAGGAGAGGTCATGACCGTCAAATCCCAAGATGCTAAGGAGTGCATAGTTGCAGAGAAGAATCGTACCCTTCAGCTCTTTTTTTTAAAAAAACCTATAATTTCGTAAAATTAATTTCTAGTTAATTTTCTAAATTCTTAAGATGTCTAAGTCTGGAATTCAAATAGGCCAATTAGAGCCTGGTATGAATTGATGTTCTGTGGAATATATTGCATCTTCGTTAAAAGCAAATGACTTAATGTTGTTTATTTCTTAATGCTATTTTAATTATAATACTCCAGTATAAAGTAATCAAATGAAGAAACACTTCTAATTGTTATGTAAAATATTGTCTGAGTTCCATCTAGCGGAAAATGATTTTTCCATTTTACATGCTATTTCACATGAACCATAGGGATTGTTGAAGGCAGTAATTTCCATTCATTCAGTTATGGTTATTTTAGATATTTAATGTTCAAATGCAAAATGTGACCATTAGTGAGATTATGGAACCCCACAGATAACTAATCAAGGTATCATGTAAACATATGCATAGATGAGTTAATGACACTTGAATGTGCCGCTGTTGTGGTTGATAGTTGCTACTGAATACGTAACAGAACTAGATGGGTGCTTTGTGAACATTTGAACTTGGCGTTAAAATGGAAGCATTGTGTCTCCTCTGCCTGCTCCATTAGTGCTATGGTACTAAAATTTTAAATATAAATTGTGAAGTTACTCTTTAAATGAATATTTATATCTGTTGAAAATAACAGCATGTCGAGTAATATCAGATCTATTTTCTATGTTTGAATAATGATTTTGGAACCTAAATTAAGGTTGCATATCGAGAACGCAAATCACAGATGTGAATTATGTGACGTGGGCTCCACCTGTTGGAGATGAGTAGATCTCACAAGCCACAAAATTCACAGCATTAAAATAATCCATTGATATTATTAATGTTACTTAAATTTGTATTGACAACTTGACCTACTTGTTAGTTTTGAACAAATATATAAGAAACAAATGGCACGGCATGGCATGTGATTTCTGCTACAACATATGAAATTAAAGGCAAGGAGAGGATGACCGGTTTGATGGTTTCACTGCTACACAGTGACGCAGCGGTAGAGTTTCTGCCTTACAGCGCCAGAGACCTGGGTTCGATCCTGACAGTAGGTGCTAGCTGTACAAAGTTTGTACGTTCTCCCTGTGATTATGTGGGTTTTCTCCGGGTGCTTCGGTTTCCTCCCGACTCCAAAGACATACAGGTTTGTAGGTTAATTGGCTTTGGTAAAATTGTAAATTGTCCCTAGTGTGTAGGATAGTGCTAGTGTATGGGATCACTGGTCGGCGTGGACTCGGTGGGCCAAGGGGCCTGTTTCCGTGCTGTATCTCTAAATTAAACTAAATAGTCTGGCTCAGCTGTGATTGTTAAACTGAAGATCACAAGACAGTAACTGAAGTGAGTTTACAAATCTGCAAAACAAGTATGTGCCATTAAAATGGAAATAATTCATAGGATAGATTTTTTAAAGTTGAAATATTCAGCATGGAAACAGGCCCTTCGGCCCAACAAGTCCATGCTGACCATCGGTCACCCATTCACGCTAGTTCTTTGTTATTCCACTTTTACCCACACCCTTCATACTAGAGGCAATTTATGAAGGCTGATTAATCTACAAACCCGCACGCCTTTGGGATGTGGGAGGAAATTGGAGCACCCAGAGGAAACCCATGTGGTCACAGGGAGAACATGCAAGCTCCACACAAACAGTACCCGAGGTCAGGATCAAATCCGGGTCTTTGGCGCTGTCAGACTGTGGTGCTACCAGATGCTGTACCACCCTTAGCTTTCAGCAAAGCAAATACACAGAATTTCATAGCTCAAAAGTCCAGAAATATTTCCCATTTCTGTAAGAAATGTTAGGATGTTAGTAGGGCTGGAGACCAAGCTACACTGGGATTTTTTGTGTTTGGCAGAAAGGGGACATTGGATATCTGGCAGAAAAACTGCAGGAGAATCCAAAGAAATTCTATGTACACTAAGGGAAAAAGAGTAACGAGGGAGAGAATACAGCCTCAGTAGACCAAAGTGGACATGCGTCTAAAGCCGCAGAAGATGGTGGGGTCATTATTGATTCTTTCTCCTCACTTTTTACTGTGAAGAAAGACACAAAGATTAGAGAACTTGGGAAATGTAATGGGAATGTCTTTGGAATAGCGTGCATAGCAGAAGAGGAGGTGCTGGACATCTTAAAACATATGCAGGCAGATACATTTCCAGAGCCTAATCAGGTATATCCAAGAATATTGTGGGAAGTTTGAGAGGAAATGTGGGAGCCCTGGTTGATGCTTTCAAGAGAGAGCTAGATAGAGCTCTTAAATAAAGCGGAGTCAGGGGGAGAAGGCAGGAACAGGAGAGTGTTGTAAAACAGAGGTCTTTGAAGTACAATTAAATAGTTCCCTGAAAGAGGTGGCGCAGGTGTGTACAGTGGTGAAGAGGACACACTGGTCTTCATTAGTAAGGGCGTTGTGTAGAAGTTGAGACGTTATGTTGTAGATGTTGCTGAGGTTGCACTTGGAGTATTGAGTGCAATTTTGATCACCCTGCTATAGGAAAGATGCCATGAAGCTGGAAAGGGTGCAGAAAAGATGCTTCTAGGACTCAGAACTGAGTTATAAGGTGTGGTTGGCTATGACTTTATTCCTTGGAGTGCAGGAGACTGGGAGGTGATCTAATAGAGATGTACAAAATCATCAGGAGAATGGATAGGGTGAACGCACACAGCCTTTTTTCCCCAGTGTAGGGGAATCAAGAACTAGAAGGCATAGATTTAAGGTGAGAAGGGAAAAATTTAACAGGAACTTTTTCACACTGGGTGGTGGGTATATGGAACGAGCTGCCAGAGGTGGTGGTTGAGGCAGGTACTGTAACATTTGAAAGACATTAGGACAGGTACAGGAACGGCAGGTGGATATAGGTCAAATGTAGCCAAATGGGACTAGCTTAGATGGGCATCTTGGTTGGCACGGCGGAGTTGGGTTAAAGTGCCTGTTTCGATGCAGTGTGACTCTGTATGCTTTCTTTAACGGACACTGTTACTTTAATTAATAGATTAAAATTGAAATGAAAGTTGTCATTGTGCAGTGGGTATCTGAAAACCACTGGAAATCCAAAACTGGTGGGTGTGGAAAGCCCTGCCAGGTTTATCACTACCCAGATGAGCGTTTCCTAACATGTGGTCCTTGCCTATAAACCACAAACTACGAAGTGGGATTCATTTAAACAGTTAGTTTTGATTGGCATCGACATGAGGCATTATAGGTTCCTGTCCCATGAATCACTGTGAATCTGACGGTCTGAGGTAAATTGTTAATTTTGATCAATAATATGTACAGTATTGGATACCATATTATGAATAGATTGGAGGGATACTTGTTAAGTAATTGTTCTTTCAAGTCAGCTCCTCTCCTCTACAAACATTTAGTGAAACAAAAGTGAAATATTGCAGATATTTGAATCTAAAAATAAAAGTGTGATAAAGTGATCGGCCATTTGGGAAGGATCTCTGTGCAGTGGGAAAGATGGAATTAGTTTTGGTTTCATGACCTTTCTCAATGTCATGAAAGCTCTGAACTTGCCAAGAGAACGATATTCTGTGGTTTTGTTTTAACATTACAATGATTGTTCACATATTCACACCATAATGTTCAAAGTCTGAAGCATTAATCATAAATGTTCACTGCCAACGTGTGCATTCTTTTGTTCAGATTAGCTACTATGTTTGGTTACTGACTTGTTTTATAATAAATTAAGTAGATTGAAGTGAAGAACCTAATACAAATTGTAACTAACTGTTGTATTCCATCAGTAGAAAATATGACTTGCAGAGTTTAAAGTGTCATGTGTATTTGAGTTTGTTGTCGATTGTTTATTGCCAAGTTTTTTGCCAGATGTATAAATAAGATGAGGTACAGGTACAATGAAAGTCTTGCTTACAGGCACAAAGCCAAAACATAAATTATACATAAACTGCAAGTAAATTACACACAAATCACACAAATTACACACAAATCACAAAATGTTGTTGAGGTAGGATTAGGGATGTGCAATAACCTGATAGTTGTAGGCACGTAGCTGTTCCTGAACCTGGTGGCATGTGACCAAGCTTCTAAATCTCCTGCCTGATGGTAGCAGTGGGAAGAGGACATGGCCTGGGTGGTGAGGATCCTTGACTGTAGATTCTGCCGCCTTGAAGCAGCTCCTCATGTAGACGCTTTAGATGGTGGGGAGTGCCATGCCCATGATGGACCAGCCTGAGTCCACTACCCTCTTGCAGATGATACAAAAGTGGGTGGTTTTGCAGATAGTGAAGATGGTTGTGAAAAATTGCAGCAGGATGTTGATCGATTGGGCCAGGTGGGCTGAGGAATGGTTGATGGAATTTAGAGAAATGTAGGGTGTTGCATTTTGGGAAGTCTAACATGGGCACGACCTACACAGTGAATGGTGGGGCTCTGGGGAGTGGTGTAGAGCAGAGGGATCTAGGAGTGCAGGTGCATGGTTCCTTGAAGGTGGAGTCACAGGTAGATAGGGTGGTCAAAAAGGCATTTGGCACATTGGCCTTCATCAGTATTGAGTAGAGAAGTTGGGAGGTCATATTGCAGTTGTATTAGACGTAGGTGAGGTCACATTTAGAGTATTGTGTTCCGTTCTGGGTGCAATGTTATATGAAAGATGTTGTCAAGATGGAAAGGGTACAGAGAAGATTTACGAGGATATTGCCAGGACTAGAGGGTCTGAGTTATAGAGAGAGGATGAGTAGCCTGGGTCTCGATTCCTTGGGGCGCAGGAGTATGAAGGATGATCTTATAGAGGTGTATAAAATCATGAGAGGGATAGATCGGATAGATGCACAGAGTCTCTTGCCCAGAGTAGGTGAATCGAGGACCAGAGGACATAGGTTTGTGAAGGGGAAAATGTTTAATGGGAATCTAAGAGGTAACTTTTTAACACAAAGGGTGATGGGTGTATGGAACAAGCTGCCAGAGGAGGTAGTCAAGGCAGGGACTATGCCAATGTTTAAGAAACAGTTTGACAGGTAAATGGATAGGACAGGTTTGGAGGGGATATGGACCAAACAGGGGAAGGTAGGGCTATTGTGGCTGGGACATATTGGCCATTGTGGGCAAGATGAGCCAAAGGTCCTGTTTCCACACTGAATGACTCGATGACTGCATCCTTTTGTGTTCCTGTGTTGTTGCATTGCCATACCAGGCCCAGAAGCAGTCAGAATACTTTCTACGGAGCATGTACAGAAGTTTATTAGTATTCAGTGACGTGCCGAATCTATTTAGACTTTGAAGACAGTAGAGGCACTGCTGCGCCATCTTCATGATTGCATCTGTGTGCTGGGCTCAAGACAAGGTCACCAATGATGTTAATCCCCAGGAATTCAAAGCTGCTAACTCTCCACCTTTGAATCATCAATAAAAACTGGAATATGGTCTCCTGACTTTCCCTTTCTGAAGTCAACTATTAGTTCCTGTCACTGGCCAGGCCTGTCCACTGCTGAGGTTCTGGATTTAGGCACTTAAAAAAAGTCAATAGTTCCTGCTTCTATAATCCTGTCAGGCAGTGAGTTCCTGGATGAATAAACTTTTCTTAGTTTTTTTTACTACTTCTACCAATTGTTTAAAATTTATGCTTTCTAGTTTTTATCTTGGTGGGGTTGTGAGTAAGGGACAGAATGTAAAGTGGGTCAGAGGATATGGACAAGTTAAGTTGTTGTATGAAATACAATGCATGAAGAGAAGTGTACTGGTTAAATAGTGAGAATTCTACACCTGATCATGAGGAAAAAGACTTTTGACTTTCTGTCGTATCTCTGCCTCCCGTTCTCTTAAACTTCTATCAGGTCAACCCTCAGCCTCCTTCACGCCAGGGAAAACAAATCCAGCCCATCCAATCTCTCCCCAGAACTCAGGTCCTCTAATCCAATCAATAACCTGGTGAGTCTTCTCAGCACTCTCTCTAGCACAACCACATCCTCCACATCCGCCAGAACCACACAAAGTACTACAGGTACAGTTCAACACAGTGGTTTATAAAGTCACAACATGATCTAAGAAACATTATACAATTTTTACATGACTTCTCTGCTATTCCATTCTTTGTCCCAGCTAATGCCCTTGGTACACGTGACAATAAACTAAACTAGCGTTCCATATTCTATTTGTGGCCACCTGATCTAACAAACCAACACCTGCAATTGAAAGCTTTCCTTCCTATGTGCCACATATCCAAATCATCTACTGCCAATACCTGTGCAATACCTTTAATATAAAGTCACTAATATAGAAAAGTACAGCACAAGAACTGGCCTTTTGGTCCACGATACCAAGACTATCTCTTCCCTGCACAAAATCCATTTCCCTCCATTTACATGTGCCTATCCAAAAGTCTCTTAAATGCTACTATCGCACTTGCCTCAACTTGCAGTGCGTTCCAGGCCTTCTGTGTTTATAAAAGAAAAGTTTCCCCACATACCTACTTTAAACTTTTCTCATCTCACCTTACAGCCATGGCCTCTAATGTTTATTTTTTCCATCCTGGGAAAAATATTCCAACTGTTTAGTCATAATTTTAAGTTAAGAAGTTTAAAAACTTCTCTCTTATACCTCTCGTAATTTTATATACCTTCAACAGGTCTCCCTGCAACCTCCGGTGTTCCAGAGAAAACAAATCAAGTCTGTTCAACCTCTGCCTGTAGCTAGTACCCTTAATTCAAGCATCATTCTGGTAAACCTCTTTCAAAGCCTCCACATCCTTCCTGTAATGGGGCGACCACTATGATGGGGCTATTCACAAAATGCTGGAGTAACTCAGCAGGTCAGGCAGCATCTCGGGAGAGAAGGAATGGGTGACGTTTCGGGTCAAGACCCTTCTTCAGACTGATGTCAGGGGGGTGGGACAAAGGAAGGATATAGGTGGAGACAGGAAGATAGAGGGAGATCTGGGAAGGAGGAGGGGAAGAGAGGGACAGAGGAACTATCTAAAGTTGGAGAAGTCGATGTTCAAATGTTGCTGCCTGACCTGTTGAGATACTCCAGCATTTTGTGAATAAATACCTTCGATTTGTACCAGCATCTGCAGTTAGTTTCTTATACTACGATGGGGCTAACAATATCTGTTACAAAAAGCCAGGGATTGAACACTGTGCCTTGTGGAGCCCCCAGGGTAATAACTTCCGGTTGCACAAACACATTGTCAATCGTTGCCATTGAGTTCTACCCACTTTACTTATTGTGGATACAATTTGCTATTTATCCCTTGGTTACAGTGCGTCTTTACTTTTTTGACCATTCTATCAAAAGCTTTACCCTCACAGACTAGATCAAATACAGTCTCCCATCAACCATCCTTGTTATCTCTTCAAAAAAAGTCAAGGAGGTTTGTTAGACATGATCTTCCCTTAACAAATCCACGGCAGCTGTCCTCTATTAATGTCTCTAATTGAAGGTTTATATTTTCTCCCAAAATTGCTTTCAATAATTTGCTCACCCAATTTAAACGAGCAGATCTGTAATTCCTTTCATTTAAAAGAATGGTACATGAGCAGTCTTACAATACTGTGACTCCACTCCTGTAGCTAAAGAAAAATGAAAAAGATCAGTCTCTGATTTTGCTTATTTTCAATCTGGGTTACATTTCATCTGGGTCTGATGATTTATCCATTTTCAAACATGCTGTTCAACGTTAATACTCTGTCGTTCTGTATGTTTATCTCATCTAGTGTTTCACCAAATTCTTACTATTACTGCCATTGTCCCTGTTTGTGAAGCCAGCTGCAGCATTCTTTAAGAACTTTACCCACATCTTCCACCTCCACAAGCTCCTACATATCTTTAATTACCCCTCCTAATTAAGAAACATTTAGATGTTTAGACTTGCTAATGTTTTGTCACAATTTTTCTTTCCTTTCTTAATCTCCCGTTAATTTTACTCCTCTACTTTCAATGTTCTTTAAGACTTTCTGCAGTATTAAGTATCGAGGAGCTTGCAGTGAGACCAAGAGCAGCAAATTCCTTTGGGATGCTGACGTCCATGGAGAACTTGATGTTGCATTGGAAGTTCTGCTGGATCTGTTGATTCTGAAGATTCTTGAGGTAACCACAGTAATAGTGGGCATGATGGTTGTAATCCACTGAAATCTCTTCTTCTGGAGTGTCCCAGAGGACTGGAAACTGCAAAAACAATGCTATTATGCAAGGCAGGAGAAAAACCCAAAGCAGGAAATTATCAGCCTGATAACCTAACACCTTGGTCATTGGAGTAAATGCTGTAGTCCATTTATAAGGATGGAATAGCAGCACAACATAGCTTTATGAAAGGGAAATTGTATTTGTCAGAGCTCAAATGTAAGGTCGGGACTCTTAGCTGCATTGATGTACAGAGAGATCTTGAACTCCATAGTGCCCTAAAGGTAGCAGCACAGGTAGATAGAGTGGTATAGAAGGCATATGGTATGCTTGCCTTCATCGGTTGGGGCTCAGAGTATGAGTCAGGAAGTCATATTACAGCTTTGGAGTATTGCCTGCAGTTCTGTTTGCACTGTCACAGTAAGGATGTGGAGGCTTTACAGAAGTAGTAAACCAGGATACTTACTGGATTGGAGGCTATTAGCGAAGAGGTTGGACAAACTTGTTTTCTCTGGGGGCTGAGGGAAGACCTGATAAGAGGGAGGCACAGCAGATAGGGTAGACAGTCAATCTTTTTTCCAGAGCTTTGAGCTTATAGCTTTGAGGTTAGAGGGGGAAACTTTAGGGAGATGCATGGGACAAATCTTTCATAAGAGATTGTGGCAGATACTTGGAATTAACTGTCTGAGATGGTGGTACCAACAGATACGATTGTGGCATTTAAGGGGCTTTGAGATAGACATGGATATGCAGAAAATGGTGAATCGCATGTAAGCAGAAGAGAATAATATATTTGGCATCTTGTTTGACACAGATTTTGAGGGCCGAAAGGGCATATTGTTGTGCTGAACTGTTCTTTAAAGATGTAAGCAAAAGGCTGCATAAAAAGGAAATAGTGCATTGCAGGAAGGCATGGGGAGTGTTCCACAAGACATTTGATAAGTTGCCATAAAAGAAGTTACACCAGAATTTTGGGAGTGATATATTAGCATGGTTAAGGGATTAGTTAAAAAAAACAAAAGATGGATGGGATATGTTCATTTTTGGAGTGGCACATATTAACTAGTGGGACACAGGGATCAGTGCTGGGATAACTATTTACAATTTAAATTTATGACTTTATTAAAGGAACCAAGTATTCTCTAAAATTTACTGATAATGGGTGGGTGAGCAAGTTGCAAGGAAATGACAAAGAGCCTGCAAGGGGAACATAGATTAAGCAAGCAGACAAGAGTATTTTGTGGGAAAATTGGAGATGCCCACTTGGGAAGGAAGAATGAAAAAGCAAATTATTTAAGAGACTAGAAAATGTACAAATTGACCTGGGTGTTGTGGCATAGGAAGGTACAGTTCTAGCAACCCAGATTTGATTCTGAGCTGCAGTGTCTGCATGGAGTTTGTTCACTCTCTCGGTGACTTTGAGATTCCACTACTCTAGTTTCCTGCCAATTTGCAAATATATTCAGGTAGCTAGGTTAGTTGGCTACTCTAAATCACTGGTGTAGGAGAAACAGGAGAGCTGATGCATGTGAGAGAGACTAGATTACAGGAAAATAAGTAGGGGAATTGGATTGAGGAGGTTGCTGTGGGAGCTGATGTAGATGCAGTGGACGAATAGCTGCCTCCTGTGCCATAGGGGCAATGAGAAATGTTAAATGTTAACACACAGATACAGTGGAACTTCACTAGATAAATTCTTTGTGCCAACCATTGTCCTCTCCCACTTACTCTGGTACCTGGACTAATTTCTCCCTTTCCCCCAGTTCTGATAAAGGGAAGGGACCTAAAACATTGTTTTTGCTAATGATTTTAAAATTGTGCACCATGTTGACGCATGCGGAATTAATAACTAGTATCAGAAAGCAGTGTATGAATACAAGATATATACTAATATTTGATATTACAGCGAAAACAGAAGGGAGGAGTGTGAAATATAATCAACTCAATACATTTTTTTTTGTAAATGGTGGATCTGACTTTGAAAGTTGCAACATTGCCTCATTTAGAAATGTCACCCAGTTCTAAAATGAGGCTTGGCAAGAGATCAGCCACGGTCATAATGAGTAGTGAGGCAGGCTTGAGCACTGTGTGGCCTACTTGCATTTTCTTAGAAAAGGTGGGCAAGACTACTACAAGATACACAGATACAAGCTGTATTTATAATGTACTTTTATATATACACACATAACATTGATTTAATTAAGATTTGATCAAGGTTATTTAAAGAATGCAGCAGATGTATTTTGTTTTGAACTGGACAGGATGAGAATCAGTGTTAACTACTGCCAGGAGGATTGAAGGTGTATTACTGAGGTTAAGTGTAATATTTCTATCTTATGCATGCAGCCCAATGTTAATGATGGGTTGAGTGGTTCAAGTAAAATATTACTGCTGTTAATGTTGGACAATTAATGCTTTGAAGTCAGTCAACTGTGCCCATTCTTCAGTTGAATTCCCCATGTGGCTCTTCAACCATATAAATGTAAAAAGTAATTTCACTATGATGAGTTGTGAGCTACAGACAGGGTGGTGGATTCTGTAAGAACAGCCATTGTACTTAACTGTAGGTCCACAACCTATTTTCCCACAATTAATGAATCGACACCTCCTTTAATCCGGACAAAATTAAGAGAGTGCACTGAAAATTCTCTGGATGCATTTACTGAAGGCATTATGTGTGGCACGTGCTCCTTTGGGGTGTGTCCCTCTATCCCAAAAGTGTTATTTGTTTACATCTGCAGTTGTTGGCGGTGATCGCTCGGCTTTGTGCAATTCTTTGCTTATTTTGCTTATATTTAACCCCAGCTATGGCTTCTAAGCAAGGTTCAAGTGACAGTCATGGTGTCAAGTGCAAGTACGTTTAAATTAATTTAATATTTGTTTTATTTAAGTTTCTAGCAATCCATGGTGCCTTAGAGACATGGAGGGGTATTGTATCATTATTATGTGACCTCTGATGGTCACATTGCAAAGGAGGACGAAGGTCATCTGAATGAACAAAACAATGACTCAAAGGTATGGAGTGAAATCCTGAGGTTTGCAATACCAAACTGATGCAGTATTGGGAACAAGGGAGTTGTCCACTCAATCAATGGAATAACTTCACTTGAATTGGGTTGGAACCAGATTTGCATCGTAGCAAATAAAATTACTGGGTATAAAGCTAGGAGCAAAATAGGTGAGAATGGGCTTTGGGTGAATGGAAATTTAGAAATAATTAGAAACAACTGTCAAGAGTTTGATGTTCTATCATTATTTAACTGGGCGATAAAACAGCTCTTTCTCTGCAAAGGATTACTCGACAGATCTAATCTGTATTCATGTTGCAAGAGCACCATTATGTGATATTTGTCCCAAAGGCTTCAGTGACATTCGTTAAGTTACATTTGTCCTCCTCCACGTGACAGTAATGCTTAAACAATGCCCTGGATTCAGTATGTCATTTTTAAACAATTTTGTTTTCACACATTTCCATGAAACAAAGATCAAAACTGTAGTCAACTGCTTGGTGCTGCTTTCCCCCCAGTTGCTGACCAGCACTTAATTCAGGCGAGGTTGTAGAGATTCTCTGTTGCTTGTATTGAGCAATGTGCACAAAGACCCAACACCAAGGTGGAACTTCACCAGTGAAGGGGATGGCTACGGGGAGTAGATTATGTTGAACTATTATTCACACTTTTTTCTAGAAAGGCAGAAGGTGGTCATCTAAATGAACAGCACAAAGGTTCTATTTTTATGTCTGGTGTGAAATGCAGAGGCTTGGAATACAAAACTGAGTAATGGAGAGGGAGTTGTACACTATTTTGGATGACCTTCTTTTGCCTTTGTGCAGAAAATCAAAAGTGTAAATAACTAAAGTTTTGAAGTGCAAATAATAGTTAAACATGTACAATTGTAAATCTTTTGAGTAGTTTTTAAAAGTCTGAAAAAAAAATCTGCATAAGCTGGGGTATAGTCTACTCAGCTGCTACAAGTTGTCTCACCTTGAGTGTTGAACTTGTTTTACCCTTATTCCCTATACACAGCAAAGTGAGCCACATCCCTCACTTGTCAGGAGACCGACATTTGGGTAAATTTTCATTTTATTTTGAAGTCAGCTGTGAGCGAGCGGTTGCCCATAAATTCTGGCTTAATGAACAAGACCAAAAATGAATGAGAAATAGAATTTTGTAGTTTTATTACTGGATTTGGCTGCACTCTCTACAGCATCAGCAGCACCTTTTTAAGTCAACAGTTAAACATGTTATTTACAGTGAAAACAATGCAGCTTTTGACACCAGGAACACAGGCAACCGCTTAAATATACAACATTAACAAGCCCAGATAAACCAAATTTTGTTTCAGTGTAATAATTACACACAAGTATTCTATTGTATGGATTTAAAAACAAGCAATAAACTCTATTGTTTGTGTTATTGGAAGTGGATGTAATTTGTACAACACAAGGCAATTGTTGAGAATTTCATGTTTCACACCATTTATGCCAACATAGAGAAGAAAACAATAATCCTGCAAACATGTCACAATCTGTCGTGCATTTAATTTTTTTCTTCTCTGTTCGCTGAATGACGCCAAACAATCAAGGTTTATCCATGAAATGGCCTATCCCTCTATTACAAAATTTGTTTCACAATCTTATTTGATACAAAATTTAAGCTTTTACACATCTCAGTTTGTGAACAACGTTTGAAGGCCTTGTTATAATAACAAAACAGCAATGGTCAGCTCCATTATTGGACTTTGTGATCCAATTAAGAAAACAAAAAGCCAATTTTGTTTGCAGCCTGCACAAAATCAAAGCTGCAACTTCAGTAGAAGGTAAATATAATGAAATAATTTACAACAATATAAAACAATGCTATTTTACTATTATCTTGCACAGTACATTCTACAGTTTGACCTATAAATACATAAGCTGCTTATTGTAGCTTCAATATGTAAATGTTTTTGTGCATTTTCAGGTTTGCAAGACCTACTCTAATCTCTTCACATAATTTTCTTTCATTGGGCTGTTGTATTTCTGTGCGCTAAAATCATTTGTTCTGGCCTTATTTTTTTTAAAAGTGACTCATTGGCTAATATACAGTGTTCCCAAAAAATGTGGACAACAGTTTAACTCCACATACGCAAGCTGTTTGATTTGTACCAAGTTTTACAGTATGCAGTACGTTGAAACAGCTGTTGCTCATTGTTATCCACAATTCAGTTGGATTTGAAATAAATCAAAAGTAAAGTATTTAAAAATTGGTACACCCTAATTATTTCACAGCCTCTGCTTTCTCCTTCCACTCCTCCCTCCCAAGAAGAAAAAAAAACTTCAAGTTATACTGTCTCCAGCTGCAAATTAATCTGGAAAGTTTTACAAGTTTTGTCAGTCTAACTCTGGGCCCTAATAAGAAACTATGTTTGACATGGGTGACACCTGTATTGTGGCTGGCCCAGGCATATGTAGATTGCCTGAAGAGTTTGACCGTCGCATATGAGGGAGAAGGTAGGTATCATTAGCCAGCAAGTGCACATCAAAGCGATCTTCTTTGCGGTATGCTAGACAACGCCTAATGAAACCCTGAAACAACAAAGGCATTAGATTTTAAAATCAAAACGAACCCTGCCAATTTGATTCAAAAAGCTAAAAACATGCTTGGATAACAATGTTACCTTTGCTTCATTGCTAACAACTGGTTTAACAGGAAATTGGACTTCAGTTGCTTTTAATATTGTATTCTCTTGCAAGATGTCCTGCTGAGACTGGTTGTGGCCAAATGGCTGTAAAAGAACACTTCATATTAGGCAATTTTCATAAACAAAGAATCTTAAAATATTATTAAACCAAAATGAAATATCACCTTACGACCATAGAGACATTGAAAGAAGATAACTCCAACAGACCAGACATCCACTTTGTTAGAAATTTTGGGTGGTTCTTTTCCCACAACAAAACATTCAGGAGGCAAATACCTGCCAAAAGTTGAAAACAAAACAGCTGTTTTAGTTTGCAGTTTGTTCATATATAAATTATAAGCATTAAAAACAATCAATGCTGTTGGAAACTGTAATTCGGAACAAAATTTAATTGCTCAAACAAGTCACAATGAAATAAAGGAAATAGTCAACGTGTTGATTTGATTTAACTTTTTGATTGGCTAGCAAAGGGCAAAGTAATTATTAGTTACATGTACATTTGCAAAATGTATTTGATTAACTACCATTTAACAGGCTTACCAGCAAAATTGATGTTCATTGAAATAAAAAAGGCAATGGTAGAAACTGTTTCTTTAGAAGTTCTCAATGCCAGGATCACTACTTTTTGTGATCTATATTCATAATTTGACATGTGTGCAGGAAACTATTTCAAAGTTTGCAGATTACTTGGAAATGCAAACAGTAGTTGAAGGAGGGCTGGCAGGCTGGTGGAATGAAATCTTAGAGAGGGCACAATAAATTTTTCAAAATTGGTCTCAGTAACCAGTCGCTTCAGTGAATTATCACTCAATCTCCAGAGAAGTTGAGAACAGGTTTAATAAAAGAATTACAAAATCATTCCATGTTTAGACAATAGAAGGAGAAAGTTTCCATTTGTGCAAAAGGTCAAATTCAGAAGGTGACTTGTCAATAAGAAATAAAGGAGGAAACATTGCATTCTTGGAGAAATTATGACCCGAGTAGATATATACAGTGCCTCCATAATGTTTGGGACAAAGACCTCTCATTTATTTATTTACTCCACAATTGGAGATTTTATTATTAGGGTATTTTTATACATTTTGAAATTACAGCTGTGTTTATACATAGTCCCCCCATTTCAGGGCACCATAATGTTTGGGACGCATGACTTCACAGGTGTTTGTAATTGCTCAGCTGTGTTTAATTGCCTCCTTAACGCAGGTATAAGAGAGCTCTCAGCACCTAGTCTTTCCTCCAGTCTTTCCCTCACCTTTAAACTTTTATTGGTGTTTATCAATACGAGAACAAAAGTTGTGCCAATAAAAGTCAAAGAAGCCATTATGAGACTGAGAAACAAGAATAAAACTGTTAGAGACATCAGCCAAACCGGCTTACCAAAATCAACTGTTTGGAACATCATTAAGAAAGAGAGCAATAGACAATAGGTGCAGGAGTAGGCCATTCGGCCCTTCGAGCCAGCACCACCATTCAATGTGATCATGGCTGATCATTCTCAATCAGTACCCCGTTCCTGCCTTCTCCCCATACCCCCTGACTCCGCTATCCTTAAGAGCTCTCTCTAGCTCTCTCTTGAATGCATTCAGAGAATTGGCCTCCACTGCCTTCTGAGGCAGAGAATTCCACAGATTCACAACTCTCTGACTGAAAAAGTTTTTCCTCATCTCCGTTCTAAATGGCCTACCCCTTATTCTTAAACTGTGGCCCTGGTGAGCTTACTAGTCGCAAAGGGACTGGCAGGCCAAGGAAGACCTCCACAGCTGATGACAGAAGAATTCTCTCTATAATAAAGAAAAATCCCCAAACACCTGTCCGACAGATCAGAAACACTCTTTAGGAGTCAGGTGTGGATTTGTCAATGACCACTGTCCACAGAAGACTTCATGAACAGAAATACAGAGGTGACACTGCAAGATGCAAACCACTGCTTTGCGGCAAAAATAGGATGGCCAGGTTACAGTTCGTCAAGAAGTACTTAAAAGAACAACCACAGTTCTGGAAAAAGGTCTTGTGGACAGATAAGACAAAGATCAACTTATATCAGAGTGAAGGCAAGAGTAAAGTATGGAGGAGAGAAGGAACTGCCCAAGATCCAAATCATATCACCTCATCTGTGAAACAGTGGGTGGGGGGTGGTGTTATGGCCTGGGCATGTATGGCTGCTGAAGGTACTGGCACACTTATCTTCATTGATGGTAGTAGCATAATGAATTCTGAAATGCATAGACACATCCTATCTGCTCAAGTTCAAACAAATGCCTCAAAACTCATTGGCTGGTGGTTCATTCTACAGCAAGACAATGATCCTAAACATAATGCTAAAGCAACAAAGGAATTTTTCAAAGCTAAAAAATGGGCAATTCTTGAGTGGACAAGTCAATCACCCGATCTGAACCCAATTGAGCATGCCTTTTACATGCTGATGAGAAAACTGAAGGGGACTAGCCCCCAAAACAAGCATAAGCTAAAGATGGCTGCAATACAGGCCTGGCAGAGCATTACCAGAGAAGACACCCAGCAACTGGTGATGTCCACGAATTGCAGACTTCAAACAGTCGTTGCATGCAAAGGATATGCGACAAAATACTAAACATGACTACTTTCATTTACATGACATTGTTGCGTCCCAAACATTATGGTGCCCTGAAATGGGGGGACTATGTATAAACACTGATGTAATTTCCACACAGTGAAACCAAAATGCAGAAAAATAGCCTTTATTAAAATCTGACAATGTGCACTTTGACCGCAGATGATTTTTTTCCTATTACAAATCTCAAATTGTGGAGTACAGATGCAAATAAATAAATGATGGGTCTTTGTCCCAAACATTAAGGAGGGCACTGTATTAAAGATGGACACAAAGTGCTGGAGTAACTCAGTGGGTCAGGCAGCATCTCTGGAGAAAAAGATGGGTGACCTTTCGGTACCCTTTTTCAGACTGAAAGGTGGGTGTGGCAGTGGGGTGAAGAATTGGGTGCGAGTAAAGTCCAGGACCAATCTGATCCTGATGATCACAAATTACCTCAGGCACTGCGGTGCCTGGTAAACCCATTGTTGGCCAGGGAAGGTGTGATATCAATGGGGAAACAATTTGGATAAATGTAGAATCAATAAAACAACTAGGGTGGAGGAAGGGGGGAGTGGGGAGCGTAAGTAGAAGTTACTTAAAATTAGAGAATTTAATGTTCACACCACTGGGGTGTAAGCTGCACAGGCAAAATATGAGGTGCTGTTCCTCCAATTTGAGCATGGCCTCACTCTGGCAATGGAGGAGGTCCAGGACAGAAAGGTTAGTATGGGAATGGGAAGGGGAGTTGAAATGGTTGGCAACCGGGAGATTAAACTTGGCATTCATAAAAAGGGAATGAGGGAATAAAATTGTAAGGCCGAGGGTGAGATTGTAGATTTCAATCAATGACCCAACTTGAGCTAATTACTGTAAATTGAGGCCATTTGGCCTAAAGATTCCATGATACTGGGAGGTAGCCATCAGCTCCAGAAGATTTATCAGCGTTTGCTGCTATTTAAACATTTCCAGTATTATTTCCTTTACTATTATTTAACACTCAAGTTTGCACTCTCTTGGATGCTTGGCTCCCTATAATTTAGTGCTGTTATATTCCTCTACTGTAATATAACATTGCCAAATATCTCTAACGCTGCCATTTCTTTTTTCTCTGAAATAATTTGCATCTCTGTGACCAGCATCTACTTTCACTACTTTCAGCATCTTTCAAACATACAGATATTTGGGGAAATTATATATTTGAAGCAGTCGTTCATCCCTAAATGCTTTAAGACTGACCATTTTGAAATGAAGTTACTGCAATTTTATTGGCAAATACAGCAGCCAATTTTATCACAACTAGACGCCACAAAAAACAGTAAATAATTGATAATTTGCGCTTTTGGTTTGGATCAGTCAGAAACTTTGACTTAGTGACCAGTATGCTGCATCTCAAATTACTGCAAAATCTTTTCTGTTCAACCATGCCATTAGACAAGGCACTAGTTGGTTACATGTCATCTTAAAGATGCCATTGGAAGTAAAGAATTATGCTTTCAGTAATGCATTATGGTGCCAGTCGCAAGGTCTAATTAAATGGTAATAAGACTGCACCAACTGAACCGAGCTAGCAATAACACACCTTGGTTCTCAACCAACAAATACCACATCAAGAAAAATTAATTTAGTGAATGAAATGACCTGACAAAATTAGAAGGATAATGAACTTGTGTAACACTGAAGTTTCCTGTGAAATAAGTTACATCGAATCCACTAGATTGGTGGTTCTAAACAACGCAAATTCTGCTTCATTTTGAAGATATTTTTGACGTTCAAGGCCATTATGTACAAAGATAAATCCAAGTAACTACTTTCTGTTCTTGGATCCAGTAAAGCTTATGCAGTACCCTTCAAAATAAAGCCATTTTAAAAGTGAAAGCATTATATCCAGCTGACGCACACCATTTTCACAATTCAATATTGCACCGCTACTCAATGATAGAAGTTAATATGGATGTCATGTTAACCTGGAAAAACAGTAGCCCTAATTTTACCTGCGGTACATTTGATAATTGTATATATTAAAATCCACAGGAGGTACAAAGGAATTTTAAAAAGACCATCAGCAAAATACTTTAGTTTGAACTCTCAAAGAACCCTATTTAGCTCTTCATTCCAAATTCCAGTGCCGTGCCTGACTTGAAATCTAAGTGAAAGAACAATTTCAGGAACCATGGTCTATTGTAATATTCTAAACACACCCATTGGCCTTTGTTTAAACACCAATTTCCTCTCCAAGGTTCTTGTTACCATTTCTCACATTTGTCTCGATCATTTTCATATCCCCCAAATCCTTTCAGTCTGGTTTCTAATGTCACTAAAATGGCTTTGAGTGTCAGAAATTCTCTCCTTTTGTAGGGTGGCACAGTGGTGCAGCTGGTAGAGCTGTGGCCTCATAGTGCCAGAGACCCAGATTCCATCCTCACCTCAGGCGCTGTCTGTGTGGAGTTTGCACGTTCACCCTGTGACTGCCTGGCTTTCCTCTAGGTGCTCTGGATTCCTCCCACATCCCAAAGACATGGGGATTTGAAGGTTAATTGGCCTCTGTAAATTGGTCCTAGTATATAGGGAGTGGATGCGAAAGTGGGAGAACATAGAACTAGTGTGAAAGGGTAATCGATGCTCGGCATAAACTCGATGGGCCGAAGGGCCTATTTCCATGCTGTGTCACTAAATTAAACAAATTACATCCTCTAGAATTGCATCTTTGTCATCCCTCTTTGAGCAGCATTTGAACAGTGAACCATAACCTTCTCTCCACTCATTTTTATCTTGCTATGTGAATACGCTACCGATATTCAATTTTTTGAATAAATGCTCAATCCCAAAACCTCTATCATGTCTGTCTCAAATTCATATAATTGGAACCCATATATTCTTCATCTATCTGCTATCCTTAGCAATGTGATACATATGCATGGCCGTCACTTGCAAGATATCCTAAAGCACTTTATAAGAGTGTTTAAAAAAAATTACAATGGCTACTGAAATGCAAGAAATTTGCCAATTTGCATACAAGGTTCTATAAACAATATTATAATTCTTATACTTGCTTTTCTCCTTTCATTCAATGGTCCCTTCTCTTATGCAGAAGCTTGAATCCAACAGTAATTAATCATCCACTTCCAAAATCCAGTAACCAATCTCAATTTTCCACGGTATTACATTTATACGTCCCCAAAACCTAAAGAATTCATATTCTAATTTCAAAAGTTCTTTCAACATCATATCACCAAGCCCTGTGTAAATCAATTAGAGAAGTCTGGATTTTTGTTTAGTTTCAAAAATATTGCATCCGTTACCATCCGTTATCTTCAGCCAGAAAAAGATTATGAGTATACTGGATCATTGCTGCTGTGAGAAGTCATGCTGGACCTTAATAAAGCATTAGTTTGACCACAACTGGAATACTGTGTTCATTTTTGGATGACCTACTTTAGGAAATATAGAAAGGCTTTGGACAAGATGCAGGAGAAATTCACCAAAATGAGTCCAGATATGTGGATAGGTGAAAGTTGTGGATGTTCCCCATGAAACAGAGGTTTTAAAAATCACAAAAGCTATTGATATACATAGAGAAACTCCCTATTAGTGGAGAAATCAAAAACTGGGAAGCACAGAATAACGAAAAGAATCAAAACAGGAGGACATACATTTTCACACAGCAATGGGTCAGGAATGCACTTCCTCTAACGTTAGTGAAGGAATATTTCATTGTTGTGTTCAATAGGGAATTTGATAAGTATCTGAAAGAAAAGAATTTGCAAGGCTGTGTGGTGAGGAACAGACCTAATTGTTCTTGAGCATTGTTTAGATTTAATATGCTGAATGACCCTTTTCATATATGACCATTCTGAAATTCTAAGTTCTTAACACACATTGTGGACCGCACATTATATATCGTTCAAACACATATTCCAAATTTTCCGAAACTTTGCAATCAACCAATACTAAATTTCCAAATGTTTGCGCTCACTTCCTCACTTTGTTTATCACAAAACTGGAAATTGGGGTTCCTCGTCAAAAATGTTCAACATAGAATATAGAACAGTACAGCACAGAAACAGGCCCTTCGGCGCACAATGTATGTGCCGAACACGATGCCAAGACCAACACGTATCTGCCTGCACATAATCCGTATCACCCCATTCTCTGCATATCCATGTGCTTATCTAAAAGTGTTTCACCGCCTGGAAAAAGCTTGCCCCTCACATCTCCTTTAAACTTTGCCCCTCTCACCTTTAGGCTATGCCCTCTAGTATTTGATGTTTCCATTCTCGAAAATCGGTTCTGACAATGCCTTTCATAAATTTATTTACTTCTATCAGGACTCCCAGCAACCTGTGGCTTCCAGAGAAAACAATCCAAGTCTGTCCAACCTCTCCCTGCAGCTAATACCCTCTAATCCAGACGTCAGTCTGGTAAACCTCTGCACCCTTTTCAAAGCATCTACATCCTTCCTTTAATGGGGTGACCAGAACTGCACACAATACTCCAATGCATCATAACTTCTTCACTCATGCTCATTGCCCTGACAAATGAAGGCAAGCACTATTTGTTACATTCTTCATTCTTGAATCACTCTCGTTCTCGTTGCTCTTTCCCCCGACTCTCAGTCTGAAGAAGGGTCTAGACCAGAAATGTCACCTGTTCCTTTTCTCCAGAGATGCTGTTTGACTCGCTGAGTTACTTCAGCTTTTTGTATTTATCTTCGGTTTAAGCGAGCATTTGCAGAACCTTCCTACACATTCTTTGTTACAACTCTACTTGTGTTGCCACTTTCAGGGAATTATGGACTTGGACTCCAAGATCCATCTGTTAATCAATGCTGTTAAGGGTCATGCCATTAATTGTACATTTGCTCGTTACATTTGACCTCCCAAAGTGCAAAAATCTATACTTGTTTGGATTGAACTCCAACTTACCAACTCATTTACATTTATGTCCAAGTCTTTTATATATCCCAAATAACAGAGGTCCCAACACAGATCCCTGAAGAACTCCACTGGTCAGAGACTTCCAGTCTGAATATTGTCCTTCCACCACAACCCTCTGTGTTCTATCAGTAAGCCAATTCTGAATCCCTATGACCAAGTCACACTTAATCACTTAGTGCTTAAAAAAAATTAACCTGAATTACACTTGAATATCTGACACAATTGTCTTGTCTATTCCCCCAAACTATCAGGTTTTTGTTTTCAGAAAGGTTGTGCAACAGACATAATTAATTATGTCCTAGGCACTAAAGAGAAAATCACATTTCCTAATTCTGGCATTTGCAGGTCTGACACCTAGATGAAGACAGGCAAGAACATTTGTAAGGCACCTTTGGTTACCATTGGATGTTGCTAAGCTCTCGCTGTCACTGACGTACCTCAAGCAAGGAAGCATGACAGGCAGCCCAGGATGTGCCAATCAATGATGGAGACATTACAGAAACTCTGTACTCTCATTTGATAATTCCCACAGGTGCTTTCACATTCACTTGATATTGTACCTGGGAGTTGCCTGAAATGCATAATTTAAAGTACTTGCAACAGTACCAACCTGGACTAGGCATTCAAATCGCTATAGCCTGTGCAATATGAAATGTGTTGTGCAAACACAAGTAGTTATCACAATTGTCTCCATAGAATTTTTTTTAAAGTCGACATTGATAACCCCCTACATGAGTTAGGTATATATAATAAAATAAATTACCTTTAAAATTATTTTTTTCAGTTAAATGTTAAAATGCAATGCAGGTTGGTAGATCTCAACACCTCATCAATTCAGATGCAATGTTTACACAATAATTTTGAATTAACCCTAGATGGTGTAATGCCAATGGAAAAAAAACTATTAATATCCTTACTCATAATTTTACAACCTCAATCCTACTATGCAAACTTGAATATTAACTAGAAATGAAATTCAGCTTTTTCTAACTAAAACATTGCAATGTCTTCTAAAATTTTTAAAACCTCAACATTTGAAAATGTAACAACTTCAAATTTAAGCATCCCAAAGTACCTGAAGAGAACAAATTTCAAAGAACACTGAAGGTCCCCTAAAGAAACCGGATTTTCACTCTGTGAATAAAGCGACATCTACTGAACTGATCCCTAAAATAATTTGTGGAATTTACCAGTATGTTCCAGCTCCTTGAGATGTCAGATCCATTCCATCTACAGCATTATAATTGTCATCATCCATAATCTTTGATAAACCAAAATCTGTTATTTTTATTTCTCCACATGCAGTTCCATCAACCAGCAGGATGTTACCTAATTGAAAAAAAATCATTGTAACTATTTGATTTTTTTGAAAAGTAAACATGGTTTTTGTTGTAAGATTTTAGAGAGTGTCTTATATAAATAGCAGTTGCATTAATATAAACATTCTTCCTTTCAAGACTTGTCTTATGTTTCAAAATAGGTTTCCCTTGTTTTAATACCTGTTAAGCATCAGTTACTTTTGTTCCAATGACAAAATACAAATTGAAGTTACATCAAAAATCAGTCAAAATTTAACACACATTTAGCAGGTGATATCATTCCTTCAAGCAAACACTCTGCAAAATGACAAGATATAAAATGCAAAATATCCAGTGGTTTGCTCAAAGTACAGTACTAATGACAGACGTAGAAATTAAAAGTGCAACCTACTAATCCATTCTCCAAAATTCTAGTATAATATAAAGGATTAATTCATTTCAAACTTGTTCTCATCATTCAAGATTCAAGTACAACCTTGTCTGTAATTACTCTTTGAAGGTCAAGGGTTTGATGATGGCTGATGCGAGGCAAAAAAGCAATTTAAAAAACTGAAACAGACTTCCACATCCCTATAAGGGTAGCAGCATCTTGTATTGATATCACAGAGGAACACTATAAGGCTTTGAGGACAAGGAACAAAACCTCAGAAATCATCATCAGATTGCCATATCCTAGAAAGTACAACCATTAAACCCCTGCACTTCAGCCAGCTGACCCTAATCCATTGACCAGTTGAAATCACAATGGCCACATAAAGTTGTCAACATTGCTTGAAACGGCAATGTTGACAGGAAAGAGAAAAAATTAATTAGAATGGCTGCACAAGTTCAAAACAATTTAATTTCCCTGTGCAGTAGTATTTTCTTTCCCTTTAAGAAATACAGCTGTGTGTATTTTTGGTAATTTATTAAAAACTTGCATTCATACTTTGCACTTTACATCTACATTATCCTAAAGTGTTTTGCAACCAAAGATACTGATGGCTGACTATTATAATGTAGGAAATACAGCAGCTCCTGTTAGAAATTGTCTGTATTTCGCAATTAATTGAAAAACCATTCAGCCAAAAATAAATTATCTAATTAGAAGTCATAAGACCATGGAACATATCACATCATTAAGTCTGATGCAAACTTACCAGGCTTTAGATCATAATGTATAATGGGAGGCTTGATCTCATTTAGGTATCGCAATGCATTTGCTATCTGCATTACAATAGATCGTCCTTCCTTCTCAGACATCAATTTGTGTTGCTTCAAATAGAAGTCCAAGTCATTTCCTTCACAATATTCTAAAACTGTACAAAATCTAAAAGAAAAACAATTTACATTTTATTACACACCTTCACCAGCACATTAACTTAATACAAATTCTGCTCATTTTTTTGTACGGCTTGTTTGCTTCAAATAAGCGTGACCGTCAAGATAGGGACAGTCAAAGTATATAATTTTTAAACTGACTTTGCCAGCTGGCATCTGTGGCGTGAATCTCCAACAACTGACAGCTACATTGACGCAAACTTGTGATTTTTTTTCAACAAAGACAGCAATCCATCTTTGCACTTTTATCAATTCTACTTTCCCCCAAATCCAGGCAGAACATGAACTGACATGAACAGTTTTTTATTGCCCATTTTTAATTCTGCTGAGCATGTGGTGTCGAGTCCTCTTCAGTTTCAGAGGACAGTCAAGAGTCCTTCCCATGACATGATTTCCTTCCCCGCCTAGCATTAATGAACCAGATAAACCTTTTGAATAATCTGTTTTTTGTTCTTTCTAGTCTGGATCAGAGAATTACTCGTCCAGTACCAAACAATATGCTACCCTCCATAACTGCGTGTTTGAGAACCGATCTCCAAGTTATTGCTTAAACGATCACTTTCTCATTTTTGAGAGATACTATGACATCGTATCTCAAGAATATATCCATTCCTCATTTCAAATCAGTCTTGGCAAACAATGAAATTTAGCACCCCATTATTCATCTAGTTTACAGGCAGGTTGGCTGCATTTTACAACGCAAATTGTTAAATGTTGAGGATTTAGGTGAGATTCTCGAAACAGAAACTTCTGCACACACTGCACCAAAACCAAAACACATTTTTATAAGCAATTTGTGTCAAGGGAAACTAATATATGGGTAGTATTTTATTAGCCCATACTTCTACACTTGAAATAAATGCATATTCCATTTTATGGGTTTATCCACTGGTTACCTTTTGCCTTTTTAATGAGTACATCAGGCTCTAAGATACTCAAAATCTTATTAGTCAAGAGCCAAATCCTTTCTCTATCTTGACTGTCACACTTATTTGTATTACATTGCTGTAGTATTTAAGATGCAACATGCTTTCATTTGATACCACTTGAAAATTGCTTCCTCATTTTCCAGATCATACACATATTAGTGACAGTAAAGATAGACACAAAATGCTGGAATAACTCAGCGGGTCAGGCATCATCCTTGGAAAAATGGATAGGTGACGATTCGGGACAGGACCCTTCTTCTGACAGTGACAACACAATTTGTTTTGAGAAAAGAAGTCCCCACAACCTGTACATAAATATGCAACGTTTTCTCATTTAATATACCGAGACACGTACAAATTATGTTAAAAAGCGTCAGATAAGAGGAGTTCCTCCCATAATAGTGGGTTTGGTTATGATTAGTTTAAAAATGGATGCTTAATGGTATTCACGGACTCAATGAGCCAAAGGGCCTATTCCCACATTGTATTTTGCTACGGCTCCATAGTGTACCAAGTTTTAACTCAAACTCATTTGTATATTTTGAAACACTTTGCCACAAAGTAACAGAATTGAGCAGTTATGTTAGCCAAGTATTTTTATACAGATTTGGGCATTTTCTGTAACACATCTGAGAAGTAACAAACATTGCTTCATTAATGGAATTGGAAAAGCAGTCCAAAGAATGGAACACGTTTAATCACACTAACATTCCACTAACTTTGAGTAACTTGATATTAAATAACTGAAATTACTTAAAATGCACCATGTTACGGGGAGGCCGTGCTCCAAGAAAGCAGTCGGTATTCCAATTTTCTATAATGCAAAGTTGAGTCATCTGTGCATGTGCCAGGAAACCAGAGTTGGGGAAAAAAATTGTGCTTATTTACTCCTGTCTCTCTCCTGGCCCCCTCCTCCACCCCACATAAATTCAGTGTGAATTAATTTTATTTTGTATCTCAGAATGTTCTGCTTTATTGAAACTATACCACTAAGGACCATTATCTTCTGTTGGTAAAATATTAATGAATCACATCCTAAAACATTTAACTTCAGCTGTGGGTTTGAATGGGTAAATGCTAAAGCCATAGCAAAACAGGACACACCCTTCTGTATTCATAAACATCAAATTAAAAACTTTAGAATAATTTTCTTATAACTTGACAAAATAAGATCTGAGCATCTGAGCATCTAGTATGTTATTTTCTCTTTAGTTCAACTATACGTCCCAAACAATTTCAATATTTTTTGCTATTATTTATGAAGAGACAAATGCAAAGAAACATACTCATTCTGAAATACAAAGCAGCATACTTACGTATCTGTATCCAGGGAGAAATAGTCATACAATTTAACTATCCTGGGATGATCCAGTTCTTTGTGTATTCTGTATTCTCTACATGCATGCCTAAAACCAACAATTAAAATAGTGCATATAATTCTACTTTGTTCTGAAACTACAGAAAACTCTATTTCTTTGTTTTAAAGATAAAGACATACTTGTGATAGTTTTCTTTCTTTTCTTCTCTCCAGTTTTTGTTCAGTTGATGAATCTTCACTGCTGCGTACCTCTGTTCAATCAGGTCAAAGGCCTAATATATTAGAAAAAATACTTATAATAGCCTCTTAGCACCATTTCAAACTAACTTGTGAACATTTTTTTTAAATTGCTTCAGATGCAACTTTTAATGTAAACACACAAAAACAGAACCGTCAGAAGTAAAAAGGGCTCTAACAAATGTTCAGGGTGTGTTGAAAGACCCAGATGAAAGATCAAGAATTACAGCCCACAGCCAAAAACAAAAGCTGCTGTTTCTGCTATCTTATTTAAGAGCCACTCTCAGGGTCACTGCTGGACATTTGCAGAAAAATATGGAATGTGAACCTGCTTCAGAGATTTAAAAGCAGTTTATAAGCAAAGTCTCGACCCGAAACGTCACGCATTCCTTCTCTCCAGAGATGCTGCCTGACCCGCTGAGTTACTCCAGCATTTTGTGTCTACCTTCAGTTTATAAGCAAAATTCATAATTATCCATCAAAACACAAAAAAGACCAAAAGGTCCAATATTCCACTGCATTTAAAAATCAAAACAATACTCCAATACAAGATGCTGCATATGCCAAAAACCTGAAATAAACAGAAAAGGCTGGAAATTCCCAGACCAGACAGCAAATATGGAGAGAAAAAGTTAAAATCTTAGGTCAATGAACCTTCATTGAAACTGCTGAAGTCAAAGTAAAGTGAGCTGCAAATTGAAGCCTAGACCGTGAAGCACATCATTAACCCTGCCTTGGCTGCAGGAGGCAGAAGATGGGTCTAAAGCAATCATTACAGAACCACTGCTATCTTAAGGAAATAGGTCACGTGGTCATGAGATGCATTTGATAAGGCCATTGAAATCAATACCCACTCATCAATCTACCAGGAACATAAAGTCCATAGTGCAACTGTTTAATTTGCAGATGTCTTTCAATTTATATTCCATAACATTTATAATCTCTTGATCTATAGCAAATTACCTCCGTGGTTGATTTATTTAAAATTTGAAATCCTGACAATGGTGATGTAGTAGCTAAATTTCTGAATTGAGTAACATGCAATATCCAGTAGAAAAAGGGAATTTAAATTCATTTAGAATTTAAAAACTGGTCCAGAGGAGGCTTACGAGAATGATCCCGGGAATGGTTGGGTTGACGTATGAAGAGCGTTTGATGGCTCTAAGCCTGTACTTGCTGAAGCTTAGAAGGATGAGATTGAAACTTACTGAATAATGAAAGGACTGGACAGAGTGGATGTGGAGAGGATGTTTCCACTAGTGGGAGACTCTAGGACCAGAGGGAACAGCCTCAGAATAAAAGGACATACCATTAGAAAGAAGATGAGGAGGAATTTCTTTAGCCAGAAGGTGGTGAAGCTGTGGAATTCATTGCCACGGGCAGCTGTAGAGGTCAAGTCTTTGGGTATTTTTAAAGTGGGGTTTGACAGGTTCTTGGTTAGTAAAGGTGTCAAAAGTTATAGGGAGAAGTCAGAAGGGGATTGAGAGGGAAAGATAGATCAACCATGATTGAATGGCAGAGTCGCCTCGATGGGCAGAATGGCCTAATTCTGCCCCTATGACATTAACTTATTGACTACAGACAATTTTACAAATAAGAGTAGAAAATGCTGGAAATAATCAGCTCAGAAATTATCTAGAGGCAAGAGAAAGAGTTTGATATTCTAGGTCATAATCTTTCATCAGAGCATTGTTTTTCTCTCTCACTTTGTCATTATAAAAGCTATCAAAATAGAGTTATTTTCTACATTTCAGACTTCCAGCATCTGTAATGTCTTTCATTCGTTATGTTACCCTCCATGTGGCTCTCATTTCTAAAACTGCAATAAATACATTTGCAAAAATGGCAAATGAAAGTGTTATAAGGAAACTTTCCATATACATTTTTCCAAGTTTACATTAGTGCTGAATAGAAATCCAAGACAAGAATTACAAAATACTCCACATTAAATAAGCGCTTTTAGATAAATTATTTGCCATTAATTCTGTTAAATTATTATAAATGTATTGTGGACATCCGGTTATGTGCACAGAATCTCAACCTTTGATAGTTATTCAGAAAATCCACACATTCTGACTTAAGCCAAAGATTGTCCCAAGCAAAATAAAAAAGAACCAAGTAATAGGAGTGAGCTAATCATTCTTTAAAGTCTTATTCTGCCATTTAACTGGATATATCAACTTTAATTTCACCAAAAGCTACACCAAACCCCTTGATATCATAATCTGTCTATCTTGAAAAAGTCAATTGATCCAACTTTGCTGCCAATTTAAACAAAGGCATTACACTCATCAATGATAATTCTGCAAATCTGATTGACATCTTAGGTAAAGGGGAATTAATTTTCTTACTTTGTCCGCTAGATGTCTCGAGTCATTGAGACCAGCTCGACAAGTCAGTTAACATAAAAAATCACCCAATGAAATCACAGAAACCTATAATAGAGGGGGACATCATTTTTGCCAATGGTAACTGTGCTAGTCCCTCACCTTATGTAATCTGTAAATTGCATATTCACATACAATCCTCTACCTTAATAAAATTGTCCGTGAGGTTAGACAGATTCTGACAAACCTGTTAAAGAATGATTTTTACCTGTTATGCAAATTTTTTGAAAATGATTTTAAATTTAAATCTGGTTACTGGTTGGAGAAAGAATTGTGAAAGTCATTCTTTGAACCATCACAGGCTTCCACTCATCATTGGTTTGTTTCTGCTCATGTTGCAATGTAGCTGGAATATGAGTGAAAACTGGTGCATGGTGATTGGGTTTCACATTAATTCCAAAACAATGGCTTCAAAGCTCCATGCAAGGTTCTGTGCAGGTTTGGCGCTGTACTTCCCACTGACAACATTTCACACTCTCTGATAGGCCTGTCAATGTTCTAAAATCTCGTACAAATGCTCTTTAGACATCCAATATAGGATACGCCATTGAAATCCACATCTGGAACTCCTGTGTCATCATAACCTTCATGACACAGCCATATGCACCGACATCCCCCCCCCCCCACCCCACCCCACCCCCGGGCTAATGACTAATGTGCAAATCCCTTAGTTAACCTCCTTAGAATGTAATGTGCCCTTATCGGAGTTTGGACTTTGAGTGAAAGATCAGGTGAGAAGGTGCCTCCAACCACCTCTTGCACCTCTGGCCATCTAAAAGGGGAATGGCACAAGGGAAGGGTTATGATAACATTTGGGGATGTGGCGTGGGTAGGTGGATGCAGTGATTGAAAGAATGATGGAGCAGTGCAGGCTTATGTCACATGCAGCTTATAGAAGTGAAGATTTTGTGTAATGTGAGGGAAGCAGATTTAGTTATGGGCATATGTTGGTCAATGTGTTATTATCAGCCAAGATCTAGAAAACAATGGCCTGAAATGTGTTTTTCAGCAGAGAATCAGCAAAGGCACATTTGTTTCCTGCCAGCTTAAGCTACTTGTGCTGGTTGCATATCATTTTCTCCTGCAAGGAGGATGAAACATTGGACATTGCGGAAGTGGCGGCGCCTAACGGCTGCGGCTCGCTAGCAGTCTGTTCGTCTTTTTTCCCTTTTTTTTTTGTTGTGTGTCGGTGTTGGGATGGTTTTTTTTTTTTTTTGGTTGTGTATGTGTGGGGGGTGGTGGTGTGGGTGGGGGAAACCTTTCTCTTTTAGGTCTCTTCCTCACGCCGCGGGGTGCGGCTCGGCCGCGGGGCCTTCCATCGCCCGGTGCGGCTCGGCCGCGGGGCCTTCCATCGCCCGGTGCGGCTTGGCCGCTGGACTTAACATCGCCCGGCGCGGCTCGGCCGCTGGACTTAACAGTGCCCGGTGCGGCTTGGCCGCGGGGCCTTCCATCGCCCGGTGCGGCTCGGCCGCGGGGCCTAACATCGCTGGTGCGGCTCGGCCGCTGGACTTAACAGTGCCCGGTGCGGCTCGGCCGCGGGGCCTAACCTCGGCCGCGGGGCCTAACATCGCTGGTGCGGCTCGGCCGCTGGACTTAACAGTGCCCGGGCCGCGGGGCCTAACATCGCCCGGCGCGGCTCGGCCGCGGGACTTTTCATCGCTGGTGCGGCTTGGCCGCTGGACTTAACATCGCCCGGTGCAGCTTGGCCGCGGGGCCTTCCATCGCCCAGTGCGGCTCGGCCGCGGGGCCTAACATCGCCCCGTGCGGCTCGGCAGCGGGACTTAGCTGCGCACAGCTCGGCCGCGGGGCCTTCCATCGCCCGGTTCGGTCGCGAGACGTTGCAGCGCCCGGTGCGACTCGGCCGCGGGGACTTCCATCCCCTTGCGGGGACTGTGCGGGTCGGTCGGGGACGAGCTGTCTGTCCGTGGGCGTGGGGAAGAGAGTGGAAGTTTTGTTGCCTCCATCACAGTGAGGGGGTGTTTGGAGTCACTGTGATGGACGTTTGTGTTGGGGTCATGTGCCTTGTGTTCTTTTTTGTGTGTGACTGCTATGTGGTTTCGTTCGGTACCTTGGTGCCGAATGACAAATAAAGCTCTGTTGTTGAACTGTTGGAAGTGTGTCATAGTATGCCTTGAAATGTGTTTGAATGCTATAATACATTTATTTACATTTAATTTATATAGCGCTTTTCAGGAAACTCAAAGACGCTTTACAGAGCAAACAAGACATAAAAACAAACAAACAAAAAAAAGATTTATCCAGACGGAGAAGCGGCGAACAAACAGCGCCAGCGTCCTCTCACGTCAGGGTCCGGCGTAAATAGTTGACAATAAACAATAAACAGTAAATGGTTGACAGTAAACAATAAAGAACACAAGACACACAATTACAATTTAACACAGACAACCATCACAGTGATTGCTCCAGGCACACCCTCACTGTGATGGAAGGCAAAGAAAAGACTTATCTCCTCCTCATTCTTCTCCCACGGTCAGGCAGTGAAACTGCTGCCTCGAGGCGATCGAGGCTCCTGACTTTTCAAACCCCCGCCGGGCGATGGAAGGCCCCAGGGCCAAGCCGAGCAGGCCGATGAAGGTCCTAAGCCCCCGATGGAAAGTGCCGCGGCCGAGCCACGCAGGGCGATGAAGATCCTGCGAACGGGTCGATCGAGCCTCGCGATTCAGGACGGTCAAAGCTGCTACGGCTGGAGCTCCCGAAAGCCGGTCGCCAGCCAAGGACCTGCGAGTTCCCGATGTTGCGGTCTCCAGGGCCCGCGGCCGAAGCCTCCGAGATGGTAAGTCCAGGCCCTGCGAACTGAGTCTTCAAGGTCGATCCCAGCTGGAGGCCGCCAACTCCACAGTGTTAGGCCGTAGCGCGAATGGAGATGCGACATGGAAAAAGGTCGCATCTCCGTTGAGATTTAGAAAAAAGGTTTCCCTCATCCCCCACATATACACAGCTAAAAATAGGTCAATACATACATTTAAACGGTAACAATAGACAAAGACAGAAAAAAGACAGAGAGACTGCCGGTGAGCCGCAGCCGCAAGGCGCAGCCACGCCCCCTTTAAGTAGCTGCCAATTACACGAGCGACAAGATGTGGATGAGAGACAAAGCTGCTTGAAGTGGATGAGTGTGGTTCTGCATATCAACATGTGAGATTTTTAAGTGATAGATGTGTTTTGACATAAATGGCTAAACAGATGATGCAGTTGGCAAAATATGACGTATTCACTAACCTTGATTATGCACATAGGTTTATTAAATACTAGACCAAGTGGACCCGTTGGGCCCAAACCTCACCTGCATTGGTGCAGCACTCCCTCCTCCCCTTCACCCCTCCGTCATCCCCCGACCCCCTCCCCATCCGCTCACCCCAAACTCCCCTCCCCTTCACCCCTCCCCCTCCCTACCCACTTCACCCTTCCCCCTATCTTCGAAAGATTGGTCCTGCAGCACATCAAAGCCAGCCTCCCACCCACCTTCGACCTATACCAGTTTGCCTACAGAGCAAATAGGTCTACAGGGGATGCCATCGACACTGCTCTTCACACTGCACTGACCCACCTTGAACACCAGGGGAGCTATGTGAGGATGCTCTTCCTCGACTTCAGCTCTGCCTTTAACACGGTCATCCCGAGCAGACTGGTCACCAAACTTTCTGACCTTGGATTTTCCCAAACCATCTGCCAATGGATCAAGGACTTCCTGACCAACCGCCCCCAGACCGTCAAAATAGGCCCTCACCTCTCCTCCACCATTACACTGAGCACCGGCTCACCACAGGGCTGTGTGTTGAGCCCCATCCTTTACTCCCTCTACACTCACGACTGCGCCCCCACCCATCCCACCAACACCATCATCAAGTTCGCGGATGACACGACTGTGGTTGGACTCATCTCAGGAGGAGATGAGACAGCCTACAGGGATGAAATCCAAAGGCTGGCAGCATGGTGTTCAGTGAACAATCTTGTCCTGAACTCCTCCAAAACAAAGGAACTCATAATAGACTTCAGGAAAACCAGTGCAGAATACGACCCACTCTACATCAATGGGGTCTGTGTGGAAAGGGTACCCGCTTTCAGGTTCCTGGGTACGCACATCGCAGAGGATCTTACCTGGTCTACCAACTCCATCACCACAGTGAAGAAGGCACAGCAGAGACTCCACTTCCTGAGGATCCTCAGGAAGACCAACCTGCAGGAGAAGCTCATGATGTCCTTCTATCGCTGCTCCATCGAGAGTGTGCTGGCATACTGTATAACCACATGGTATGCCAGCTGCTCAGAAAAGGACAGGAAGGCCCTTCAGAGGGTCATCACGACGGCCCAGAAGATCATCGGCTGCTCACTGCCCTCCCTGGAGCACCTGTTCAGCCTACGCTGCCTCAGTAGAGCAGGCAAAATAATAAAAGATCCATCCCACCCCGGCCACCGTCTGTCTGTTCATCTGCCCTCTGGTCGACGTTTCAGGTCGATCAAATCCCGAACAAACAGACTTAAGAACAGTTTTTACCCCAGGGCCATACGAGAACTGAACACTACCTTCTGCACTAGGCAACACTGTTAAAACTTTTGTACTTAATATAATTGTATTTATTTGTTTTGCATTTATCGCATATGTTTTTACGCACCGTCAGGATTGGCTATTTTTTAATTTCATTGTACTCGTTGCAATGACAATAAATGAATATTATTATTATTATATTATTATCCCCTCCCTCTCATCCCCTCTCCCAACACCCCCTCCCCAGCCCGTTCACCCCTCCCCTCTCTCTCCCTCCCTCCCCCTCATCCCCTTGACCCCTCTTCCCTCCCTCCCTCCCCTCCCCCCAGCCCTCTCCTCCCGCCCCCCACGGCCCAATCTTGGAACCGTTGCCGGGCGGGGAGTGCCCCCCTGGCCATGTGCCAGCAAAGGGGAAGAGGGGAAAAGCAGTGACGTTGGCCCCGTTTATCCTGCGGGACCGAAGCGTCTCCTGCAGCTCGGCTGCAATCTGCGGCGGGTAACTGGGGGGGGACCCGCATGGCCCCGTTGCCGGGCGGGGAGCGTCTCCCGGGGCCGTGTGGTGGGTGAGATTAGACAGGGAGAAGGCACTGACCTCGGCGGCATTTCTCCTGCTGCGAGTGGCGGGCGATGGCCATCTTGTTGGACCCTCTGCCACAGCCTCTGCGGCGCGCTGCAGTATGGGAGGAAGGTCAGGCGCGAGGGCAGACCAGGATGAGTGCCGGTCCTCCCGCTGATCCTCCGGGGGGGGGATTTATTAAAGTTCATAAGGTAAATTGTTTTTAAAAAGTAACGAAAATGCGTTTATTCACACCATAGGGGAATGGTGAGTAGGGTGGACCAAAAATTGTGGCGCTATCATGTACCGTTTTGCTGTGTACAGCGCAAGGGCATGGTGCACACATACACACATACAAACCGAGTTTTAGTAATATATACTAGACCAAGTGGACCCGTTGGGCCCAAACCTCTCCTGCATTGGTGCAGCAGCCTCTCCTCCCCCACTCTCCCTCCCCTCCCCCCACTCCCCCCTCCCTCCCCTCTCACCCTCCATCCCCCCTTGGCCTCCCCCCCACTGCATCCCCCTCAACCCACCTTATCCTCCCCTCCCTCCCCTCCCCCCTCCCTCCCTGGGAGATAGATTTAAACTTTAAAATGTGAATAACTTTAAAAATATAAGATCGATTTCAATAAAACTACTTACATTATCACTAAAGTGACAATGGTGAGTAAGGTGGGCCTAAAATTGTCGCACTATCGTGTACCGTTTTGGCTGAAGTTCAGTCACAAACAAGATAACAAGAGTTTTAGTATATAGATATCAAGATAGATAAATGTAGGGAGGGTCCGCAGATGCTGGATAGACACAAAAAGCTGGAGTACCTCAGCGCGTCAGACAGCATCTCTGTAAAAAAAGGAATAGGTGACATTTCGGGTCGAGACTCTTCTTCACACCTTCTGATGAAGGGTCTCAACCTGAAACGTCACCTTTTCCTTTCCTCCAGAGATTATGTCTGACCCACTGAATTACCCCAGCTCTTTGTATCAATCTAGGGTTATTAAATGTCTTGCTACACCTCATTCAGTAGCTTGGAGAGAAGCTGGTCTACCATTGTCTCAAATTTCCTAGACAATACTTTCTCCCATTTCATCTCTTGTAAGGATGGCACTATTTTCTGTTTCTGTCTCTGCCCCATCTGTTCATAAGGTGGCACTTGCTGAAATGTTTCCCATGTACAGGAAATGCAGCTTCCACCACCCCCTGCCCCATTGTGATTGACAAAGTCCACACTCACATCTCCTCTGCATCCCACACCTCTGCTCTCAACTCACCTCTTCTCCCACCTCCTCACCCCCCCCCCCCTAACAAGAATAGAGTGTCCTCTTACCTTTCACCCCACCAGCTTCTGCATTCAGAACATTATTCTTCAGCATTTCCACCAGCTACAATGTGATTCTTCCCCCCCCCCCCATCTTTGCTTATCCTTCCCCACCCATCAATCCACGTCCCCGGGCACTTTACACTGCAATTATAGAAGGTGTAACCCCTATCCCTAAACTTCTTCCCTTACCTCCATCCAGGGATCCAAATAGCTTTTCCAGATGACAGAGATTCACCTGCATCTCATCTATTGCATTCAGTGCTCTTGATGTGGCTTCCTCTACATCGGCAAGACTAAACAGACAGGGCGATCTGTTGCTGAGCACTTGCACACTGTCCTTTGTGGTCATTTGGATCTCCCAGTTGCCAGTCAAAGTCATATTCATACAATGTAAAAACAGACCCTCGGCCCAACTTGCCCAAGCCGACCACCATTCCCCACCTACACTAGTCCCTACTGCCTGCGTTTGGCTCATATCCCTCTAAACCTATCCTATCCATTTATTTGCCCAAATGATTTTAAACGTTGTAATAGTATCTGCCTCAACTACCTCCTCCAGCAGCTCCTTCCATACACCCACCACCCTTTGTGTAGAAAGGTTGCTCCTTAGGATCCAATTAAATCTTTTCTTCCTCACCTTAAACCTATGGTTCTCGATTCCCCTACTCTGGGCAAGAGACTCTGTATGTTTACCCAATCAATTCCTCTCATGATTTTGTACACATGTATAGGATCACTCCTTATCCTCCTGCGCTCCACGGAACAAAGTCCTAGCCTGCTCAACCTCTCCCTTTAGCTCAGGTCCTCGAATCCTAGCAACATCCTCTTAAATCTTTTATGCACTTTGTCTTTTTTTTTTTGTAAACCAGCATCTGCAGTTCCTTGTCTCTTCACCTATCGCTTGCTAGCTCTTGCCCCACCCCTCCTTATACAGATTACTTCCCCTCTGTTTTCAGTCTAGATGTAGGGTCTCAATCCACAATATTGACTGGCCTTTTCCCTCCACAGATGCTGCCTGACCTGTCGAGTTCCTCCAGGTCCTCTTTTTTTTGTAGTACAGTTTGTAGCATCAGCAGTATTTTGTGCCTCCAGTAATCAGTGTTAGTTATTTTGAACTGTTGCCAGTCACCTGCAAAACTATGCTCAGCACTTATCCACACTCACCCACACTCCAAAGACGTACAGGCATGTAGGTTAATTGGCTTGGTAAATGAAAAAAAAAATTGTTCCTAGTGTGTGAAAGATAGTGTTAATATGCAGGGATTGTTGGGCGGCGCGGACCCGGTGGGCCGAAGGGCCTGTTTCCACGCTGTATCTCTAAACGAAACTAGTTAATAGCGTTGTTTATTGAATTTTGGCCATTGATGATGAAGCACTAATTTTATGCACTTCACCACCTGAGTGAAATGGCTGCTATTTAAATATGGTGCCCACAATCAGCCTTGGGCTATATGTAGAAGCCTTCACCATAGTAACTTACCTTCTGTTGATGTTGTGAAGAGGTAGCCAAGAAATGCTTCAAAATAAGAACCAAGGTTCAAATTTTGCAAAGTACAAAGTTCGAATAAAAAGGGTAATATATATGATTTTGATTTCTCAATCAAATCATTTATTTGCAAAAGTCATTTTAAAATGAAGAATGATAAAGTTTGAGCCACGATTGGCAAATATTCTTGTTTGTCAATATAATAAGTGTGTGTGCAAATTTCACCAGGTCATATTATACATTAAAATTAACTTTCCTCAGCTTAGCAACGGTTAGTAAGCAGCTCCTTCCACATCAGGGAAATCCAAGTAAATTCCAAACAATTGAAACACATGTCATGTCATTTTGCAACTCAAAGCGTACCTTGTATACTTCACTGAAACCACCTCGTCCAAGTAGGTGTAGCAATAAATATCTATCATTCAACGTGGGGTGGTCTTTGAATCTAAAAGAAAGATGATTCGTCTGAATAAACATTGAGAAATCAGCCAAGTATTCTACAATTAACCTTTTGTACAGGTGGTTATGATAAGAGGTGCGGACATAATCAAAATATTTACATTTCAAACTAAATGCAAAATATTAAAATATGTCTTTTGAGGTGAGCCTGAGAGGAGTTATCAGGATATTATTAAAGTACTTTGATTTTAACAATTTTAATGCTTAACATTGGGTAGGTTTTTGCAATTGAGCTGTTTTGAAGAGAAAGGTGGAGTATTGGAGAATTAGCAATAAAATTATTGATGTCAACTTCCAAACAGCTGAAAAGGAAGAATCAATAGACAATAGGTGCAGGAGGAGGCCATTCGGCCTTTTGTGCCAGCACCGCCATTCAATGTGATCATGGCTGATCATCCACAATCAGTACCCCGTTCCTGCCTTCTCCCCATATCCCTATCTTTATCAAGTGGAGGTGTGACTCAATGACTGAAAAACAAGGAAGACTATTTGCAATATCTTTGCTGAAGGAGAGGAACAATTTTTACCAGCCACAACTAGGTATTCTGGCCAGTAGCATATGCTGAGGCACAACTGAGGACTAATTATGCTAACAAAAAAATAATAATGAAAGATAGAGATTGGTATTTCTTACACTAAAGGTTTTGTGACTTTTAGATTTAGCTAAGGATAAAGAACTATAAACATTTATAATTTCAAATTATAGTCAGTATTTATATATTAAAATCAGATGAGCACAAAAATGATTGGAAACGGAGGTTTTGATATCTTTACAAGCAGAAATGTGCACAAATGGTAATCAAGAGCATTCCACCAATGCTTTTGATTACCATTTGTGCACATTTCTGCATAAGAGTTGCTGTTTTTTTTTTGCCAAAAGGCAAAGACTAAAAATAGTAGGCTTTGGACTTCAGGGTGAAATATGGAGATGGTAATGGGATGTGGTTTGGATTGCATGCAACCATGTACAGGGATAATAATGAGAAAACAATTTCAGAGTATCAAAAATGGAGATCAGTGCCTCTGGAGATTATATAATTTTGATATGGCCATCTGCATTATAATGGAAATAAATGTGGAGTTGAACAGTGGGGATTGCAAAGTCAAAACAGACATCTAAATCACCTCATTTAAAAGCATATTCTAAAATACGAATGGCAATCAAAAAAGCAGATGAAATATTTCTAAACTTTACGTAAATAAAAAAAATTCTGGGTCTCAACCCAAAATGTCAACTGTCTATTTCCCCATCCCTCTGACCTATCTAGGACCTCCTCCACTAATGCAATGAGGCTCAAAGCAGCAAGGAACAGGCATGTTGCAGCTTCCAAGACGAGGATTGAGTCAGGACTCAATAGTCATGATGGCAATTTCAGGTAACTCATTCTCACTGGCTATATCGTAACTGGACTGTAATGATATTAACTTGGTGTTTCTCTCAGCACTGACACTGCCTGATCTGCTGGGGATTTCCTGCACATCTCATCTTTTATTCTTTATTTTCTTTACCTTCTCTTACTTCCTTTAATAATCTATCAAATGGATTGCATCTTGAACTTCTTACCACACAAGTCTTTCAGAGATATTCCCTGTGCCCTGTCCCCACTCTCTCTGCAACTTAAAACTATCTTGTTTTCTTTCCCAGTTTTTTTTAAGGGTCTATGACTTGAAATATCAGCTTTATTTCTCTTTCCACAAATTATGCTTAACCTTCTGAGTAGTCCCACTATTTTCTGTTTTTATTTCAAATTTCCAGCATTTAGCTTTATTTTCAATTATTTATCTTATTGCTGTCGATATAGTGTGATTGCTTCCAAAGTATTCAGTGTCTCGAGTCAGTGTCAGAGTCATACAGTGTGGAAACAGGCCCTTCAGCCCAACCTGCCCACACCTGCCAACATGTCCCATCTACACTAGTCCCACCTCCCTGAGTTTGGCCTGTATCCATCTAAACCTGTCCTATCCATGCCTGTAAAATATTTTGAAACAGATTTTGAAAAATACAATAAATTCCTAACGATTTTGATATCTATTAACCTACTGTGAACTGTCTTCATTATTTATTCTTTTAAGTTCACGTATGTGCAAATTTCTCACTCTCTCCAGTCTCTCAAGCTCTGCTTGAATTTCAGCTTCTTCCTGTTTAAAACAGAGAAAAACAAATTTGACTGTAGTACAGCTATTCTGTCAACCATTCAAATAACATAATTCTTTCAGGATTTGAAAGAGATTCAGATGTGCTCATTGTCATATACACATGGGTGAAATGAAATTCATTGTTTGCATGAAGCGCACAGAGTAAACGGTAATGATAGATACATCAATAAGTACAACAATGAAAACAAAACAGCATATTTGTACAAACATTTCAGCAGAATCATAAATATAAATGAATGAAAATACTAAAGTGTAATAATCGAGTGAGGTAGAGTTACGAGTATGAGTGCATTGCCGCAGCTCAGGGAAGGGGTGTGAAAGAGGTGATTGGTTCAAGAGACAGCAGTGGCAAGAAGAGTCTCTCCAAGGTCACTTCGAAACCCCGCTATTCCATTTATAATTAAACAGTAACATCACAAACCTTCTTAAGATGTCCCAACCTAAGTTTGAAAATCTCTTCTTGTTCATGGTACTCTGCGACTGTTAAACTAAATAAGGAAAAAACAGTCAAATGAATGTACCATGTGGACATCAGCAATAATTACAGTTGCAGGGAGCTTCATTCGCAACTTCGCAACTTCAAAGTCAACTCCGATGCCTAAAAAAACTCAGACATATGTAAGTCACAACAACTACAAACGCTTTTGTATTTACGTCAATTCTTTAAGCTTGGAAATTATTAGTGTTTGCAGTATTGCTGTTTGTACAGAATACTTTCAACACATAAGGATTAGCATGAACTACGAAAGAATATGAATATTAGAAGTATTAGACAAACATTACAAGAACAAGCAACAATGTTCAAGGTGTGCTACATCTCAGGTCTGGGATCTTTGCCAATTTAATCATCCTCATACTGAACTGGAATACAAGATGAAGGTAGACACAAAATGCTGGAGCAGCGGGACAGGCAGCATCTCTGGGGAGAAGGAATGGGTGACGTTTCGGGTTTGGCCCCTTCTTCAGACTGATGTCAGGGGAGTGGGCGGGACAGAGATAGAATGTAGTCGGAGACAGTAAGACAGGTGGGAGAACTGGGAAGGGGGAGGGGATGGAGAGAGAGGGAAAGCAAGGGCTATTTGAAGTTAGAGAAGTCAATGTTCATACTGCTGGGGTGTAAGCTACCCCAGCGAAATACGAGGTGCTGTTCCTCCAATTTGCGCTGGGCCTCACTGACAATGGGGGAGGTCCAGGCCGGAAAGATCCAATTAGGAATGGGAGGGGGAGTTAAAGTGCTGAGCAACCGGGAGATCAGGTTGGTGAAGGCGGACTGAGCGGAGGTGTTCAGCGAAACGATCGCAGAGTCTGCGCTTGGTCTAGACATTGACACCTGCAACAGCAAATACAGTAGATGAGGTTTGAGGAGGTGCAAGTGAACCTCTGCCTCACCTGAAAAGATTGTCGGGCTCCTTGGACGAAGTCGAGGGGAGAGGTAAAGGGACAGGTGTTGCATCTCCTGCGGTGGCAGGGGAAAGTACCTGGGGAGGGGGTGGTTTGGGTGGGAAGGGATGAGTTGACCAGGGAGTTGCGGAGGGAAAGGTCTCTGTGGTAAGCAGAAAGGGGCGGAGATGGGCAGATGTGGCCAGTAGTGGGATAGTGGAATAGAAGATGATTTCTCTACAAAGCACATTGCTTTCCTCAACCTCCTAGCTGTCTATTCTATCAGTGAGGAAACACAGCAGCCAAGGTTAAACTTGCAATGATTGGAAATGGCAAGGACAACAAAAGTGCTGGTGGAAATTAGTTATATCTAATATTTCTTGGGGGTGACACTTTGGCTTCGAGATGCATACTTTAAAACTTGCAAGCAGAAAGCATTTTTGACTCCAACATTCTAGGTTGCATCTGGCAGGTATTGGTAATACCACAGGACTCAAAGTACAAATTGAATGACCAGGAGCATCCTGATCACTTAAGAGAGCTCTACTGCAAGAAAAATGCAGCCTCATCGTACCAACTTTGGCAATTAACTAGGTGGACATGATTACAAATGAATATCTGACTTGCCTCCTCTTGTGATCAACACAATGCACAGAATAACACAAGGGGGTGTATAATATTGCAGGGCAGCACGTTTACTCCAGTTTCATCAGATCTCCAATTATAGGTAGTGGAATCTTTATTTAAGGCTGCAATTGCCAGTACATGAAACTCTAATAACCTGACTAAATATTTAAATGAAACACAAGGTAAGCTGAAACTCTGCATTTACTGAATTATAGTATCAATGGAAAAAAGAGATTCTCAGACCATCCAAATGAGAATGCGATGTTATTTTATCATAAAGATTATAATTTTAATCTTAAAACTAAATATAATAGACAATAGACAATAGACAATAGGTGCAGGAGTAGGCCATTCAGCCCTTCGAGCCAGCACCGCCATTCAATGCGATCATGGCTGATCACTATCAATCAGTACCCCGTTCCTGCCTTCTCCCCATACCCCCTCACTCCGCTATCCTTAAGAGCTCTATCCAGCTCTCTCTTGAAAGCATCCAACGAACTGGCCTCCACTGCCTTCTGAGGCAGAGAATTCCACACCTTCACCACCCTCTGACTGAAAAAGTTCTTCCTCATCTCCGTTCTAAATGGCCTACCCCTTATTCTCAAACTGTGGCCCCTTGTTCTGGACTCCCCCAACATTGGGAACATGTTATCTGCCTCTAATGTGTCCAATCCCCTAATTATCTTATATGTTTCAATAAGATCCCCCCTCATCCTTCTAAATTCCAGTGTATACAAGCCCAATCGCTCCAGCCTTTCAACATACGACAGTCCCGCCATTCCGGGAATTAATCTAGTGAACCTACGCTGCACGCCCTCCATAGCAACAATATCCTTCCTCAAATTTGGAGACCAAAACTGCACACAGTACTCCAGGTGCGGTCTCACCAGGGCCCGGTACAACTGTAGAAGGACCTCTTTGCTCCTAGATTAATAAAGACCAATACTTCTAACATTACTGTTCTTTCTCAGTTCATGCTAATCCCTATTATCTTTAGAATGTGTTCTAAAAATTATAACATTTATGATAATCATAAAATGTAGGTCACATACATGATAAATTTACTCAGCCATTTATAAACTTTTGTAAACAAATTTCCCAAGTCCCAAAATGTGCCTTTATAGAATATGTGAGAAATCAATTAAATATTTCATTGCTTGGCTTGCCCACCATATTAAATAGTTTAATCTAACAAGACAATTCATAAAATTTTAAAAGGAACTTACAACTGCGGAAGGTTTGGTCTGACAAATGGATCGTTTTCTGCTCCATTTACAGCTTTAGGTTTGCGTTGTTTTATCTCTAAACTTGCTGATGGAGCCTGCAAATTTTGAGTTGGTGGCGGCTTTCGCTTTGCCAACAATTTCCTCTGTCTTTCTATTTCTTCTCTTTGTTGATTTATCCATTCCTGTTGTCTGCATTAAAATGAAAACATTAAGAAAGTCTGTAAGCACCAAGAGCCTTCAGTGCTGATTAACATGTCAAAGCATATATATAGTACCGAAACGTTTTCTTCTTGGCAGTGGAATGAAGGTCAGGGAAAACTCTAAATGTTGTCAACATCAGAACAGAAAATACTGAATCTGAAACATTAAGCATGTTTCTCTCCCCATAACTGCAGCCTGCCCTGCTGAGCATTTCCAGCATTTTCTGTTTTTATTTTAGATTTTCAGCATAATTTTAAAATCTTCAACTGTTGTTAAAATGCGGAAGGAGAGGGTGCAGATTGTGTGACAATGTGAAAAGAGTTCACAAAAGTATAGATTGATGTTATAATGGCTTTCATCCAATTGAAGGTGTGTGTGTGGGGGGGGGGGGGGGTTCTAGCAATGGGAAATGCATGCAAAATATTAAAATGAAATTATACAGCAGTAGTAGAGGATAGTGAAGGAAATGGAAATCAAAAAGATGACAAGAAGGGCTAGCCAATATAAACCAGTGAGTGGCAGAAACTCAGAGTAAGCAAAATTGTAAATGGTCAAAGTAATGGCTCTTTATCTAACACATACAGCATTTATAATAAGACAGATGAGTTGAAGACACAAATAGCAATAAAGGAGTTCAATCTAAGAGAGATATAGTTATAGGAAGACCAGGACTGGGAACTTAATATTCCAGATTATTTTAAGATTCTAAAAGAAGAAGCTAAAGACATGAGGTGACGTAGTTTAGCAAGGAAGGTGACTGCTTGGTGTTGATTAGTGATATAGATTCTTGGACTGTGAATTAGAATCACTTTAATTGGAAATAATAAATAGCATGGGAAAGAGGACAGGTGAGTAGAGACCCCTCCCCCCATCAAGGTGCTGCAATTAGAAAGAGTGATCCCATGAGTAAATTGAACAATCCATGGTTAACAAAGGAGGTTATAGTAAATATTAAATCTAAGTCTACAACATACAAAGTGGCAAGGTGCGTGATAGACCGGAAAATTGGTAATTTTACAAGAACTTGCAGCGAGACTGAAAAATTGTAATAAAGTGAGAAAAAAAATGATTAAGGGAGAAAACTGACAATAGCAAAACAAACAGCAAGGCTATTATGAATTGTATAAAAGAAGATAGCTAGCATAAGTGATTGACTGAGGATAAAGGATAAATTATGGAGAACTGGGACAGAAGAAATGATTAAGCCTGTGGCAGATTAGCCATGATTCGATTGAATGGCAGGGCAGACTTAACGGACCTACTCCTGTTCCTACTTTATTATGGTCTTCTGTTCTCATAATATTAAACACAGAGTAAGCAATAACATGATAGAGAATTTCAGTTTGGATTTAGCACCATTTTAAAGTCTTTCTTACAAAGGGGTGAAGTATTAAAAATTATCCTCATACAAGGGGTGGAGTAACAAGTTAGGTAGAATATACAGGTGCGCTTGATATGCAATCAAGAAGGGGATAACACTTGGAAAAAAAAATGTAATAGTCAAAGTGCAGGCACATGTTAGGGGATTGGGTGGTAGACCGCCAATGTATAATTGCGTGCAAAGAAAGAATCCAGTTTGATAACGAAATTGTACGTACTTTACAAGATTCTGAAAAGCATAGCCATCAGTCCACTGCTCCGTGAATGAAGCACCATGTCGGACTGTTGTGAAATGCCCCAAACGTAATCTGTCCTGCATGCTCTTCTCTCTGCTGGATTGCTTCTCCTGCTTACTCTAAAACACAACAATTCATTTTCAATAAATTGTGTTTTTTCCCCAACATTTTAAGCTTGCTCATTTAAATCATGTCACAAACATGATTGCTGATAAAACTGAGTTTAAAAGGTATGTGCTGTCATAGTCATACATAAAACAAATAACATTTAATCACTTACAGCAAAACAAATATTAAAACACTCTCAGTAAATGGTCAACATGAACATGTACTGCAATCAAGATCAAAACACTGGGTAAAGAAATCTGGCAAATCCAACTACCTTCTGTCAAATTTAATGAGAAATGGCCATAAACCAAAACAAAAATATACATATGGCAGTAATATACTGAAGGATGACAGTACTTTATTTCACCAAAGTTGGATAATTGTGGGAAACTTGGTATTTTCTGCAATGTTTAGAATAACATCAGAAATTCAAAAAAGACAGTAAATCATTATACGTTAGATGATTAATAATTCTTTATAACAATAACAGTAAAATAACAGCAAAAAGACTCAAGATATATTATTTTAAGTGCATAAATGGGCACAATTGTAATAGATATTCTGTATGGAGAAATTATGTTATTTATTTAGACCCAGGTAAGAAGCCGAGAACCGTGAAAGTAGGTTAGCTGAGTAGGTCAATTTTGGAACTATGTGCAGAAATAACCAAAAATTGGTGGACGCACTCAAAAAAATAATGAATGTAATGTAAACAAACAAAGGGACTGGATGCAACAGAGTGGAAATGACACTTTACATTTAAAAAAATCTCGTTAGACCTCTTCAGTTCTGGATCACGCACACAGGAAGAATATGATAACAATAGATAGAAGAAATTCAAATTCACCAAGTTCAATTTGGGATTAACATAGCTAAATTAAGAGGAAAGTTACATAAACAAGATTATTTCACACTAGCGTATTGAAAATTAAGATGAGGCTTTAATTGAAGTACTTCAGACGAATCAAGGATCTGATAGAGTTGTTAATAAGAAACCATTTCCTATGGAGGGGGGAGGTCCAAAACAAGTACCCATTGTGTAGGAAAGAACTGCAGATGCTGGTTTGTACCGAAGATAGTCCATAGACCTAAAATTGTTTGTTTTTTAAAAAAAAGTATTGTGGATTCTGGAATGATCTCCCTATCCAAGATCAACTGAAAAACTTCAAAACTGAAAATGATAGCCAAAGGGTTTACAAGGCAAGGAACCAAAGTAATAGAGCCAGATATCACCACGAATTAACCGAACAGTAGAACGCTTGATAAACTGAATGGCTTTTATCTGTTCCAGTGGTCTTAAAACAAACTGTAAAGTTATGATTCTAACCTTTTCAATCAGTAACTTTTTGCTCATTGTCATACACTTGTTTAATCGTTCTTTGTATTTTTCAAGGAGTTTTTGCTGTTCATCTATCTGCCTCCTTAGATCACAATTGGCCTGTCAAAATATTCAAAATTAAATATTAAAAAGACACATTTGGCCTGTCAAAATATTCAATATTAAAATTACTCATTCTGCAAAGGGCAATGTACAGTAAACATGTTTACAAACACAAAAATTGCAAATTATAAAATTAAAAATTTAGCAAATGCAATTATCTAACCACCTGCCTAACTTAAAATGTATTGAAATGTGGATGCTGTTGCAGTTTTGCAAGAAACGGAGGAACTTCCTCTTATTGGACGCTCTGAAAATGTGATTAAATTAATCCTATCTTTACCAATTTGTACTCAAGTACACAATATTTACAAATGCATAAATAACGGTGATGAACAAATTTCAATTAATTAAATTTGAAAGGAACTAAGAAAAAAATTTCACTTTGTAAAAAACAATTTTGACTTTAGTGCTAGAAGTTAAAACTGTTCACGTGTACAGACAGAAGATGCTACTTCATATCATTACTTTTATTTTTTGAACATTAAACAATTTGTCAATAATCTGACTGTCCAGATGTTATAAGCTACATTTATTATATTGTGCATTTACTCTCCAAAAGCAAGGTCCAAATTACAATTTTTCCCTTTAACTTCAATATTTGAGAATTTTTCATAAAATGTAAAATACCTGATTTTAATTCCCCAAGCATTAGAAAGTGCATCTAATTATGAATCATCAACATGATCCAATGTTTTAACAGTAACAATCTGTTCAGAATTTGGGAAATCTTGTTCATTATATGGGAACTTAGTATCACTAATATCAAGATGTAGTAGCTATATCATGCATATCAACATTTAGATTCACCAACTAAATTTATTAGTATACATTTGCTTATTATTCAAATTGGTTCGCATTGCCTTTTGCAATTAGCTCATAAGACTAAGCTTGGCAGATCAAATTGCTAACCAGCGTACTTACTCGCAGCAAGTCATCTATTCTACCTTCTTTCTTCTCAAGGTCTAGATTCTTAGTGCTTTCCAGTGCAGCCAGTTTTCCCATGGTAAGATCAGTCTAAATAAAATTAAAGTATTAACAATAACAGATTATGCCCAAAACAGATTATGCCCAGATTATGTAAAAAACATTTTTTTCAATATTTGGGGCCTTGCATTATTTATGAATCTATTAATTGTAACTAATCTGTGATATATTAAAATTAGTGAATTATCTTAAAATGCCATAAAAAAGTTTAATTGGCTTGGCAAATTATAAAATTACATGATAAATGTGGTAATGAAGCATAACACAAATATGTTCCCAAAGTAGGTTTGAAAATGTAACCAGCTGAATCAAGATGAGTGGGGAAAAAAAGCAACTCAATGGGGAAAGAATAAAATAAAAAGCTTCACATGTTGAAGTCAATAGACTTAAAAAAATTCAAATTAAATATAATTACAATATTTTAATATCATGAATCCTTGCTCCAACCCCTCCCCCCCACCACTATCCCCGCCCCCAACCCAATACCCCCCACCTCCCCCCCGCAACTCAACATAATTCCAAAATAGTAACTGTGTTGTCCCAGAGTTGGAAAACTACAATTTGCTGTGGTTAGTCAAAGTCAAAGTCAACTTTATTGTCAATTTCCAGTTAGTTTACAGACAGAAAATCGAAATACCGTTTCCCACAATCCCGAGGAATAAAGTGCATTAAATTAAGTTAAAATTAAAAAGGCACAGAAAACAACAATCAATATAAAATATAGTCACTTCAATGAAAAAAAGATGAAGATGAATATATTACAATTAAAAAAAATAATGAACAGTAGTGCAAAGCCTGTCCATAGCAGCGTTTAAAAAAAATGTCTGGTGCAGGATGTGCGTGTGTGTGGGGTGTTAAAGTCCAGGTCCAATGGGGGCAGGGGAGAGAGGAGGGAGGGAGGGGAGAGAGTTCAGCATCCTGACAGCCTGGTGGAAAAAACTGTTCTTTAGTCGGGTGGTGCTCGACCTCAGGCTGCGAAACCTTCTCCCTGAAGGCAGGAGGGTGAAGAGGCTGTTGGAGGGGTGGGAGGGGTCACCCACAATGCTCAATGCTTTGCGGGTGAGGCGGGTGGTTAGTTAAAGCATATTGCAAAAGGATACTCCATCCTCTATACCCAATTGTACCAGCACATTTTATACACCTTAACATTTTTCTTATGAGAAACAAACACAATTTCCTATCTATAGTCCAAAACAACTCAATTAACATTTACCTGTGTGGTCTTGCAGAAGACAGAAATTAATTTTGGCTGTAAAACAGAGAGGTCTGCAAATGCTAGTGCAGTAGGAGATGGACTATTCTGCCGAATCTACAACAAAATAAGATTGGATTATGGTATCGCATTGGTTGTTATACATTAAATTGCCAAGAGGCAGGTAAAAAAACACACAAATTTGAAATAAATGTGAACCACATATTCGAGAATAATTATAGTTGAATGAAATTGAAACAAAAACAACTTTGACAAACTATATGAAAACAGGATGGTTTTGATGAGTCTTTGAATGTTTCAATGTAAGCAAAGTTGCTATTTCAGAATTTCTATATATGCCTATTTAAATTACCCATCAAGTCTAATTAAGTGTATTTGTGTTGTACTTTACCCTGACTTTCTACAAGGTTTACATTTCAAAGAACTGTCATTTCTAATGTTGTGTCAGGCAGCATCTGTAGATATCTGTAATAAAAAGTTAATGTTATCAGACAGCCCTAAACTTTGGAGTTCTATCAGCTGACTTTCTCTCCTGCTCTGCAACCAAATTGAAAAAAGTTCATTATAAGCCCATGGATACCCAGCAGTATCAACAAGACCAGCCATCTGCAAGAAATCCATTCCATTCTCCATTTCTTCATCTCATCAAATCTGTTCTGCTGATAAGAATTTCCATGCTTGTGTCGAAAATTCTCTTTTCCTCAAGCATAGTTACTCCTCCACCACTGCTGACAAAGTCCATGACTGCATATTATCTATTCCCACTTTTTAGCTCTCACCTCTCTTTCCAGATCAAGATTGGGGATTCCCAGTCCATGCATTTCAACCCACCAGGCTCTAATATTCAAAGGATCATCCTAACTTATATAATCTTCAATGAGATTTCACCATCAATCGCCTCAATTCGCATTTCGACTATTCCCCTTTGCATATCCTGGCCCATTTTCCTATCTCACTGCATGTACCATCAGGAAATGAAACATCTGCTCTTACACTTCAACTATCCAGCCACTCAAATTGACCTTTCATCTTTAGCAATGATTGACTTGCACTTTTTCCAATCAGCTTTATGGGATTGCAATGGATGCTCACAATGTGGTCTCTACATTGGAGAAACCAAACACAGATTGGTCAACTGTTTTGTGGAGCACCTTTGATGTCTCCTGCACTGTTATGATGCTTGATGTAACATTAAGAAGCAGCACCTCCTTTTCCATCTGGGCAGCCTTGTGGACTGAATATCAAATTCAATAATTTCAGGTAACCTACTTTCTTTGTTTGCATCAGAACTGGCCAGCTTGTCCTTTGTGCCTGCCTCACCATTCAATATAATGATTGATCATCCAAATTCAGTGACCTTTTCCTGCTTTCTCCCCTGATCTCCTTAGCCATACAACTATAATTAACTCCTCGAATACAGTTAATGATTTAACCTTAACAGCCTTTATGGAAGAGAATTCCACAACTTCACCAATCTTTGGATGAAGTAATGTCTCCTCATCCCATTCTAAAATGGTCTGCTCTTTAGGCTGTGACACCTGATTCTAGATTTCCTCACCATTGGGAACCTCTTTCTGGCATCTAAACATTCCTGTCAGGACTTTACAAGGATCACTGAGGTGCTCTGTTATTCTTCTCAACTCTAGCGAATACAAGCCCAATCATCCCACCCTCTCTAGATATGTCAGTCCTGCCATCTCAACAGTGAGTCTGGTTAACCTCTGTTGCACTACATCCTAAAGAATATTCTTTCTCAGATAAGGAGACCAAAACTGCACATGACACTCAGGGTGTGGCCTCGCCAAGGCTTTGTACAATTGCAATGAAACACTATGAAGGGCAGCATACCATTTGCGTTCTTAACCACTTGCTGCGCCTATGTGCCTACTTTCATCAACTGTGTACGACACCCAAGCCTCATTGGAACTCCGTCTGTCCTAAGCTCTCACCACGGAGATAATCATTCTTCCTGTTTTGCCACCAATATGGTGCTTACTCAATGTCCGAATTACCTTCAGATTTCTCTGTAACCCAGCTTTGTATTGTCGCAAACTTGGGAGATATTACCTTAAATTCCCTCAATTACAAATTCCTTTGTTTGCTTTCTAACTCCCTCGATTGATCTATGAACTTTGTAAGTAGAGTACTTTGGAGTGCCTTGTAAGGAGCACATCACCATAACAAATCTGACCTCATCCGAGGAGAGATATCCTTGTGGTCTTTTCCATTCCCTCCACCCCTTCCCCTCATCCCACAGAACTTACTTGTTTTTACTCCTTCAGTTCTGAGACGGTTTTAGATTTGAAATATAAAATATAAAAATTAGATTTGAAATATCGCTTGGGCAGCTTACAGCCCAGCAGTATGAACATTGACGTCTCTAACTTTAGATAGCTTCCCTGTCCCTCTCTTCCCCTCCCCCTTCCCAGTTCTCCCACTGTCTTCCTGTCTCCACCTATATCTTTTCTTTGTCCCGCCCCCCCCTCCCCCCCCCCGACATCAATCTGAAGAAGGGTCTCGACCCGTCCCTTCTCTCCAGAGATGATGCCTGACCCAGCTGAGTTACTCCAGCATTTTGTGATACCTTTGAAATATAATGATGGCTCGCTTTCCAGGGATACTGCCTTGCTGAATGTTTCCAACATTTTTTGTTTTTATTCCATTATAAGCTCGTTACCTTTTTTAATTAAAAAAATCAACTTCACTGATAAGTTCCATGCAACTTTCATTTTTGCAGCTGGCATTGAGCTCTCACTATTTGATGAAACATTGCTTCAGACTGAATGAAGGGCGTCACGTCTAAATTAGAGTCCAACTCTATCCATTATTGCAAAATCAAACTGAATAATACCATCTCAAGGGCATCCATATCACTTTGCTTCTGCAACATAGCTACTTCACATGAACTACAATTGAAAATGTCAAAAATCACCTGTAAACTTCTAACATTCCTGATGTTCCAATTTATCCAGAAGTCTAACTCCCACTTATCATTCAATTTTGTGCGTGGTGATCTATATGGGGATATGGCCCCCAAATATCAAAAGCAGTTACCTTTCCTCTACCCAAAAACTATAAAAATGGAAATAGATCACAGCAAGAGTATCCAACCACACTGACAGCTAAAGAATGAAGAACCTGCAAACTTACAGATGAGGTGGCAGAGTGAGAGAAGGAATTCTGGGGAGATCGAATTGCAGGTGGTACACCTCGTACAGGACTGGTACCATTACCACCTGTGTACTGAGAAAATTAAAGGAACATCATGGTGTTATTGCAGCAATCTTTGAACAACAATTTTAAAATATTGAAGAAAATCACTACATGAAATAATTTGAGCAAATTAATCCAGTTTAAAATGAAAAAATAAGTTGGCTAATCATGCCAAGACTTTTGCCATAACTAGCAAACCAAAATCCTACAATAAACTATATATCAATAACATTATTACTATTTGTTTTTACATGGATGAATTTTAATTTATGAAAGAAATAAAAATTATAAATCTTTGACTAGGCTATGATATATAAATGATCTTACATCAAAATAGTCGCTAATTTTATGTCCTCTTGCACCGGTTTTACCTGAACAAAGAAAAAAAAAAAAAGATTGCATAAATACTGCCAAGTGAAATTATCTTGAGTTATTTCTTTAATCCTTTACAAATGACCAAATTCTGCAGGAATACAATTTACAGGACACATGGTCCATTGCACAAAAAAAATCAAGATAGATGCATGGAAAGCTATTACAATATGCTTTGTTAAGATTACAAATTGATGTTAGTCAATATAAACCTGTACAATGGAGTTCAATATGCTAAATGCAACTCTCTTTATACTTAATCAACTATCCACAAAATGGAGCAGAATCTTTTATATATTTTCAGGATTCATTGCAGTATGCAGTCTCAAAGATAATTCTGCAGACTGTTACCAGCTGAATTGATCACACTTAGAAATGCAGTGTATTATAATAATGTCATTACAAAATCATCCAAATCTGCCTGCAATTTAACCTGCAGAATTAGAGCACTGAGGGGAGGAAAAACAACATTCAGGACATAAATATATTTTTAAAAAGCACTTAACTTGAATGTAAACATTCTAAATGTTAAGAAATCTCATGTAGATTAAAAGACATCACCATGAACCCAATAATGTTGCAACTATAACACTAGCTTGGAGATGGAAATGCCTTGTACATGGATAAGGAATAGTTCTGTGGATTGGAATAAGAGAAGAGCGTGAACCACTGTCTCTAATTGATTATGCAAGCATTGTCCTTTTGTACATGGATTTTAAAATATAACCGAATAATTTCAAACACCATAGTTTACCATTTTAAAAAGTACATATTTTAAAAGAAAATTACAAGATAATACATATACCATGAAAGCAAAATGTACATCCCAATGTTATTCTCTGATGATGTCACGTGTCATCTGTAAGTATCTGGGTATCTCATGCAAGGCAAACATTTATCTGTTGTGAATTAACAAACTTTATTTGAGGACTCCACCAACGTCAGCTTTTGGACCACATTCCGCATCAGATGCCTATTTACTCTGCTTTAAATCTAATGCACATTTAACAAAAAATCCCTTTAGAATATGTGTCAAAATGTTTTCAGTACGTCTTCCTCAAGAGGGCGTGAAATACGTTTTGCAACATGAAACTGGAATATTGGAGTTCAGTTTACCACGTACATCACGGCTCTATAAAATTCTTTGTTCACATGAAACTCAGATAAACAATATGATCTAGTAATGCGAAATACAACAATAAATAAGACTACGAAACAGAACGGTGCAAGACTGTAGTGTAAAAAAGAGTAGAGCAAAAGAATATTAAAGTGCAATAATGGAATAACTTAATGAAGCAGAGGTAAGAGTAAGAGGATATGGCAATATCTCAAAAGCAGTGTGAAAGAGGTGATTGGCTCAGGTGTCAGATAGCAGAGGGGAAGAATCTGTTCCTAAGTTTGTATATTTGATCTTACAAGCTCCTGCATCTTATCCCAGAAGGTAAATGAAAGAAAAACGAATGGCTAGGATGCCAGGCAATCGTGAGGATACTTCCAGCCTTCCTGATGCAATGCATTGTGAAGATGGATTGGACGAAAGGAATTGATGAGCCTGTGATGCACTGGGCTGTGTTCACCACCGGATCCTCTGCAGGATCAGGCTATCCAAAACAACAGCTGTCGTACCAAGATGAGATGCATCCCATCAAGGAACCTCCAGTTGCACATCTGCAGACGTTTCAGAGAATCCTCATGGACATGTTGAATCTTCTCAGATGGCAAGAACAAGTAAACACATTGATATGCTTTATTAAACATTGTGCCAGTGTGAAGAGACTAGATTGTTGGTGCTACACATGCATAAGAACTTGAATATGTTGACCATCTCTACAGCAGTTCAGTTGATGAGGATAGGGTTGAGTTCATCACCTCAGTTCCTTCAGTCAACAATCAACTCCTTTGATTTATTCACAGAATGCTGAAGTAACTCAGCAGGTCAGGCAGCATCTCGGGAGAGAAGGATTGGGTGACGTTTCGGGTCGAGACCCTTCTTCAGAGTCTGAAGAAGGGTCCCGACCCGAAACGTCACCCATTCCTTCTCTCCCGAGATGCTCCCTGACCTGCAGTTATTTTCTTATACATCTTAATCAACTCCTTTGTCTTGCTGATGCAAATGGCTAGATTGTTGACCTGGAACCATGACACGAAGGTCTCATTCTCTTTCCTGTACTTCGTCTCGTCGTTGTTGTAAATCCAGTTAACAACTGTGGTATCATCAGCAAACTTAAAGGATCAATTTTGATGCTCTACTTGGCCACACAGTCATGGGTTACAGTGAGTTGAGCACATGACTGACACAACTGTAAGAGGCACCAGCGTCGAACGTCAGGGTAGAGAGAGGTTATGTCCAATTTTAACTGGCTGAGGTCTGCCGATCAGTAAGTCCAGAAGCCAGTTGCAGATGGAGAACCCAAGGAGATCCAGAAGTTTAGTGAAGAGCTTATTCTATATTGTGGTGTTGATGGCAGAGCTGTCAATGAACAGCATCCTTACATTAGTGTTCTTACTGTCAAGGTGATCCAGGGATGAATGTAGTGCAAGAGAGTTGGCATCATCCACAGACTTAATTTTTCTGTACACAAATTAAAGGGGGTCCAAAATGTCCAGAAGACGGGCCTAAGTGTGGACCATTGCCAATCTTTCAAAGCACTTCATTATGGTTGATGTTGGTCATCTAGACAGATCGATTTGTTTTTCTTGGGGACTGGAATGACAAAAGCTTCCTTGCGGAGGGATACAAGACTGTTGAAATGAGCGGCAGGAGATGGCGGCAAACACCACCAATCGGCACTAATCCCACATTAATTTGATTGTTTCTTCCTCTCTACATCAACTCCCAGCAAATTGTACCCTTCAGCCAATTATTCTGCCGACCAGCACATCTTTGGAATATGGGATGAAACTGGTACAACCTGGAGAAACCAACATGGTCATAGGTTTGTTGGATACAAACTCCACAAATGCACATCGCCAGAGATTGGAATTAAACCCGGGTCTCTAGAATTATCAGGTAGCTGCTCTATCAGTTCTATCCCGACACATTGCTGCATGGGAAGGTAACCCCTCCCAACAAGCAACGCTCTTTCAAGCAACACGAATTAGAATTAGTGGAGCACAAACTTAGGTTATTACAGGAAAGGATTACATTTTAGAAAATCTATAAAATAATTTGTGTAACTGGATAATGAATGGAATGCAGCAAGTGTGGGATTTAAGTATAAAACTTTTCCTCTGGCAGATAGCAACCAGGTCTTTACTGACTTTGGCATGCCATACCAAAATCTTCCCAACCTGGATGCTGAAAGCCAACAATGTTGGCTTGAAGCATCTGGGACGTGCAGAGATCAGCCGATGGCAAGGTTTCAAACTGTGCAACAGGGACACAACAGTCCATTGGTTCCCCAAGAGCCTTTGAAAGTTAAAATGTTGCAGAATTCCTCTGGGTGTCAAAACTGTCAGGGTTTTACACACTTAAAAATAATTAAGTGAAGATAAATCTTTGAATGAAAAATGCAAGTAATGTGGATAGAGAACTGGCTGGCAGACAGGAAGCAAAGAGTAGGAATAAACGGGTCCTTTTCAGAATGGCAGGCAGTGACTAGTGGGGTACCGCAAGGCTCAGTGCTGGAGGCTCAGTGCTGGGACCTCAGCTATTTACAATATATATTAATGATTTGGACGAGGGAATTGAATGCAACATTTCCAAGTTTGCGGATGACACGAAGCTGGGGGGCAGTGTTAGCTGTGAGGAGGATGCTAGGAGGCTGCAACGTGACTTGGATAGGTTAGGTGAGTGGGCAAAGGCATGGCAGATGCAGTATAATGTGGATAAATGTGAGGTTATCCACTTTGGTGGCAAGAACAGGAAAGCAGACTATTATCTGAATGGTGGCCGATTAGGAGAAGGGGAGATGCAACGAGACCTGGGTGTCGTGGTACACCAGTCATTGAAAGTAGGCATGCAGGTGCAGCAGGCATTGAAGAAAGCGAATGGTATGTTGGCATTCATAGCGAGGGGATTTGAGTATAGGAGCAGGGAGGTTCTGCTGCAGTTGTACAGGGCATTGGTGAGACCACACCTGGAGTATTGCGTACAGTTTTGGTCTCCAAATCTGAGGAAAGACATTCTTGCCATAGAGGGAGTACAGAGAAGGTTCACCAGATTGATTCCTGGGATGGCAGGACTTTCATATGAAGACTGGATAGACTCGGCTTGTACTCACTGGAATTTAGAAGATTGAGGGGGGATCTTATAGAAACTTACAAAATTCTTAAGGGGTTGGACAGGCTAGATGCAGGAAGATTGTTCCCGATGTTGGGGAAGTCCAGAACAAGGGGTCACAGTTTAAGGATAAGGGGGAAGTCTTTTAGGACCGAGAACGTTTTTTTTCACACAGAGAGTGGTGAATCTGTGGAATTCTCTGCCACAGAAGGTAGTTGAGGCCAGTTCATTTGGCTATATTTAAGAGGGAGTTAGATGTGGGCCTTGTGGCCAAAGGGATCAGGGGGTATGGAGAGAAGGCAGGTACGGGATGCTGAGTTGGATGATCAGCTATGATCATATTGAATGGCGGTGCAGGCTCGAATGGCCTACTGCTGCACCTATTTTCTATGTTTCTATGCTAAATTAGAAATGTTAAATGTGGAATCCTGCTGTATAGTGTAGGGAAACATACAGCTCCAACTAATGATACGTGAATTCACTGCTTTTTGAGTCTGCATGAAAGTCCCAGGCTTGCAGCTGGTAAATGCTGGAGGAGAATTAAAGTGATAGAAAATATTCGCTTTGTCACCAATGTCACAAGGAACAGAAAGGTTCCACAGGTTGGCCACTCAATCTTTGTTTGCTTTCTCTAATGTAGATATCACATGGGTGGCGCATAGGCGGAGTGGTAGAGTTGCCACCTTACAGCGCCAGAGACTCGGGTTCGATCCTGACTACGGGTGATTGTCTGTACAGAGTTTGTACATTTTCCCTGTGACCTGCATACGATTTCTCCAGGATCTCCGATTTCCTCCCACACTCCAAAGATCTACAGGATTGTAGGTTAATTGGCTTGGTATAATTGTAATTTGTCCTAGTGTGTAGGATAATGTTAATGTGCAGGGATTGCTGGTCGGAGCAGACTCGGTGGGCTGAAGGGACTGTTTCTGCACTGTTGGTGGAGATGGAAGTATTCATTAGTTTTAGCTTTCGAGACACAACATGGAAACAGGGTCTTCAGCCCACCAACCTCACGCTGACCATCGACCACCCATTCACACTAGTTCTATATTATCCCACTTTCCCAGCCACTCCCTGTACATAAGGTATGATTACAGAGGCCAATTAATCTGCAAATCCAGATGTCTCTGGGATGTGGGAGGAAACAGGAACACCCGGAAAAAATCCAGTTGCAAACTCCACACAGACAATACCAGAGGACAGGAACAAACCCAGGTTCCTGGCTTTGTGAGGCAGCAGCTCTACCAGCTGTGCCACTGTGCTGCCCCTACGACTATTTAAGATTCTCACCTGACATGAAATAAAAGCTAAAAAAAGTTTATTCATTGAAGAGTAGTAGGCATTGTTCCTTTGAATTTAGATTGTTGAAATCTGATTAAAAGCAATTGGAAATTTCAAGAAACATACTGAAATGAGTGCATCACTGCACATGTACAACCCCTGATTTGCCATGTCTCTTACCTTGGCTATTATCGCCCTGGGTGTCTGCTTTACGCTTCCTTCCTCTTGAAGAGTCAGACTGCTTTTTTTCTGGTGTCTGAAGAAGCAATAGTCACAATTGAACCACTACAATCATTTATCTTGCATGTTTAGGCACATTTTCTCTCATTGTCAAGAATACTTTAATTGAAGTTTCAAAACTGATATTGAAGGCTTTACAACTAGGATGCAAAACACACAATAACTGGAATCACTTGCAGAAATTATACAAGGTTATATTATCTAGTTCTTTAATTTAGATTATGTCTGATCTGTGAAACATATTTCTTTTTTCTAGAATATTCAGCATATCTGTTTGTGATTCAAATAATGTACTGCTGAATCAAACAGACAAGGATTTTACCCCTGGATCCTATTAACTCAAGTGGAATACATCCCATTTGTGCACAGCATCGCAGCAACAAATATCTAACCAATGGTCCTTGCTGAAACTGAAGCATGCAGAGATATTTCATTGTATTTTAGATAAAAAGCAACTTCACTAGATTATAATGAATGATTATGTTCATTTGTTTTTTTTGTTGTTGTTCGTCCTTCGGGTTCGAAGATGACCATGACTTCACTTTTTTAATTGTATGATTACTCCTCAGTAAATGGGGCTTCTAAGGGGGGGGGGGGGGTTGCAAGCACCAGACAGGAGAAGTCAATGTTGTTGATAGGAGTTGGTACCAACAAGTGCCTGAATGCTGCCTGGGTGGAGTGTTAATCAATGAGAAAACCGTTGGTGATAAAGGACAGTGTGCAATAATGAGAGATGGCTTGGTTCATATTAGGTTAATAACATTTGATCTGAGCTGAAGGGGAGTTTGGAGAAGGCATTGGCTTTTTCACTGGGTCATCTCTCGATTGTTTGCTGGTGAAAAGGTTAAAGTTCTATATCTGGGAGAATTAGCATAAAATCATATTTTAATAAGTCAGGTTATTAATATCCTAGAAGCCCCCACCCCCGCAAAGGTTGAAAAGACTAAAGAATTCACATTAAGATTTGAAGAATTGGTTCAATTCCAACTTACAGTTTATGGACAGTGGTCAGGGGCAGAACCTTTGTGTAACCTGATGTCACTCTGGACTGTGGATTTACAGGATCCATGCCTTGGATGAGATGCCAAAAAAAATGAAGAGGTTCTTGTTTCTCCTACCAAAGATTGCAAAACTTTATATCTCAAAAGTGAGACCAAAAAAAATCAGAATATCAGTATGGTATTAAATAAAGGTGTAAAGCTAAATCTTGGAAATGCTGGGCTGAATCAGAGATGGAGGTCTGTGTTGAAGTAATTAGAAATAATTTGGTCTGATAATGATGCTCATCATGCTTTTTCAGTTTTTCCTTATAATTTAGTTTTTCTGCGTTTTATGTTCACTTTTATTACCCATCACTACCATTTCCTAGTCAACATTTATAAATCTGCATTCTTACTAAATTTGACATTCTTATCAGGAACACGTGCAGTACAATTGAACATGCAAAAACAAGTACTGGATCAGACACAAATAATACAAGAACCGGCAGTCTTTAAACAAATGTTTATTGTTACTGGTGTAGAATGTGCAGATGTGTCAAATAGTAATTTTAAGGGCAGCAAGTTAACCATAATCAATAGTTACACTCATTGCACTGATGGAGACTGAGGGTAGTGCAAAGAAGAGAAAAATGGCCAAGAGAGCTAGTGTCAATAAAGTTTACTACATCTTTAGAACAGAGATATATTCTTTTAGGTTTGCTGTCTATTTGGTCTGAAAAATAGCAACTAACCTGGTAATCATTTTTACAAGGAAGTTTAACAAAGGGGTAACAGCCAACGGAAATGTGAATACAGACACTTCAAGACTGTTACGAGATGATTTCAGCAGTTTAAACAGTTTTTAAATTTGAATGTATTATGGTCACTCAGCTACAGTTTTGCTTTTCATTCAAGACTGTAATTATTAGTTTGCTTTCAATCTGATGCTTCTTTCTTTAGAAGAACTAATTAAAATCACTCATTAAAATCTATATTCTCAATGACTCATGGTTTAAAGGGATTTGCTTACCCATGTCAAAACTGATGCAAGGTCACTAATTCAAAATGATAGCTCAGTTTCTCTTTCCACAAGTGCTGTCTGACCTGATCAAGATTCGCAGCATTTTTATGTTTTATTTAAAAACTAAGCAAATTTACATGATTTAACCATGCAATTTTTTTTTTAAGTGACAAAGCTGATTCAGATAGTGGTATCTATTCTGGTTGCAATTATGTTCCCAAACTTACTTAGAAAAATATAACCTCGTAATTTAGTGGTTAAAATAAGTCATCCTTCTAGTGAGTGAGGGTCATACAGAAGACTAACCCCAATCTTTGGTATCATCTTTCTCCCCTGACATTCACAGGCTCAGACCTCTTTCAATCAAAAGTGTTTGTATCATTTTACCATTCCACAGAATGTCTTGGTAAGATGTTATGGCAGATGCTCAATTGCTTATTGAAAGGAATTAATACTAAATTTCCTCAGGTGCTTTCAACAAACAGAATGGTCTTTGCACAGCAGGTTCAAGCGCGGCCAATTGCTTCATATTGATATTAATTTTTAGTTTGTTTGCAGCACTGGAATGAATATATATACTGCAATATAATGAAAGATGTCCATTTAATATTGAGCATATCACCGAGAACCCGCAGTCTTGGAAACCTGGCCATCTGGAAAGAATTGGAGAGCCCTTCTTTGTTTAAGCTTCCTTCAGTAGACCAATGAAGTAACTATAAAATAGTTCTTTCATAGTTACAATAAAATTGAAGAGATGTCAACTGGAAAGAAATCAGACCCAAGTTCAAGGAAATGTGTGGGAAGGAACTGAAATGTGTAGGTTGTTCCCCAATAATGTCCGTTTCCATAACACAAATTTGATATAACAAGATTGATCAATTATGGAACACTACTTTTATTCCACAGGACAAATTGTTTGTAATATGATTTTGATTCAAAAATAGAGAACTGCTTAAAAGTTACTTTGGAATTGACAAGCAGAGGAATGGCTGTTATGCAAAAACAGGTTTCTATGTAACATTCTTGCAATAATCAGACACCATGTCTCTGAAGAATAGTCTGTCAATTTTATCGTAGGTGCCCTTTGACATGGACAGGCAATCTAGTGGCACCTGTGCAAAGAAGCTATTAAACAATGTAACGCACAACCTTTAATATTTTTTGTTTACTGTAACAAAAATAAACTTAGCTATTAAAAATACATTTTTGAAACTTCTGTTGGGAAAATACTGTTCTTAGGTCTAAAACTCTCTAGCTCCTAACTCCCTTTCCCCTATTGACAATTGTTTTTCACACACAATTTTCTGTAACAAGAGGTTTCTTAGGAAAGCAACAATCCCTTTAGAGCAGTCACGTGTATTGACTTCTAACAGCATAAGCAGAGCTACCAACCTTTTCACGTGTGGAAATATTTTCATGTAGTATTTTGAAGAATAAATCTCTTGTTATTTAATAGCTCATTTTAAACAACTGTTCTAAATTCTTCTGGCACGTCATTAAATACAGAACTCCTTTATCTCTTATAATTCTCTAAATTTGCTACTATTTTCATCATAAGAAAGACATGGCAAATTAACTTCCATTAATCTTGTTATAAAGCATTCAACATTTACTATCCTCGTCCGACTGTGTAAATCTAAAGTACTTTAGAGTGGCACAGTGACTGAGTGGCGAGTTGCTGCCTTACAGCACAAGACACTTGGGTTCGATTCCGACTACAGGTGCTGTCTGTACTGAATTTGTACATTCTCCCTGTGACAGCGTGGGTTTTCTCCCGGTGTTCTTGTTTCTACCAACACTTCAAAGATTTACAGGTCTGTAGGTTAATTGGCTTCTGTAAATTGTCCCTAGTGTGTATGCAGTGCTAGTGTACGGGGAGTTCGCAGGTCGGATAGACTCGGTGGGCCAATGGGCTTGTTTTCACGTTGTATCTCTAAAGTCTACTTTTCCCAGCAATTTTTTTTACTGTAATGTTCCATACACATCCATTTCCATACATAGCTTACAGTTTCAAATATAGTTAGTCCTACTTGGAATTTTATAGTGGAGCTTCGTGAAGTGGCAAAAATGTAATTGATCTATGGTTTTCTCGACAGTATCATTCATCTTAAACTGTAGTTAAACAATCACTCTTCCAATTTATCCCTTAAAATTAGGGAAGAACTACGACGAGTTAACAGTTCTGTGCATAAATATTTTCTCCCTTTTCAACTGAGGTATTATATTTACTTCAGGTACATCAGTGATTCTCCTGGATCCACTGGTTTCTTAAGTTATACATTGATGAGAGCGTTCCCTAGTTTTTAAATCCAATTATATATTCATGTGAGGTCATTGCCATCTTCACTCTAAAATATATAAAGTGCTCTTTTGCATGGACTTTATAACTTCTAGAAAATAAAATGAAAAACATACTAGAAATAATAATCACCTCTAACAAATTAACTACGCTGCCACCATTTTGATCACAATTATACTTAATTTTTCTACCTAACAATTATTGTTCTTGCTGTAAAGATAAGCAAAGCCAAATCTCAGGAAATGATGATTAAAAACCATTCCGACATTAGATTGCTGTCAATAGGTGATGCAGAATATAATGATGAGATCATTTGCCAGATGCTAGTGTTAGATTGCAAAATTTAGAGTGAAATATTCATTAAACAAAAGCAAGCAAGGTAGTAGGAAGTGCAGAGGTGAAAGGGAAAATGAGGTGTATCTCAGTAAAATGCAGAGTGATATAATGATAGTAAAATATTAAAATCAGGAAAAACACTCCAGAAATAGTGAAGGATCCAGTGAATGGAATGGAGTGCAATGCACATTCCAATACTACATGACTGTAATATATTGATATCATGGCTAGCATAGATCAAACCTGCTTTTCCTGTATTTTGTTAGTTGATCCTCTGACCTCCTCAGAGGCAGAGTTACGATTGTTGAAATTAATATTTCTGAATATATATATCTAAAGGGAGCAAACGTACGGGAACACCATCACTCATAGGTTTCCCTCAAGTTGCACATTATTTTGGCTTGGATATGTATTAGCTTCCTCAATGTTGCTGGATTGAAATCCTGGAGTTCCCTATCCAAAAGGATTGCGCAAGTATATTCATCATCAGACCTGCAGTGATTCGAGGCGGTGGCTTACCAACACATGAAAAGGGAAAATAGGAGTTGGCATTAAATGCTAGACTTCTCAGCAACGCGCCAAAATATAGATGAAAAAATAGACTATTTTAAACAAAGAGACTTTTTTATCGTCCTGACATTTGTGTAGTATTACAGGTTAGACAGTTGGGAAAAAAACTATTGTAAGCAATGGATCACAATTCACATAGAAAAATACATATTATGGCTCATATGTTTATTCCAAATTTTCTTAAAATTAAAATGAATCATCCTCCAGCTAAAACCTGTTTATTAAACTGTTCCCAGATCTGTTCAAAACAGGTGTTACCCATTTATGGTTAGTTGGGTTATGGAGAAAAACAAATACATTTTCATGTGGTTTTTTTTGCATTTTAAAACTGGGAAGTGGATAAAAATCTAAACTTTAAGATTTTTAAAATGTAACAAAATGAACCATTAAGAAACCAAATTATATTGATTGGAACCTCTACATGAAATAGCAAGAATAATCAGTGCGGAAAATAAACAATGAACATTTCTGATATTAGAAATTGTGTTAGTGAATTGCACAAAATATTGTTTTCTATTTAGCTTGTGGGTACCTTTGCACAATGTCTAGGTTTCAACTGACGGGAATAAAGGTTACTGACAAACGGAATGAGTAAGCCACTGGGAATTTAAATTTGTTATCATTGATTTTGTAGGAAACTAAATTATGTGGCTCCTGGTTGGCAGTTATATTAATACACATAAATCTACTGGGTCCTGAAAATAGTTCTTCCAAATTGATCGGAATATAAAAGATGACAAGATAACTGACGTTATAGGTCTATTTGAATACAAAATGTAGATGTGAACAGCCTGTTCATCAGTATTTAATCAAAAATGCATTTTGGTGGAAATCCTATCCTTTTCTCTGTATTTCTTTTAATACAATTGTGAAATGGTCCCTTGTTTCATTCATGTTTCAAATTCTAACATCTGTGAAGAAATGTAAATTTTGCCTTCCATTGTTTCTGAAATGTGGGGACCAGGTGACTTTATATATTGTAATGTATGATTAAAGTTTAAAGACTGTGCATCTCAGATACAAACTTTGCTTTTGATTTTCCAGCAACACAGTTAAAGAACATCATGATAAAGAACATCATTATTTTTATCATAATATAGCATCTCCGAGTCTCTTTCGTGGGAGGAGATTACCAAACAGGTAAAGAAAAAATATAAGGATTCATTCAAAGTTTCCTTGAAGAAGTGCAACATCCTCATTGACTTCTGTGAACTTCTGGACCAATAACTCAAATCAACCAAGGAGCATTCAGGATGGTATTATGGGTTCTGAGGTGGCTAACAAGGCTTCTCTGCAGATGGGACACATGGCGACTGATGGACAAGTAGTTTATGAGGTGGTGCACTCCTTCCATTGTGTATGCAGAGCCTGCATACTGTTGATGCATGAGCATGGGATTCTCAATACAATCCCACATTCTCCTTTTCCTTAATCAACCAAAGGCTAAAATATTGGTGCTGACAAGCCATTCACAGTTACACTCGGGCAACTGGAAGGGTTGGGGAGGAGAACCGGGTTAGCAAAGAAAGTACAGTAAACTTTTGTAACCCAGTATCCGACCCAAAATCCTGATGGGTTGGCAACAGGATCACTAGGTGTTGCATGCTGCACTCCCTACTGATCCACCAAAATTCCTGTTTCCATACTCCTGATCATTGCCTATGTTCCCATTATATTTATCATTTGTTGCAAGAATGATAAAGTTGTATCACATTTTAAAATGTGTTAGGTATAAGTAGATATTAATATTAGGTCCGGATCATGGCACTGAAGGTGCAAATGTGCAAGATGATTGGAGTTTTACCATGCATAGAATACAAATAGCTAAATACAAAATGTTTACATGCACAATGAGCAGTACAGAAGTTATAAATAAATCGAGCCCTGATAAGAACAAGTATCTACCACTCATTTTAAACATTTAAATCACTAAGGAGCATTTTAGGTTTAGGTTTATTATTGTCACATCTATCAAACTACAATGAAAAGTTTTCTTTAGACTATCTAATTAAGCCTCTCAGGTCAGAGCCCAGGGAGAAGCAGAGGCCGGAGCCTTGCGGGGCGGAGCCTGCGGCCGATAGAGTTGACGGAGCCCAGGGCTGGGGCCTGGGACACACTACAGAGACATTCGGAGAGGGCCCAGCGGGCGATAGTAGAGAGGTCGATGGGGCAGTCAATGAGGGCACCGCTGCCAGATGAGGACGGACCACATGGAAGCGAGGACACCGCTGCCGGGGGAAGGAACAAAGGAGGACCCGGCATGGGAGGAACGCCATGAGGGAAGGGGGAGAACAAAGGGGGACCCGCACAGATACTTTGTAAGTGCTCTTTATGGGGCGACTATTTGCATACCTTGAGTATGCAAGCAAAGAATTCCACTGCGACTTATCATATGTGACAATAAAAAGTATTCAGATAATACTATACATGTGTACATCAATCAAATCTCAAGTATAGTAGGTAGAGCAAAGGGAAAGATACAGAGTGCAGAATATAGTTCTCAGCATTACAGCACAACTTTCCAAAGACAAAGTCCAATGTCCACAATTGGGTAGAGGAAAATCTGACTTTACCCTAGCTTATGGAAGGAGTATTAAGAACACTGATAACAGAGCGGAAAAAGCTGTTCCTGAGAAATGTATTCTTCACAAGATTCTCCACTATCATCCAAATTACATTCGTTTGAGAAAATGATAATCACTGTAAAGAAAAAGTGTCTTAAAAGAATAACTGTAACTGACTTTGCAATTAAGAAGCAAAAAATATTGAATTATGGAAATGTTTTAAGCGCATATTGCAACACCATTAAACGTTCATTTTTTGCCTATCTATATATTATCATCATCATCATATTACTACAACTCAGATCTTGTGTGTATATATATATATTTATGTATGAGATTTTGTAATGGAAATACAGCCAAAAAGGTAAACGAGAGCGCCACAATTTTAGCACCAGCCTAATCACCATTGTCCTGGTGTCGCTTTACAACAACTTTCATTCAGATGTGTTATATTTTTAAAGCTAAAGAGATTTTAAAGTTTAAAAATTGCCTTTTAAACCGATTTCATTACGATCTTCAGCGTGTGACGTCACAATGGGACCCGCCAGCCAATGAGGGAGGGGGGCCAGGGAGTCGTGGCCAATAAACTGACTTTAACGAATGCGCTCCCCCCTACTCGCGGACCAGCAGGAGGACCGCCGCCTGTCCCGGCATGCCTCGCGCCTGACCTTCCTCCCGTGGCAAGAAAGCAAGATGGCCGCTGGCAGGACGGCCGCTCTCCTGCTGGTGCCCACCGTGATGGCCGCCCGGGGCCGGGGCGAGTGGCTCCCTCTCCTTCCCCCCCCCCCTCCGCCCGCACCCGGCCCAGGGGGAGTCTCCGAGCAGGAGGAAGATGATCGTCGTCCCCATCGACTCATCACTCCCCTCTTTCTCCTCTAGCGCCCGCTTCAACCGATGGCGTCGTCGAGTCCCTGCTCCCCACACCATCACCGGAATATAACCCCCCACCGGGCAGCTTCTTCGCCTCCTCCTCCTCCTGCATCTCCTCCGGCGCCTGCTTCAACCGACGGTGTCGTCGACGACTTCACAAAAATGGCGGCCGCTCTCCTTCTCTTCCTCCTCCCGCTCCGCCATCTTGTGCGCACCACCCGCCGCAGCGTTGCCCGCCGGGAGGTGTAGTCCCAGCTCCCCCCGGGCCCCAGCCGCCGCTCGCTGGCGATCAGCACTGCACGCTCGGGGCACAGGTAAGTGGCTTTCGCCACCAACGGGTTCTCGGAGGGGAGTGGGCGGGATGGGGAGGGGGGTAAGGAGTGAGTACAGGGAGGGAGGGGGGGGGATGGAGAGAGGGGGGATGGAGTGGGTGAGGAGGGGTGAGGGGGAAGGAGTGGGAGGGATGGAGTGGGTGAGGGGATGGAGTGGGGTGAGGGGATGGAGTGGGGTGGGAACTGCCTGATTTGCTCCTATCGCTCACCCCCACATGGGGTCCATTGATTGGCTCCGACCTCCCGCTTGACGCCAGACTGGTCCGGGTCCCACGAGGGGGTGCTCCAACGCTCCCCACTCTGATTGGTCGCAGGCAAGTCCTGATTTGCTCCTGTCGCTCACCCCCACATGGGGTCCATTGATTGTCTACGAACTCCCGCTCGACGCCCCAATGGCCCGCGTATCCATGTCGTATCGAATGATTTGCTCCGACCTCCCGCTCAACGCCCGATAACCTTCCCTGTCCCCCCTTGCCCACCCACGGCCCCGGGAGACACTCCCCGCCAGGCCGCCCATTTTTGGAAAAGATCTCGGATCCATCTCGGCCTCTTTATTTTACATAGCATCTTTATTTCATTGAGAATCATTTCATTTTTTTTTTAAAGCAATTTATTTTAAAGAAAAAACACGATTTTCCAAGGTCACAATGGAAACCCTACGAGGAATAGGTCCACCGAGGTGAGTGGCACCCTCTCCCCTTCCCTGTCCCACCTCTAGGAAGAATGGGCCCAACGGGTCCACTTGATCTAGTTCCACATAAAATCAGTACCAGCAATAGTTTTACATTTCCTTTAGATAGTGTTTTGTCTATCAGCTGCACTTTGCATATTTAGCTTCAATCCTTCATATAAATTTCTCCTGGAGTTCCCATACCTAACCAGCTGAGGTCTTACGTTTACCTGTTTTAACGTTTATTTGGCCTTTGCCTTAAATGTCATAACTTCAATCAGTGAGGAGCCATACATAAAATGAAGTACAAATATTGAAAGCAATGCATTCTATTACAGTGTTTGGATTTTAGTTATACCCCCAACCCCCCCCATAACAAAATTACAGCACATGATACCAAGAAAAATATATATTAGATGAAATTCAAAAACATGCAAGATGCAGCTTAAAAAGGCACAAAATAAATGCTTAATGTTTACATGCAATAACATTTATCATGCTCTAGCAAAATAATCAAATATGGGCCCAGAATGGAAGAGAGACACAAAATGCTGGAAAAACTCAGGACAGGCAGCATCTCTGGATAAAAGGAATGGGTGACGAGGAAGACACAGAGAAATGGAAGGGTAAGGTGTGAAAACTAGAGAACAAAAGGGACGAAGTTCAAGGCAAATGTAGAATTCAATCAGGACAGTCACACTGGTAAAATTTAATCAGGACTGTCCTCCTGATGAATTTTATCTTTGTATACTTTGTCATCTTTCCCTAGCTAACAATGATCTATTCTACATTTTCCTTGAACTTCGTTCCCTTTGTTCTCTCCTTTTCACACCTTACCCTCTATATCTCTGTGTTTCCCTCTCCCCTGACTCTCAGTCGGAAGGGTCTCGACCCAAAACGTCATCCTTCTATCCAAAGATGCTGCCTGTCCCACTGAGGTTCTCCAGCATTGTGTCTATCTGCAGTATAAACCAGCATCTACAGTTTCCTCCGACCCAGAATGGAAGATGTCTGCTAGTTAATTAGATCATAAGTGATAGGAGCAGAATTAGGCCATCCAGCCCATCAAGTCTATTCCGCTATTCAATCATGGCTGATCTATCTCTCCCTCCTAATCCTCCCTCCTGCCTTCTCCCCATAATCTCTGACATCCATACTAATCAAGAATCTATCCATCTCTGCCTTAATAGTATTTACTTGTTCTGCAAACATGCACATCCTTTGTATAAACACTGCTCAGTGTATCTGTCAAAGACTGGACTGCCAACAAAATAAATCAGGTAAACACTGCCAATATAGTGGCAACACAGAATCCATTATTGTGCTCGGAATTCACTCAAACACGGGGGATTGTTACGATTGAAAAAAATGCAACTGACCAAAAAATGTTATCTTGTTCAGATGAGGAGACCAGAAAACTCCCAGAATTGCAAATGCACTCTACATTAGTTGATAATGCATAGAATTGCTCAGGTGTGCCTTGTTCAGAATAAACAGAATAAATCCAACCTGGTAAATCAAGAAACTTTAAAGGCCATCAATGACAGTGCTATCAAGCAGCAATTACATTCCAATAACCCACTCACTGATACATTCTCTCATTGGATGTGGTCATTCTTAAATACTTTTGAAGCACACAGATACCATCTTCATCAGCACCTCGCAGCTCCAGATTTCATCACAGCCTTAATTCAAAATTGGTCAATGGGGATCAAGGGGAAACATTCCAATGGCTAGGGAATACCTCTCGCAAAGCAGGATGGCTGTGTCAATCACCCCATCCCAAGATAGGGTGTTCTTCATGGGAGCATCTTCATCATAATCATCTTCAGCTCTTCATCTATGACCCGATTTCCATCAAAACAGCTGAAGCTAGAATGTTCACTTTGTGCAATGTTCAATATTGTTTGCAACCCCTCAGCTAATGAAGCAGTCAATACCTGGATGCCGCAAGACCTCGACAACATTCGGGCATTAGCTGATAAATGACAATTAACTTTTGTGTTTCAAAAGCATTTAATAAGGACCACATCCAATAAGAGAGAATGTAACAGCCCTTGATAGTAACACTATCATCACTGCATCACCCATCATTAACATCGCGAATGTCACGACTGACCAGAAAATCAACCGTACTACTTGGGGAACACTGTAGCAGACACTGGGTATCTTGTGAAGAGTGAGGCAAGTGTCAACACTAAAACTATCCAGCATCCACCAGGCACAAATCAGAAACATAATGCAATATTCTCCATTTTTCTGGGTCAGGCAGATTCAACAATACCTATGATTGATCATATCTGCAATAAAATGGCAAGTTCACTTGTTATTCCATCAACCATTCTAAGCATTCACTTCTTTTACTACCAATGCACATTTGATTCTAGTGTGAGCCATCTACAAAATGCACTACAGGTACTCAACCTGACACTACCAGGCAAACTCACAACCTCAAACCACTGAGGACAAGAACTACAAGTGCGTGGAAATACCAACACCTGCATGTTCCCTTCCAAGTTGCACACCATCTTGACTTGGAAAGGTGTTGCCATTCATCCATCTCTGGGCCTAAACCTCAACATCTATCTATCATTATGGGCGGCACGGTAGCGCAGCGGTAGAGTTGCTGCTTTACAGCGAATGCAGCGCCGGAGACTCAGGTTCGATCCTGACTACGGGTGCTGCACTGTAAGGAGTTTGTACGTTCTCCCCGTGACCTGCGTGGGTTTTCTCCGAGATCTTCGGTTTCCTCCCACACTCCAAAGACGTACAGGTATGTAGGTTAATTGGCTGGGTAAATGTAAAAATTGTCCCTAGTGGGTGTAGGATAGTGTTAATGTGCGGGGATCGCTGGGCGGCACGGACTTGGAGGGCCGAAAAAGGCCTTTTTCCGGCTGTATATATATGATATGATATGATGATATGATGATTACTCACACCTCCTTCCACTAACCAAACACACTGTTCAAGGTTGTGGCTCAACAAATCTTTATACAGTCACTTAGGGATTGGGTAATAAGTGCTGGCCCTGGATGCAATACAGTCATCCAAAAGAGAAAACAAAAATCACAATCTGCCACTTAGTCTATAAATGGATAACAAAAGTTATCTGGCTTGTGTATGGACACAATGCACTTCACTAATAAACTTCTTTTGGTTAAAAAAAAAAGCTTCAGTGTGACTTGAACGTCATTTATAAATTCAGCTCCGCTGATGGTTTAAACCATTAATGTTCAAACTATAGTCTTCCCTTAAGTGTGTTTTACAAGGAAACTTCGGTGAACATTATGTATCACACAATCACCAATGGGCAACTTTGCCAACTTTACATAGTTTTAACTACAAATTGTTTCCATACATCTTCCACTGCATCTACTCACATGGCCTTTCAATAGACAAAACTGATTGACATACAATGCTATTGGATCAGGAATATAAGTATTTAGACGGTAATATTCTTCCATATCAGGATGGTGGAAGAAGCAGGTGGATAGCCTCTGACGATTACAATTTTCATTTTCTGGGAAATTTACTTGCCATTTTGGGTATGTTACTTGCCATTTATCAGCTTTACTTGAATGCTGCCTAGACCTGTGGAATACAGGAATGGACTGTTTCAAGTGCTGAGAAGCTGCAACTAGAAGGGACCGAATCGTCATTTCTGACATTATGATGGAAGGAATGTAATTGAGTCAGAGATTCATACATTGTGAAAACAGGTCTTTCAGCCCAACTTGTCCACATTGACCAACATGTCCCAACTACACGAGTCTTACCTGCCTGCGTTTGGCACATCTATATACTAAAACTCTCGCTTGTTTGTTCCTGAACTACAGCCAAAACGGTACACGAGAGTGCGACAATTTTAGGCCCACCTTACTCACCGTCGTCCCTTTGGTGCTAATGGAAGAGGTTTCATTGAAATTGGTGTTATATTTTTTTAATTATTCACATTTAAAAGTTTAAATCTATCTCCTAGGCAGGGAGGGGGGAGGGAGGGAGGATAAGGGGGGTTGGGGGGAGGCGGGAAAGGGGGGGAGGGGGAGGGGAGGGGAAAGGATTCAGGATATCTTTATTTGTCATTCAAAAAACAATTTTTTTGGACGAGATTTCGTCACCCACAGTCCAACAATAAGAGCAATAAAATAAGTAAATGACACAACCCCAACCAACACAAAACACAAAAAAAGAAACATCCATCACAGCGAGTCTCCTCCAGTCCCCTCCTCACTGTGATGGAAGGCCAGAATGTCATTTCTCTTCCCCTGCTGTCTTCTCCCGCGGTCAGGCTGTTGAAGTTGCCACGTTCCAGGCCGCGCCGGACGGTGAAAGGTCGGCAGCGGGCCGACCCCAGCCCCGCGATCCAGGGCGGGCGAAGACGCTGCACGTCGGGCTGGTCGAAGGGGAGGGGAGGGGAAGGGGTGCTGCATCAATGCAGGAGAGGTTTGGGCCCAAAGGGTCCACTTGGTCTAGTAACTCTCTAAACCTATCCAATCCATGTACTTGTTCAAATGTTTCTTAAACGTTCATCCTCCTGCGCTCCAAGGTATAAAGTCCTGGCCTGCTTAACCTTTCATTATAGCTCATGCCCTTGAGCACTGGCAACATCCTCATAAATCGTTTCCGCACCCTTTCTAACTTAACGTCTTTCCTATAATAGGGTGACCAAAACTGAACACAATACACTAAATGGGGCCTTACCAATGTCTTGCACAACTGTAACATGACCTCCCAACTTCTATACTCAATACTCTGACTGATAACGGCACCTTCTTGACCACCTGGTGATGCCACTTGTGATGCCACTTTCAAGGAACTTTTTTTGGTTGAAGCACATGAATTAAAGACAAGCTCTTAGTAAGCAAAAATGTATTTGCCTATGATATAAAAACACTGGGAGTAATAGACGAGTGGAAGAAAAATGACTGCACAGAAGTTCTAATTGTCAAGTCCTTGAATAACTATGATAACCAAATTTACATGCAGGTACTTCTCAATTCAATTCTGCAAATACAAACAGATTTCCCATGATTGTAAATGAAAAATGGAGAACAGAAGACAAACATTAAGTCAGGAAGACTAAACACAATAAGTCTACGAGTTAGGTAGAGGTAAGCAGAATAATCACAAACCCAACCAAACCCTTAAGAATAAGAAAGACACAAAATGCTGGAGTAACTCAGCGGGCAGGCAACATCTCTGGAGAGAAATAGGTGACGTTTTGGGTCGAGACGTCTCGACCCAAAACGTTACCCATTCCTTCCCTTCAGAGTTGCTGCCTGTCCCGCTAATTTACGCCATTATTTTGTGTCTATCTTCAGTTTAACCCAGCATCTGCAGTTCCTTCCTACACCTTAAGATCTGTTTGTAGATTTTCTTCGCATTGCAATGGTGCAATGATTGAGAAAATATCAAGCTTTAATTGAATACTTAAAGACAAAGAAATCCAGCCAAAGTCGCTCTAGTTTGGAAGATGATCTTTTCAATTGACAATAGTCAATAGTCGTTTATTTGTCACACACACATAAATGTGTAGTGAAATGAAACATTACCCGCAGTTGAACAATAAGACCAATAAGAATAATCAATAAAAATGCAATAACACATACAATCACAAACTAACACCAAACAAAAAAGAAACATCCATCACAGTGAGTCTCCTCCAGTCCCTCCTCACTGTGATGGAAGGTCACAATGTCTTTTCTCTTCCCCTGCCGTCTTCTCTTGTGGTCAGGCTGTTGGATTTGCCACGTCGGGGCGGTCGGGGCTCCCGACAGTGAAAATCCCGCAGCCTATTCCAGGCCGCGCCGGACGGTGAAAGGTCCGCGGCGGGCCGACCCTAGCCCCGCGATTCGGGGCGGGCAAACACGCTGCCTCTGCCGCTGCTCCCGATGTCAGCCCCCATCCAGGGGCCTGCGAGCTTCCGACGTTCACGCGGCCCGCGCCGGAGCCTCCGGAGACGAGTCGCAGCTGCTCCCGCAGCATCCGCAGGCAGTCAGCGCCGCAGGTGGTGAGTCCGGGCCGCGGGCTCTGCGAACCAGAGCCCCAGGTGGTCCCAGATGCATGGCCGATGGTAGGCCGCAGCGGGAACGGGGACACGACACAGAAACAAAGGTCGCGTCTCCGTTCGGGAGAGAGAATTTTACAGTTCCTGTTCCCCTGTTCCCCCCCCCTCCCCACACACATAACATACAAACCCTACACCATATTAAAACTACAATTCATACAAAAACAACAAAAAACACAAAAGACAGACGGACTGCAGGCAAGCCGCAGCTGCGACGGCAGCGCTGGCTCCTCCTCCATTGTAATATGTTAATAACTGAACACCTTCCAGAGCAATCTTCCAAACCTAAATGGGAATTCTAATCACAATTCACATGAAGTATACCACAGGAAGTATAGCTGAAGTTCAGCTTGCTACATACCTCTGACTCTTTGTCACTTAATGATCCAAGACTTCCAAAACTGTGGTTAGAACATTCATTATTTGTTAAAACCTGTTTTGAAAAGATAATAAAAAAAATGAGTGGAAACTAGGATTTAATAGACAATAGACAATAGGTGCAGGAAAAGGCCATTCGGCCCTTCGAGCTAGCACCGCCATTCAATGTGATCATGGCTGATCATCCACAATCAGTACCCCGTTCCTGCCCTCTTCCCATACCACTGACTCCACTATCATTAAGAGCTCTATCTAACACTCTCTTGAAAGCAGCCAGAGAATTGACCTCCACTGCCTGCTGAGGCTGAGAATTCCACAGATTTACAACTCTGAGTGAAAACGTTTTTCCTCATCTCCGTTCTAAATGGCCTACCCCTTATTCTTAAACTGTGGCCCCTTGTTCTGGACTCCCCTAACATTGGGAACATGTTTCCTGCCTCTAGTGTGTCCAATCCCTTAATAATCTTATATGTTTCAATAAGATCCCCTCTCATCCATCTAAATTCCAGTGTATACAAGCCTAGTCGCTCCAGTCTTTCAACATATGACAGTCCCGCCATTCCGGAAATTAGCCTAGTGAACCTACGCTGCACTCCCTCAATAGCAAGAATGTCCTTCCTCAAATTTGGAGACCAAAACTGCACACGGTACTCCAGGTGCGGTCTCACTAGGCCCCTGTACAACTGCAGAAGGACCTCTTTGCTCCTATAGTCAACTCCTCTTGTCATAAAGGCCAACATGCCATTAGCTTTCTTCACTGCCTGCGGTACCTACATGCTTACTTTAAGTGACTGATGAACAAGGACACCCAGATCTCTTTGTACTTCCCCATTTTCTAACTTGACACCATTCAGGTAATAATCTGCCTTCCTGTTCTTACCACCAAAGTGGATAGCTTCACATTTATCCACATTAAACTGCATCTGTCATGCATCTGCCCACTCACACAACCTGTCTAAGTCACCCTGTATCCTCATAGCATCCTCCTCACAGTTCACACTGCCACCCAGCTTTGTGTCGTCTGCATATTTGCTAATGTTACTTTTAATCCCTTCATCCAAGTCATTAATGTATATTGTAAATAGCTGCAGTCCCAGCACCGAGCCTTGCGGTACCCCACTAGTCACTGCCTGCCATTCTGAAAGGGACCCGTTAATCCCTACTCTTTGTTTCCTGTCTGCCAACCAATTTTCTATCCATGTCAGTACCCTACCCCCTATACCATGTGCTCTAATTCTGCCCACTAATCTCCCATGTGGGATCTTATCAAAGGCTTTCTGAAAGTTGAGGTACACTACATCCACTGGCTCTCCCTTGTCCATTTTCCTAGTTACATCCTCAAAAAACTCTAAAAATGAGAATGACCAAGGATTTTTATTCTTGTCAATTTACTCAAAAGTACTTTAACCCGAGATATTTGACAGCTTTTGCAGTCGCTTATGATCTGATGTCATGGGCAATACCGTCATCTTCAGCCATACTCAAGTTTCTCTAAACATAGATAACTGCTGGTTATTTCTCACATTTGCCATTTTTATTTCAGAATTATAGCATTCAAAGTATTTGACATTTGTACAAATATAATTTTAAAAACCCTTGTTAAGCAATTAGTTTAAAATAGATATCATCCATAAGGCTGTGTGTTTTTGGAAAGGGAGCTTTTATTAAAAATTGTTATGAAAAGTTTTAATTAAACTGGTACCAAGAACATTGACAGCTTTGCATCTACCAATGATCTGACATCATAGACAACACCACCCTATCTTCAGCCATCCTCCCAGCAGGAACCTTTGAGATATTAAATAATTTTGTGGAAATTCTAAAGAATATGTTAAACTAATAACATATCCAAAGTTTAAAATGTCTAAACTGCTTCTGTTCTTTTCATGAAAATCAACATGGGATTAGCCTTTGTGCCTCACCTGACCTGTCTTGGAACCCTCTGCAGCATTTGTAGTCCAAGTTTGCCTCCCTTGCTGAACTCTTACCAGAATGTTGGTTCACAATGAATAACACTGGCCTTTCCTCTTTACAAATCATAAAATTGCTTTCAGTTTCACAGGAAAATGAAAGCGAATCTTGCCAATTTTACTTTGTTTGTGCTCAAACTCTTGCCCATCATTAATTTGTGCTTTTTTAGTATTTAATAAGTAATTTTCTTTACATAAAATCATGCTTTATCTCAAGGTATCTTTTGGAAAAATAGTTCATTTAAAAGAAAAAGATAAAATTGTATCCAATTTGGGTACAAAGGATATACTAAACATGCTGGAATCTTGAGCAAAACAAAGTGCTAGAGTAACACAGCGATTCAGACAGCATTTGTGAAGGTAATGAATAAGTGCCGTTTCATTGACAGGACCCTTCTTAGCCAATCCACTCCCTCCACAGATGATGCCTGACCTGCTGAGTTACTCTAGCACTTTGTTTTGTTCAAGATTCTAGCATCTATATCTCCTGTGTACCCAAATAATACAGCAAATTGCATATTTTTGTCAATACCTAGTGAACTATTTGAGGACTTACTTTAGTTCCTGTGCTTCCACTTCCACTCCCAGTACTCACGCCACCCGTAAACCTCGCCTCCAGCAGCTCCTGCCGTCGAGGATCGAGGCTATGAAGCTCTTCCATTGCAGCACCTTCAATAAAAATCACATCAGGTTTAATTACTTAATATAGTAAAATACTGATAGCACAATGACAATTTCATGAAATAAACTTGAATATTGTTTTGCAGTTGAAAATTATTTTATGTATTAAAAACAACATTTTAATTATAATAAGATTATTATTTTACTTACCTGTTTCACCAACTCCCTCCCCCCCCCCACTACGAAACTATGAAAACTGAAAAAACATGACAGACCAAAACCTGTGACAAAAATTGTTAAAGGAATAAAGTAAAAAAGACTTTGGCCTCCATTAATTTGGAAACAAAAAGTCACAGCCGTCCTCTTTAGTTAGGAGGCAAATTTTCTGTACCTTGCCCTCAAATCTGTAGGCAATTGAAAAGCTGGAGTTGAACAAAACATACCAGTCATGAACAAGACTCCAAATTTCAAGCAGAAAGTGCTACAACCTTAAGTGTGTATGCCAGGTATATCTGGTACAAAATAGACTACACAACAGAATAAATCAATGTGTGTGCTGCCACAAATGGAGATAAGCCAATTATAATTTCCCACCACAGATTACTTTGGTAGAAAAAAATACTACAAATATGAAATGATTCAGCTTTAATTTTCAGACATGACAAATTGATATATTTAGTTTATTACAACTTCTAACACTGAACCACACCAACTTTTTTAAAGTATATGATTCAATCATACCATCATCACCCAATTTCACTGACATTGTCCTGCAAAAAACATTGGGTGAGCTGATTATCTAATTAAATACTGGGATGAACAAAATTACATTTCCTGGCCACACTATTAAAAACTAGAACTCATTGAAAATGACAGTCTATAATGTAAATCACAATGTTCTGTTCATCTTGGTCTTTGTTCAAAATCAACCTTTGTGGCCTGCTTGAGCAATACCTCAAAATTAAATCTATTATTATCCTCATTTTCATATCCTAACCCAGTGTCATGGCCATTGCCCTCATATTTCTGTGTGTTCTTCCAGCCCAACGAGATCTGCTTGCACCAGATCTAACGTCTCGCACGCCCCCCCCCCCCCCCCATTTTTACTTTATTTATCACCCATTGATAGCGGCCTAGCACCATTTAGTTCCCAAATTTTCGAATTTTGTTTAAATCTTAAATCCCTTAAATCTGCGACAAATTCTACTTTGAGAATATAACACTGAACATAAGAAAAATATATTCAAATTTGATATAATGATGGAACATGCTGTTCATGATGAAAAGAGTAAAATACTGCAGGTGTGAGAAAGTTGAAACAAAAAACAAAATGGTGGAAACACCTAGTCCACCAGTTGTAGTGAGAAAGGTAACACTGGTATTCTGGACAACAGACCAAGTGATGTAATACTTTGTTTTTACTTCAATCACAATAAGAATCTAAATTTTGAAGATAGACACAAATGCTGGAGCAAGTCAACCGGTCAGGCAGCATCGCTGGAGAAAAGGAATAGGTGACGGTTTGGGAAGAAACCCTTCTTCAGACTCAATTTTGAAAATACACTTAGCAATAGGAATTATAAGTCTTACTAAGTCTGCAAACCATCAATAAGGAAAGTTAAAGTATTAGATTTTCACTTCACATCAATTATTTACAGCTCACAATTTCTCATTGACCAAAGGAGTCTCATGCCAATGATATTGCGTATTAGTGGAATTCTCTACCTACAACAGAGGCTTATAACCTACCATTATGTTTTTTCATTAAAATTTAAATGTAAAATTGATGCAATGTATTACTACTTTAAAAGGAACTTAAAATGCACAGGGTATTCAGCATATCTTCTCAAATTTGATTTTAAATGTTTTCCTTCAGAGCAGTATCCTATATGCAATGTTTTCAGCTGCTTGCTCCATCTTAACTTCAGAAGTGTAGATGTCACCACAACATGCACAGCTCCTCAGGGAATGAGGTTATTCATGTCTGAACATAGAAAGACCAACATCATGTGCAGGGACGTTGATTGAGCGACTGGCATCCTAGGCATTCATGATAGGCGGTACCCATCTCCAACAAAGTACAGTCGAACTGGACATGCTGGACATTCAGTGGTATTACCAAGATTAATTATCAAATTTGCAACAGTCATTTACCAACTGGTCACCAATGACCAGAATTTTAACTGGACCGAGGTAATTCCTATAGGTACAAGACCTGGTACTCTGTGACTCATCTTTGAAGCCTCTAAAGCCATTCCATTAATAATGAAATGAAGCACAAATTGGCCAGATAAGTATGGCTCCAACAGGAATCAAGAGCCCAACATCATTCAGTGCAAAGCAACGTACTGGACAGGCATCCCTAACCGACAATGCTGCTACCAGCCATATATTATCAGCAAGCCTGAATAAATTACAAAATGTTGGAGAAACTCAGCGGGTTAATCAGCATCCCTGCAGAACATGAATAGATGGCATTTTAACATTAAATTCACCCACTTTAGGTAATCTCTACAAAACACCCCCCTTCCCACATTAACCTCCCTCCCCCTCCATTTTCTTCTGCTTCCCTGAGACACGGCTGCTCTTGCACCTATCCCTACCTTCCCCTCCCCTACATTCCTAAACAATTCACAACTCGTCAATTTTCTAGATACACAATTTGCAACCCTATAATCCTTTTGTCTCACACCTTGTGTGTGTTCATCTCTGGCCCTTGTTCAACCATCTGCCTATCAAAACCCCTCCTCGCCCGTGTTCCCCCATGACCTGCCATGCTTTGTCCTGCCCTCCACTCTTCCAGCTTCCTTTCCCAGTCTGAAGAAGGATCCTGACTTGAGACATCACCTATCCATAATCTCCAGGGATGTAGCCTGACCCGCTGTGTTACTACAGCAGTTTGTATATTTCCCTGGTAAACCAACATCTGCACAAACTGAATAAATTACACTTGATCCCCTTACCCAGAGCATTGATATAAATGTGGCCAGCTGGGGCACCTGCACCAATCCCTGTAAACCCAACAAAACACAGCCTCCCAAACCGTCAACATCTTGTTTATTCCAACTGTTTTTTATCCATTAAGCAAGCCAATGTATTACTCCTTTTGCTTTACACTCTAATTTTGTTTAATAATCTTGTGTGACATTTTATTGCAGGTCTTCTCAAACATGGTCTCTATTTTATAAATCCATGGAGACTAATAGTATAGATTTTTTCCTTGTGCCCGTTACCAGTTCCTTAATAACAGCATTTCCTTCCAACTGATTTCATAGTTGCAGCAGAACAATTTCCTGTTTCGTTTTTCTTTGAAAGTAAATATTTGCTGTAAACGATGTATTAATTGTTCAAATAGTAGTCATTCCTTTTTACTGTTTTACCTGTTAATGTGATTCTCCATTGTATCAGTTATTTCTGGCCTCACACCTTTGTAGCATACTATTTTCATACCCTTACTACAATCTGAAAATTTTCTTCAACTTTTATGTAGAATTCTATCATGTTATGAGCTTTACATCTCAGAGGCTCCTCACCATTCACTAACTCTTTCTTTCCCATTACACAGGAGTTGATCTAAATTATAGAAATAAGGAACTGTAGATGCTGATTAAATTGGACACAAAAGGACATAAAGTGCTGGAGTAACTCAGTGGGCCAGGCAATATATCTGGAGAACATTGCCAGGTGACGTTTCAGATCAGGACTCTTCTTCAGTCTGAAGCAACTGTTACATTATAGGTTCCTCAATATACTGAACTACAAACCATTTCTTGCACACTCACTCCATGAAATTCATCCTGTACACAATATTAATTTGTTTTGCCCAGTCTATTTTTAAATTAAGGTCCCCCATGACTATATTACCCTTGTTAATATACCTCTAATTTCCTGATTTCTACCATATCCTGCATTGTCAGGATTAGAGACCAATGTGAAACTCCATTAATGTTTTCTGTCCTTGCTGCTTCCTTGCTCCACGAAAACAGGTTTGAGATTGGAGCTAATTTCCATCCTCTCTGCCACTTTCACCGTATTTTTTAATATTGGGATATGTTGCTCTCTTATTCTGGTTAGTATCTATTTTACTACCCCACACTGGGCTGCACGGTGGCGCTGGGGTAGAGTTATTGCCTTACAACACTAGACACCTGGGTTTGATCCTGACTATGGGTGCCATCTGTAAGGAGCTTGTACATTCTCCTCGTGACTGTATGGGATTTCTCCGGGTGCTCCGGTTTCCTCACACACTCCAAAGACATACAGGTTTGTAGGTTAAATGGCTTTGGTAAATTGTTCCAGGTGTGTAGGATAGTGTTGTGTATGGGTATCGCTGGTCCACACGGACTCGGTAGGCCGAAGGGCCTGTTTCTGCACTGTATCTCTAAACTATTAACTAAACACTGTTACACTATCTATTAATTTTCCAAATGTTCTCTCATCAGAATCTTCCCCTCGACTCTCTACCCCCACCGAATATTTAAATATTTAGTTTATTTAGCTTCCTGACTATGGGTGCCATCCCATAGATCCAAATCAAGTGAAACCAAGAGAGTTGCCCCCTTTATCAACAGAACAGACCCATGAATTGCACCCATTGGTCTCACGCCAAGCATTGAGCCAAGCATTTCATCTTATTTGTGAGAGAAGGAACTGCAGATGCTGGTTTAAACTGAAGATGGACACAAAAAGCTGAAGTAACTCCAGCATCACTGGAGAGGAATGGGCGACGTATTCGGGTCGTGACCCACCTTCAGTCTCAACCCGAAACATCACCCATTCCTTCTCTCCAGAGATGCTGTCTGTCCTGCTGAGTTACTCCAGCTTTTTGTGTCTGTCTATTCCATTTTATTTGCTCTTTACCAATTCACACATTGCTCATTGAGCAATCGAAAAACCCTTTTATTCCCAAGAGGATCATCTCAAAACATAACTGCAATAAAATTACAAATGAATTAGATCCACTATTTTTAATATGTTTACATAATATGATCTCAGGGTACCTTAAAACATGATTGTGAAAACAATTAAAGGAATCTAATTGTAACAATTTATGTTGGTTATAACTCATGCCAAATAAAAGGTGGTAATATACATATGGAACTTTGAGGTGCAAGTCCATAGCTCCCTGAAAGTGGCAACATGAGTGGATGGGCTGTAAAGGAGTATGGCATGCCTGCTTTCATCGGTCGGGACACTGAGTATAAAAGTGGGCAAATCATGCTGCAGCTTTATAAGACTTTGGTTAGGGCATATTTAGGAGTAATGTATGCACTTGTGGTCACCACACTAAAGGAAGGATGTGAAAACTTGAGAGGGTACAGAAAAAAAACTCAGAAGTATGTTGCTTTGATTGGAGTGTATTACTATAAGGACAGGCTGGACAAACTTGGATTGTTTTCTTTGGAATGTGTTAAGATAAGTATATAAAATTATGAAAGGCACAGATAGAGTTTATAGTCAGAATCTATTTTCCCCAATGGTGGGAAGGTCAAATGCTAGGGGGCATAATTTTAAGTTTATAGGGGGGAGATTAAAAAGAGACATGAAAGACAAGTTTTTATTTAAATGGACTGGTAGATGCTGAAATGCGCTGCCAAGGGAGGTGATAGAAACAGATAAACTAGTAATATTTAACAGACATTTGGACAGACATACAGACAAATAGGATTAGTTAGCTTGGCATCACCATTGGCTCAAGCATGGTAGGCTGAAAGGCTTGCTCATGCGCTGCATTGTTCCATGTACAATTACATCAGTTCAATGTAAATTAACAGTATGATTCTGCACCATTAAGTAAAATATGTTTTAAATGTCCACAGTTATCAATGATTCCAAGATTGTGCCATTAGAAATTGCATTATTAACTAAACAATAAATTAACAGAACTACATTTTCTTTCAGTTCCTTTATAATCTTTTTGTCAGAAAACGCAACACTGGCATAACTTAATCACTGCAAATAGATGGGGCCCTGGAAAGAATGTGCCTGGAATACTGTGCACAGTTCTGGTTCTCCCCACTTACTAAAAGATATACATGCCACAGAGGAAGTACAGAAAAAAATCCACTAGATTGGCTCTAGGGATGGTTTGCTCTGAAGAGCGATTACCTATTCTCTAGAGTTCAGAACAACTCAAGGAAATTTTACAAAATTCTTAGAGGGCTCAGTAGCATGGTTGTCCTGGCTGAGCAGTCCACAACCAAAGCTCAGCCTCAACATTACAGGTAGAGTTCTTACGACTGAGCAATTTCTTCAGGCAGATTGACAAATCCTTGGACTTCTCTGCTCTCCAGGGCTAATTACACAGTTGAATATTTCCATAAGAAAGATGTATACCCTCTTACTAAAAGGTTTTTTGAACCGTGGTTAAGCTCAGCTGTTGTTTTTAGTTAAGCTGTTGTTTTTAGTTAAGAACTGTTCAGGCTAAAGACAACCGAAATACATCTGTGCAGTCGATTTTCAGGAACCACACAGCCTTCTTATACAGGCCTTATCATCTGGTATATTCAACAGAAGGATCGAACATCAACGTAATGACTCCCACTCCAAAACTGATCAGAAGTGAGGTGCAGTATACTCTGGTTATGCGCCACTAAACTTGTATGGATGTGGATAATAGACAAGCAAGTTTTTAGTAAAAATCTCATTCAAATATGAAACCACAAGCAGATGGATCTCACTTGACAGTATTACTGCTGATTACATCTATGGTTTAGGTAGCGGAGGTCTTATAAACCTACTACTTATAACAAAATTTACTAAACACAAGACTATAAGCAACAGCTAAACTGGTTAACTGCCGAGTGCTATTGAGATGAAAAACTAGCCCTTGTATCCTGCATTAAAGAAAATAACACATTGAGACATCAAAAGGTTCTTTTTTTTTTTTTTGAGGGCCTATCATCAAACTCCTGCTCTGTTGATGATTCATATAATTAGATCACTGGAGAATGGTCATTACATTCAGGACTTCCTCAAACCCAAAACTTACTGACACTTCCTGAGAAACACGTCCAATTCCATGTGGAAGTCCAACATAAATTCAGCACAAACTGGGCCACGGTGTCTAGCTTTGTTCTCTGTGCATGGTGGGTGTTACAGAGTCTTTCAAAAGGAAGCAAAGGAGTACTACTAATTTACAGAATGAACCATCTTAGAACCAGCATCTGCAGTTATTTTCCTACACATCTTAGTTGTCAAAGTCAACTAAAACAGCTGTTATAAATAGCTATGAAAACACATGAACACAAACTGACAATTAAATACATCAAAACAAAGGTAAACTAAATAATAACATTAAATTTATCTAATCAAATTAATTTTCAAGCCAAAGTGCCAACCATATTACAACGAAAGCATGCTAACTGTAGATTAATCACCCATTTCTTACTGTAATGAATTTTGATAGGATAACTAGTTATAACATACCATCACCTCTTCAAGGGGAATATCCCTTTTGCTAGAGTTCAAAAAGCAAACATGTGGTGGTGACTACATTACTATAAATTACTACATTACTATAAATATTACTATATTTACTATAGTATTACTATAAATAGAAACAATATTACTATAAATAGAAACATATAATTTCCAGTCACCATGTAGTGTTTGGACAGGCCAGTTCCAAGTTGAGTATAATCAAATGTATTTAATTTTGAATGCATGATAAATTTATCATCTTCAATGTAATTTGATCCATCTTCTCTAATTAAAAATGTCACAAACCACCTTCTGAGTGTTTCACTGGATATCCCAAACTCACCAATTGAACCTCTTCATTAATAATTTGTATTTTAACTCTCATTGGAAGGAACATCCACAATTGCTACATGCTGAAGTCTATCAATGAATTTCTCAATATTGCTTGGAGTTGTCTCTGAACATTCAGCAATCTTGCTTGTCATCTTCAAAATGATAAGTTGATAACCATCAAACCAAAAATGTCTTAACTAATGGAATAAACAGCAATAACATCAGACAATATGCATACCCACATTTTTGCAGAAATGCTCTTTATCCCTGGTAACATTTCCTTCCTTCTCAAAGTATATTAAAAACAAAACATTAACAAAAAATATAAAAAGCAAATTCCAACATACAAACTACTCAGTGCATTACAGTATACACTGACGAAAAATTCATGCGAAGCAAAATGAAGTATTTGGGTAAGTGACAAATGCTTTGTAAAATAATCCAAAAACAAAAAGGTAATCTGATGATAGATCATCATCTGAAATGTTAACCGATTCTCTTGCCACAGATGTTGTTTTTAAATCCCATTATTTCCAGCATTTTCTGTTTTTATTTTAGCATTAAAATTTCAAGGAGGCATCTGAGAGGGAGCAAGAGGGGAAGATTTTTAGGGATGAAGACCCAGAATTTAATACCCTGAGATGCTAATGACAATGCAATGAATGTCATGGAGGTGCAGGAGATTGCATGCCTGACTGTGACGATATCTATCGTATCTCAGATTACAATGCTTCTTTCATCTCCGTCCCTTTATCCAGCTAGGCAAGTGCTTTCGAACTCAAGGGGTAAAGATGGCGCATAACCTGGCAGAAAAACTGACAGCCAGAAGTAACCTCTTACTGTCAGTAAGTAACCTCTGTGCTCAGTAAACATATCTATCCCATCAATACAAGTGTTAAAAATAGTACTCAAGTTAAAAGTTCTATATTTATATTTCAGATATTCATTCTGTACCAATCAAACTTTGCACACAACTGCCCATAAAACATTGCATCGGTGCGCCAGATCCTAAGAATTCTGTTCTTTACACATGGAGTATAAAACTCAAATGCGATTATAAATCATCAACTTCATTAAGTTAATGGATATACAATAGCTGACAGGAAATCCTGTCTCTCTGATAACATCATGGTACAATTTCAAGTTCTTCCTCAATATCACTGATCACCAGGGTCATATCATACACTCATGTAATTAGTTCTACCTGTACCTAAATTATACTCTTATACCCATCTCGAATGTCTATAGATGCATTCTGTGTACAGTAGAGAGCATATTGACTGGTTGCATCTTGGCCTGGTTCGACAACTTGAACGTCCAGGAGCGGAAAAGACTGTAAAAAGTTGTGAACATTGCCCAGTCCATCACAGGCTCTGGGACATACGAAAATAAAACTCTCTTGACTCTTGAAATACTATATTCAAATCATCTTTAAAAATAATCAAATTCACATAATTGACTGCTTCTTACTTTATTTTATACATTTAATAATTTTTCTTCCCATTAGTGTAGCTGCGTTTAACAGATGTTGCATTTTCATCAACCATTATGTGAGCTGACTCAGTCAAACTCTCAAAATACATTAGCTGCACGATTAGTTGCTTCAAATTACACCTATACCTCATATATCCAAAGTATTACAAGTTACCGTAGACATTTATGAGTGAAAATATAATTCATAAATTGACTGCTGCATAATATATCAGGAATTTTAAACACAACCCTTCAACAGATGCAATGCAAAACAAATAAAATAAAACTAAAGTGAAAATGTAAAAAGAGGCTCATTTTGTGGCCTCTAAATCAGAAAATAATGACAGTCATTAGAATAAGAACAGTTTTTAAAAAACTGTTGGTTACTTTTTAAAACTCTCATATCATTACCAAGCTTCAAACAACGAGCTAAACTTGATAATGTTTAGAGGATAAGGAGATAACATTTAAAAATATAATCTACTGGGACAGCACAGCTTTCCTCATAAGGGACAAAAAATTTCCACGTCTCAAATAATTGCAATCAGTCTCGCAAAACCACAAGCTCTCATTTAAAATAAATACTAGACCAAGTGGACCTGTTGGGCACAAACCTCTCCTGCATTGGTGCAGCACCCTCTCCCACCCCTCCCCTCCTCCTCCCCCTCCTCTCCCCATCCCCCTCCCTCCCCCTTTCCCCTTCCCCATCCGTCTTCAGTACTTCTCCAGCACATAACATCATACTTTGTAAACCAGCGTTTGCAGTTCCTTGGGTCTACATCTCTCAAATTTATTAAACTTGGCAGTTAGCTCCATATACACACCATACTCTGTGGGAAAAGTTGCCCATCACGTGCCTTTTAAATCTTTTCCCTCTCAGCTTAAACCTAAGCCCCCTACTTTTAGACTCCACTACACTGGAGAAACTACTGTGGCTATTCACCCTATGTACTTCATGATTTTTCTTTATCCTTATAACGTCACCCCTTAGCCTCCTTTGCTCCAAGGAAAATTACTTGCCCATCTATTCACGACTTCCAGACCCCATAAAAACCTCAAATCCTTTTTGCACCCTTTCCAATTTAAGGGCATCCCACATGATAGCAATTGTTTTATGTTCCTCCCATCTTCTACAGTGAAGACAGCTAAAAAAAAAATCATTTATCTGAGGTCTCTATCATTTGATTAGTTTGCATTATTTATCATCATATCATATCATCACATATATATACAGTCTCAATCTTTCTCTTGAAAGGACCAACATTTAAGCTTAACTATACTATTACTGTTACACACCTGCAGAAGATCTATTTTAAAACATTTACTAGTTTACTCTCAATCTTTATTATGTATTTTAAACATTTCCCCATTCTTTTACCTTATTTTACTGCTACAAATGGGAAAGTCCAAAAGCCCAAGAACAATTACTTTGAGGTTCAAGTACCGCTTCTTCCTATCAACCATTATTATGCATCACACTACACAACTCTAAGCACAATCCTATATCAGCACAAACTGCTATGAACTTTGTATTGGTCTTACATGCACTGTTATGATTTGGTTACATTATATTGCTGATAAATTAACGTATTATTGTTTATTATATATTTATTTGCTGTATTGTTATGTTCATGTGCCTGTAAAGCTGCAACAAGTAAGAATTTCATTGTTCCCTTCCTGGGGCATATGACAATTAAACACACTTCAGTCTTGACTTTCAATTGATACTACTTTCCATTCCGTTCATCAGCTTTGCTGGGTCACCCTTCTTCGACATCTTATTTGAAATATCTTTGCTGAAATTGTGAAATACTTCCTTAAATATCCACTGCTTATTCATCAATTTATCTTTTAGTCAATTTTCCATTCACATAAGCTAACACAACTATACAATTGCCCTTACATTTATTATACTAGCTTCAGAACTGCTCCTAAACCAAATGTGGTTGGTCTAATAACCAAAGCAAAGCAAAACAAAACTGATGCAACCTTTATAATTTGAGTACAGAACAAAGACATGGAAGCACTGCAAGTTATGCAAAGCAGTGGTTACACCACATATGAAATACTGCGTACAGTTCTAGGCACAATATCTCAGAAAGAAAATATTGACCTTGGAAGAGATCTGGCACAAATTCACCAGAATGTTACCAGGGCTTCAAGGATTAGTTTATGAGGAGAGATTACACGAACTGGACTCCAAATCCCTGTCATATAGAGGATTAAATGGTGATCTAAAAGGCTTTCAAGATTCTGAAAGGAATGAATAGAAGAGGGAATAAAATTAGCTGGGCTCATCAGGAAAGATTTCTAAGTGCAAAAAGGTAGAAATAGGCACGGTACTCTTCTACAAAAAAAGTGATTCATAATTTAAAACCAGATTTTCTTTGTAGACAAGGCCTTAAGATGACGCCTGGAGTTAAGCAAAACAGTCTTGAACGCAATAAATGACAGACATAAATTGAGATTTGAATGGCCTAATCCTATTATGATTTTTGATCATATTGACCATGCTATGTTTCAGAGTAGTAAAATGGGTATTTTCGGGGGAGAGAGGTTTGGATGCAGGAGAGGTTTGGGCCCAACAGGTCCACTTGGTCTAGTCATCCTTCCACACAGTCATCCCTAACTGGAATATGGGATTTCATAAGTTTAAAAAAGTCGAATTGCGCACATACTAGATGATAAGGTATACAGGTTGCAGTCAGAACCAGCAGCATTGGACAAAACACAATTTCTGTTTTGCAAAGCCAGCAGAGGAAAGATGGATCAAGTGTCTCCTGATTTATAACTTTGAGTTACTTGTAATTTATTATTCCGCCACCATCTGAATATGAAAGATGCTAATAAATTTAATAACCCTCCTTTTCTAGACCCTCAATATTGCTCACTAAAGACATTCAAAATTAAGAGAGTATTGCAAATTACCTGTCTTAAATAAGAAAGTATGCTCCAAATTGAAATCCTACATCTATACAAATGTGAATTGTCTTCACTTTAGGTCATATTTATAGAGCTAATGGTTAAATCCTGCAAGAGCATCCTGAGCAATGAAATCTCCATCAAAGACTCACTACCTTCTGTATGGAAAAAAATTACCTTAGTCCTTCACATTTCAGTAACTATCCAATGGTACCCGCTCGTCCTAAATTCTAGTTCTTATGCAATCATTTTCCCAACATCTCAATTCCAATGCTACATTGTTCTTTGCTGCCCATACCCTATCTACAGGAATCTCATCCTCATATCAAAACCTTTTCTTTGATTAAGTTGTCTCATATTGTTCAGAGACACATTGTTTGATAATGTACCTGTGAAAGACACCAAGAGATTGTACAATGCCAATCGTCTTGTTGGCCTTTGGTCGTTTATCCTGAAAGTTACGATTATACCCAGTACCACTTGATCAGAATTAAAGAAAAACGATCAAGACAGAATGCAATTGTCTGAAACCATTTCATTATTAGTCATTTACCATTAAATGGTTTAATTAAATAGCATTAGAACATTAAACAAGGTGAATTTGGACTTTAAGGTAGAAATTATACACTGATGCTTCTTTATGAACTTAGAAATGTAAGGGTAATTGTTTTACAGAGACAATTTTGTTAAAGATACGTGCAATGAAGTATTGGATTTTTTATTTCCATAAAAGTATGAGGAATTCCTATCTGGGCATGAGTAATTCTTGTCATTTTAACTATAGTTTTAATAATTAATGCACATAGGTCAAGCATCCTTCATCTGTGCTTGCTTTCACACAATTCAAAAACAGTATTTGAAACTAAATACCACTGGAATTCTTCTTTTAAAATTAGTAGCTTACTAGATCATTCACTACCATCACAAACATTTTTGAATAGCAAGAACATTGTAAATTCTTGCCAATGCATGTGACTTATGAAGATTTTTAATCTGCTTCTACCACATTCCTTAAATGTCATTTAGCGATATGTGGGAACTTGAAAAATGGCTGCCAGCACATGATTGTACTTCCAAATACACGATTAGCTGTGATGTGTTTTAGGACATTCTCAGACCATGAAAGGAACTACACAAGTTCTAGTTCTTTCGTTTCTAATCTAATCTAAAATAAATTTGGTGTCCTTAACTTTTTAATCACTTAAAACTAAAAGTGAAAATGCTAATGCTGAGCAACCCATGTCTGGTATTAGTTTTCTACAGGTACTCAATTTCTTCTCAAATGTACAGTATACTGTCAAATGAAATGGGAATAGTCTTTGCATTGATTAGTGAAATATGACCATTGCACGATACTGAATAGATAGTCTGCATTGCCTTGAATTTAAACAGCAGCTGAGATTCAAGTCTCCCACTTCTCTCAGTGTGCGTGAAATATCTTACAGCTGCCTCACTTCACTATAATTTTTAAAAATTGCTAGTATTCAGAGAAGCTACAAAAAGATAAATGGTAAAGAAAACAATGTACAATTGCAGAATAGCATTTTTTCTGTACTTATGATTCTGCATCAAAACTAACCACTTATCCTGACTGCTAAATCACTTTTAAATAATGTCCAGAAATATTAACCAAAGTTAGCACCGTTTTAAATTGAATGACACTGAGGATCATTTGAGAACACATTGGATACAAAGATTCATAGCAGTAATGTTACAAAAATAATTCTTGCAAGAGCAGGAACAAGTTACAGGAAAGAGACAAAATAGATAGAAACATAGAAAATAGGTGCAGGAGGAGGCCATTTGGCCCTTCGAGCCAGCACCGCCATTCATTGTGATCATGGTTGATCATCCACAATTAGTAACCTGTGCCTGTGAAATGGCCTCCACAGCTTCTGTGGCAGAGATTTCCACAAATTCACAACTCTCTGGGTGAAAAAGGTTTTTCTCACCTCCGTTTTAAAACTAATAGCAAATCTGCTTTGACAAGAAGAACCATGCAAAATGAATGACACCAATGAATCATCTAAATCTGATGTAGAAAGTGTACGGCAGTCAGAACAGACAATCCTGTTTTTTCTTATTTGTGCTTTCCTTCATTTATTTGTCATATTTGATCTTTCAGCACTTAACTTTCCCATTCATTAATATGGATGTATATTTAACAAAGCAACAACTCTATATTTTAGAAATAGATTGATTAAACTCAAATTAGTAACAGATTTGTTAAATATAGGGCCCTTTCACGGCAGGCGAGGTCGGGACCCCTGACCCTTGCTGTTGCCACGCAACGCCTACAGGACTACAAGCGGTGTACTGGAGGCAAGCACTTACTATGGCTGCCAGTACAGCGGGACCATTTTCAGTCCCAGCAGCCGTGGAATTGTCGCAGTTTTTTGCCAGAATTCTGCCAGAGACTCTGAGGCCAAAATCGCCACTAAACTTGCAACACCTCAGTCCCAACCAAAAATCTTTCTGAATGGCACCACATAATTACAGTGCTTAATCACATCAGGCTGCTCAACTTCATCCCAATAAACTTAGTACAGCTGCAAACCTCACGCTACATACCACAATATGCATACACTGCCTGTTGAACCATGTCAATCTCACCACCCCAGTATAATCCACAACACTTCCTCATTCTTGTAGAAGACAAGTTTCTGCAATTAGACCAAAGAGATCAATTTCATCTATTTCCTGCATCTTTGTTCTAACCTGCTCTCTTCCTGGACAGAACAAGAACAGAGTTCCCTCATCTTCCATCTCACTAGCCTCCACATTCCCTTTGCAATTTCTTCCAGCTTCTATTAGATTATCCTGCCCTTTTATCATTTCAAAAGTATCGCTCCCTTTTTGATCCCACCCCCATTTTATGGCACTTTCTCATGCAACCACAGAAAATGCAATATCCATCTTTTCACACATTTCATTCCCATGCTCCAGGAACCCAAAACAGCCAACCCAAACCAGTCTTACTATGTGTATCTATTCTGCCATTCTTGTGTATTCCTATGGTGTTCACAATGTGGCCTCATCTACACTGGAGAAACCAAATACAGATTGGATGACCATTTAGCAGATTTTTACGATTTACTTTCTTGGTGGTCGAAAAGACAACATTCCAATGGCAAGGATCAAAATCTGTGACCACCAGGTTTAAGAACAGCTTCTTCCCAGCAACCATTAGGCTCTTGAATACAATACAACACCAACCATGATCTTCTTTGCGCTGTATCTTTGGTTGCATTACAGACTCTGTTTTTTACACTATTATGGTTATTGAGTATTACTGTTATTAATTTATTGTATTTTTGATTATTATATATTATCCATGTTATTGAATTTATGGGCTGTTAAGTTGCATGAAGAATTTTGTTGTTCCATTGTTGGTACATATAACAAATAAACATTCTTAATTCTTGACCATCAAGTTCACAAGCTTACTCTCTAGCACATGGAAGTACCCCTCACCACCCCCCCCCCCCCCCCCCCCCCCCCCCTGACATCTTGGGCTTTTTCTCCTCAGCCTTGCTGGTTTAAACATGTCAATGAACTAACAGCTTAACTTTAGTGTGAGCAAATTATTGAAATACATTGAGAGATTTAGAAAGACATATTAACTAAGAACAGCAAACGTGGAATTAAAGTTGTGCCTTATGACAGTGACTTCTTGAAGGTGGTAATAGGCGGGTGGGCAATGCATTTGATGTGTTTTGCATGGGTTTTAGCAAGGCTCTTGACAAGATTCCAATGGCAGATTGGTCAAAACAAAAAAGCCCATGGACCCAAAGGAAATTGACTAATTAGATCTAAAATTCTCAGGAACGCAAAGAAAAAGCTAATGTACAATGTTATTGTACCCAAAAAACTTACCATGGGCTTTCACAGGGCACACTCATACCTCACTTTTATTTTTCTATGCAATATATATATATTTACATGTATATAAATGTTTGTGTAATGTTAGCAGCATGATAAAGAAGAATGCATATATTTTAAAAGTCTTATAGCCAATGGTGAGGACATTTTAGAATGCAAAAAAACTATGATTTGGTCAGCGAGCAGAAAAAAAGGCAAATTGAATTTAATCCAGCATGTGTAGGGTAAAGCACTTTGGAAGGTGCAGGGCAGCAAGGGAGTATGTGATAAATAGGATAATATTGAGAGGTGTTAAGTAACAAAGGGACCTTGAGGTTTATGTAGCAAATCCTTACAGATAACAGGACAGGAAAATAAAGTGGTTAAAACAGTTTACTGGATGTATATGGAATACTGTTCTGGTCACTGTTACAGAAAATATGTGACTGCACAGAAGTGGATGCACAAGAGATGAACAAGGACGAGTCTGAAGAAGAGTCTCCACCCAAAATATCACCCATCCTTTTTCTCCAGACCCGCTGAGTTACTCCAGCACTTTGTGTCTATACTATATAAGGATGTTGCTAGGACTGGAAAACTATAGCAGTAGAGGAAAACTTTGGAAAGATTGTTCTTTGTATAGAATGAAGAGAGACCCATATAAATGGAAACTGTTTTTCCTGAAGAGGATTAAAAAAGGCACAGATTTAAAGATATTAAGGAATCAAGAGATAGTTGAACAGTGCTGAGGTAAACGATCAACTGTAATTTAGTTAATGGTAGAGCAGGCTTGACCTATTCCCACTCTTTTTTCTTATGTTCAATTGTTAGTAAGGGGATAATAGCACTTGGGAAGAAAAACTCTTTCACCACAGAGAGTGGTGTCAAACATGCCAAATTTAATTAATACTTTCTGCCTGCACTTGATCCATATCCCTCCATTTCTTGCATATTCATGTGTCCATAAAATAATCTCTAAAATGCAATTATCATATCTGTTTCCACCACCACCCCTGGCAGCACATTCCAGGTGCTTACCACTCTGTGCACATCTCCTTTAAACTTTCCTCTTCCCATCTTAGATTGATTAGTAGGACTAGATGTTACAATCCCTAAGGTATGCACTACAATTGACTGGTGTTGTTCTTGGGGGTGACCACTAGGTAATGTTGCTACCATTCAGACACATCTTCAGTTGTGTACCTCAACGTCACTGGGTGTTTCGGCCTTTTATCACAAGACACCCTCAGTCGATGCAGGCCCACCGCAGGGTGATCAGACCTGGGTGTGTGTCTTATGGTTAGCCTCTAGATGGTCACGTGGCAGCCCAGACAGTATCTTTTCTTTTCAGCCACAGCCAGTGACTGCTCCGTTCGGCGGCATTTGCAAGTTCTTTGATTGCCCTCCTTTGGGCCTGCCCTCTGACTCCAACTTCCCTCAGGAGCCTTGCAGTAGAACTGGCTACAAAGCCCCTGCACCCCACCTCCACTGGACGCACACTTACACTCCAACCTCGCTCCTCTGCCTCTACTGCAAGGTTGGAATATCTCAGCCTTTTCCTTTCAAATGCTTCGTCCACAGCCTCCTCCCAGGGCACCGTCAGCTCAATGATGTAAACACGCCGACAGGAGTTGGACCAGAGGACGAGGTCTGGTCGCAGGTTGGTAGCTGCGATTTCAACTGGGAAGGAAAGCCTCTGGCCTAGGTCAACCCGCATTTCCCAGTCTCTGGCTGCGCTCAGTGGGCATGAGTTGAGAGGCGAGGTGGTAGTCTTCCGTTTCTCTCCTTCCCGGATGAACGATTGGATTTGCGAGAATGTTAGCTGGGCATTGATAGGCATGGCGTTGGTGGTAACTCTCTTGCACTCGAGTGCAGCTGCCAAACACCTCAGCACCTGGTTGTGTCGCCAGGTGTATCTGCCTTGTGTTAGGCTTGTCTTACAACCGACCAGGATGTGCTTGAGGTTTGCTGGAACTGCACACAGGGGGCAGGCTGGATCCTCTCCCAGCCAAAGATTTAAGTTTATGGGAGAGGGAAGGACGTCATATGTGGCTCTGATAATAAAGCTCAACATACTTGACTCCATGTTCCACAGCTCACTCCATGTGATCTTCTATGCCCTTTAGTATTTAATATTTCTACCCTGGGGAGAAGATTCAGACTTTCTACCCCACCGTATCCTCTCTTAATCTTATAAACATCTGTCACGTCTCCCCCTCAGCCACCAATGCTCCAGGGAAAACAATCCAAGTTTGTCCAACCTCTTCTTATTGCTAACATCCTCCACACCAGGCATCTGCTTGGTAAACCTCTTCTGCATCCTCTTCAAACTGCACACAATACTCAAAATGCAACCCAACCAGTTTTAAAAAGCAGCAACATTACTCCCTGACTTTTGTAGGCTATATCAATTCTTTCCTGATCTGATTATATTGCATTCTGAATGCTATTGATGTGTACTTTTTCTACAGCCTTTGAATGATACTCTGGTCCTCAAGTCATCATCCTACTCCAAGTGTAGAACAATGGTTAGCATTTCAAAAATAATAGGTTACAATAAATAAATATCTATTTAAAGGCACAAAATCCAACGGGAAAAGTGTTCCACCTATGACAATAAGACGGTATTAGATTAAAGAAAAAAAGTTTGCCAAACTGTTGCCAAAAGAGCAGCAAGCCTAAGAATTGAAAAAATGTCAAAATTCAGCAAAGGTGGAGCAAAATGTTGATAAAGGAAAGTAGAATATGCGAGTATCCAGTGAGAAGCATAAACATATATTGTAAAAGCTTCCATAGATTTGTAGATAGAAAAGGATGAGCTAAGGTTGCCGTAGTTCAATTGCAAACTGAGATGGGAGAAATATATTCTCAAGGAACAAGGAAATGGCAGATATAGAAAAGCAAATAAGTTAACTGGAAATAGTGGAAGTGTAAAGTGAGGGGCGATGAATCAGTGTAAATAAAAACAATACATTGGAGAAATTTGTGGGACTGAAAATTAGTAAACACCACAGTTTTGAAAGAGATTTTCTAAAGAAAGTGGATGCATTAGTCTTCATCTTCCAAAGTTCTATAGATTGTACACCGATTCCCACCGATGGAACAGTAAATCTAATTCATTATTTAAGAAAGCAGAGGGAAAACTATCAGAGATCATTTAGTTATACATTTGTAGTAAGGGAAATGCTGGAATTTATTATGGATTTCTCAACAATACTAGCCAGAATTTCCTGCCCGCAGCATGCCAGCTGGGATCACAGCTGATAAGCAGATTGTTCAATGGTTCTTTATGGTCACATATGCACAACCCATACAGTTGCCATGTTTTGCACAGAAAAACCCCAAAGTTCAAAGTTCAGCTTAAAATACTTTGCACAGTTGTGATATAGATCAAGAAAGCTTGCAGACCTGACTTATTTTGTCATTTGACACATCAAACACGGTCATAGGCATACTTGCGCTACCAATAATTGGGATACAGTCAACAGATGGCGCCGTACATGGTAGCCGCGCCAACAGCCTGTCTCGTCATTTTCTTCTTTTGCTGTTTTGGTCTATGTTTACTTGTATGTTTTTATTGTACCTTTAGTTTTTGTATTATGTGGGGGGGGGGGAAACCATTTTTTATCTCTTTCCTCGACGGGGATGCGACTTTTTCCATCGTATCTCCATCTGCACTGTGGCTTTGTTAGGGATCGTCCCTTTGTTAGGGATCGTCTGCAGTAGCACCAACCGCAGGAGCTTCGATCGCCCCGACCGCTTCGATCGCCCCGACCGCGGGAGTGAGCTTCGATCGCCCCGACCGCTTCGATCGCCCCGACCGCGGGAGCGAGCTTCGATCGCCCCGACCGCTCCGACCGTGGGAGCGAGCTTCGATCGCCCCGACCGCGGGAGTGAGCTTCGATCGCCCCGACCACGGGAGTGAGCTTCGATTGGCCCGACCACGGGAGTGAGCTTCGATTGGCCCGACCACGGGAGTGAGCTTCGATCGCCCCGACCACGGGAGCGAGCTTCGATCGCCCGGACCACGGGATTGAGCTTCGACGCCCCGACCGCGGGAGCTTCGATCGCCCCGAACGCGGGAGTGAGCTTCGATCGCCCCGACCACGGGAGTGAGCTTCGATTGGCCCGACCACGGGAGTGAGCTTCGATTGGCCCGACCACGGGAGTGAGCTTCGATCGCCCCGACCACGGGAGCGAGCTTCGATCGCCCGGACCACGGGATTGAGCTTCGACGCCCCGACCGCGGGAGCTTCGATCGCCCCGAACGCGGGAGTGAGCTTCGATTGCTCCGACCGCGGGAGCGAGCTTCGATCGCCCCGACCGCGGGAGTGAGCTGCGTTCGCCCTGACCACGGGAGCTTCGATTGCCCCGACCGCGGGAGCGAGCTTCGATCGCCTCGACCGCGGGAGCTTCGATCGCCCCGACCGCGGGAGCTTCGATCACCCAGACCGCGGGAGCTTCGATCGCCCAGACCGCGGGAGCTTCGATCGCCCAGACCTTCAATTGCAGGAGAAAAGGAGGAAAGAAGGTATGTTTTGCCTTCTATCACAATGGGGAATGTGAGGTCGCTGAAAAAACAAGATGGACGTGCTGCCTGCACTGGTGAGGACAAGGAGGGAGTGCCGTGAATGCAGCGATCTCGGTGTTCTGCGGGGACATGGCTCAATGAGGACATCCCGGAGTCTAGTGCGAGTGTGGACGACTTTCTGACTGTTCGGGCGAAGAGGGACTGCAGAGAGTGACAGCGGTCAGTACACTCTGGTCACATCACAGTGAAGGAGCATGTGTAGCCCAGACATTGAACTGATGGTTGGGTCTCTGCTTATGCTGTGTGCCCTGGGGATTCTCACACGCTGTTGTGGTGGCTGTGTAAGTCTATGTTTATTTTTTATGTGATGATGTATCTTGTTGCTTTTTCACATGACTGTTGGCAAATCAAATTCCTTGTATGTTTACATACTTGGCTAATAAATTAATTGCAATAAATTAATTACATATTTGTATACTCGGATAGTTAACCCTCACTAACTTTGGGTTCAGGGTTCCCTGTCCTTCTTTAGATCTGCCATGTGAAATACTTTATCAGAGCAAAAGTAGTTAAACATTCAGAAGTATCCTATTAGTTACTCATTACAAATTCAATCAAACTATTAATCAGGATTAAAATGTTGAAGCAAGCAAAGGCATTGTAGCTATTAAAAATGTATCGAATCACCTGCTGTTATCTTTGTTCTGAATAGTATAAAAACAATGTATTTTTGAGTTAAGGGAGTTAATGGTTGGAATACTTTCGCTCAGTCCACCTTAACCAACCTGATCTCCCAGTGGCTGAGCACTTCAACTCCCCCTCCCACTCCCAGTCTGACCTTTCTGTCATGGGCCTCCTCCAGTGTCATAGTGAGGCCCACCGCAAATTGGACGAACAGCACCTCATATTTCGCTTGGGCAGCTTACAGCACAGCGGTATGAACAATGACCTCTAACTTTAGATAGCTCCTGTCCCTCTCTTCCTTCTCAGTTCTCCCACTGTCTTCCTGTCTTCACCTATATCCTTTCTTTGTCCCGCCCCCCCGACATCAGTCTGAAGAAGGGTCTCGACCCGAAACGTCACCAATTCCTTCTCTCCAGAGATACTGCCTGACCCGCTGAGTTACTCCAGCATTTTGTGATATTAACTAACAGGATGAATAAAGAGGAACCAATCATCTTGTGCATTTGGATTTCGAAAACACATTCAACAATGTGCCATTAAATTTAATTGCCCAACAGACCATGGAATTGGTAATGTGTTAAGCTTGGAGATAGAACTAATAAACAGAAAACAGAAGCTTGGAGGTAGAACTGGCAAACAGAAAACAAAGAAACATTTTCAGATTGACTATAACTAATGGAATGTGATGGACCAGTGCCGGAGCTTTAATTACTTTCAATTTTGGATAAGGGGTTCATGCATTATAGCCAAATTTCCAAGATACAAAGTAAAACAAGTTGTGCATAAGTCACAGAGCCTGCAAAGAACATAGACAAACAGAAGATAGACACAAAATGCTGGAGTAACTGGCAGCATCTCTGGAGCGAAGGAATCGGTGACGTTTTGGGTCAAGAACTTCAAGAAAACTAAGATAACTGAGCAATGGTTTTATGAAAGCAAAATCAGTCTTGACAGATTTATTAAAGCTTATTAAAGAAGGGTTTTGACCCAAAACCACCCATTCTTTCTCTCCAGAGATGCTGCCTATCCCACTGAGTTACTCCTGCATTTTGTCTATCTTCAGTGTAAACCAGCTTGTGTAGATCCTTCCTACACATAGATAAAGCAAGTAGGCAAAAAAAAATAGGAAGATGGAATATGATATGCAAATATGAGAGGTTACCCATAGGTAGGAAGAACAGAAAATGGGAAAGAGATTAAAGAATACTGCATTACAAATTAATCTAAATTAAAGAAAAAGCAAGCAAGAGGGTGCAGCAATTAATTAGGACAAATACAGACCAAGGAAGTGCTTGGGAGCCATGAGGGAAGGTACCTCGGAGCTGAAAAAAGAGGGGGAATTATGGAGCAGGGAGACAGGGAAAGTGGCAGGTGGCTGAAGGATGATTAGAATGGGAGTGGTGAACGGCAAGGAAAAACCTTTGGGCAAGATCACATGGTCTGTGCATTCCAAGTCATGTATGTATGCACCCTAGCACGTCATGCATGCATGCGAGGTCTGTGCAGAGCCTGGTCTTAATCGTCTTGAATCCCACACTACGTAATCAACACACCACTCCACAAAGCATGTAAAAGCCACACCACATTAAAATAATTAATACCATTCTCAGAACTGGAGTGGGATCAAGTCATCCTTGATCCAGAGAGAATATCTTAAGAGAAGTTGTAAGTAGGAAGAGAAATTGAATGTGGCCTTCATTGCTAGAGGATGGAGAATAAGATGGAGACATCCTGCTATATCTGTACAAGTTGTGGATGAGACCATCTGGAACGCTCTTTACTGTTTTGGTCTCATTTAAAAAGGGATAATATTTGCATTCAACCCAGTTCAGAGGATGTTCCTTCAGTTGATTCCTTGGATTAAGAGGTTGTTTTATGAGAAATAATTGAGCATGTTGGGCCTGTACGTTTCAAGGAAAGGGAGGTAACATTGAAACACTCTGAGGGGTCTTGATTAAGTGGGTGCTGAGAGGAATTTACCTTTTGTGGGTCAATCAAGAATTAAGGGACACGATTTCAGAGTAAAAGTAGTTATTTGAAACGGAAAGCAGAGGAAATTTCTTTGGAATTAAATACTCACGGAACGCAGAGCCAAGTTATTGACAATATTCAAGGACTGACAAATTTTTGGCACATGGAGTTGAAAGGCCATGAAATTGGAGTTGAGGTCCACATTTTTATTCAATAATGGGATAGAAACAACAGGCCACGCAGCCTACTCCTGCTCCTAATCTTATGATCCGGATTATACATTGGGAAGAATGTTTATACCACTGAGACTAGGGTAGAACAACACATTAAGCTACTTTATTCCTCTGAACAAGCAGAGGGAAGACACCAATATCATAGTTCTAATTCAACTCCACATAACTTGACTTCAAACAATGTAAATAATAAATTTGCTGTGCTTCCTACATTGCTTCATCTTTAAACAACTTAAAACTAATTGGTAGAAACAAGAAACTGCAGATGCTGGTTTACACAAAAGGACACAAAGTGCTGGAGTAACTCAGTAGGTCAAGCAGCATCTCCGGAGAACATGACGTTTTGGTTCAGGACTCTTCTTCAGACTAATTGGCTTACTCCACCTTAACCTAACTTGGCCAAAGCCAGCTCCAGCCTATTTCTGAAACACCGTTAATGCACAAAAAGAACAAAATAGAAAAAAAACTCATTCAAGAATAAGGTTAGACCCAGTGACCAAATACACTGTCTTTTAAGTAGGTCATAAACAGATGGACAAGCAGTGAATCGGCGGCAGATTTTGGACAGTATTCCAGACAGTACTTTGACAGTTTTATTAGACAATATTCTATCATAATTTTGAAATTATTAATTATGCTATTGATTTTCCTTGAAGTATATTATCATGTTTGATGATTCTTTTGCAAATCCACTGCATTGAGCCGAGCTTAGACAATGCAAAAGGTCTTGCTTCAATATGGAAAATAATTCACCAGAATAACACTTCAAACATGCTCCAAAATTTAAGCCACTCTCTCCCTCTAAAAAGTTATATTCAAATTTTACGTTAAAAATATGAATGCAAATGCAATTCAATATTAAAATTTCAACAGCTAGGATTGAATATCCAGATTGAAATATTAACTTTGTCAAATACAGGTTGTATTTTATATTTCATTTTCATATTTTACCCCCCCCCCCCCCCCCCCCGATTGAATTTGGTGAAAGTTACAAATTTCACAAGGATATTCCAATCAAGTTTAATTTCAGTATCAGTACATTGCAAGCCACCATTGCAGAGAATTTAGATTTACTTAATAATCAAGTTACTTACATCCAATTATATCCAGCAATGCATTATAAATACCTGTAGTGAATGTTCTTACAAACATTTAAATTTAATTTATTCTGTTTTAAAGTTGACCATTGAGATTATTCATATCCTGGTGAAGTGTTAATAAGCTTTTCAATCAAGAAACATTATTTGTAGGAAATTGTATTGAGTAGAAAGTACAGAATGGTTGTACAAGAGGTATACTGAGAGGTATTATGAGTAAGTGAACATAGGGTGCAACTATAATAATGAGTGGTATATTTAAAAAGCAAGCTAAAAGAATTAAAGTTAGATTTCACTTAGATAAATTAAGAACGAATACAGATATCCAATACAATCTTTCAATTCTCATTTTATTGTGTCAACTGTACAGGGTTAAAACCAAATTTCATTTATAATTGAAGAGAGCTGTTTTTATATTTAAGCACATTTGATTGTTTAGAAGTTTACAAATGATAACATTAATATCATAAACTTTGATTTTCAAAATAATTTACAACTTCGAAATAGGTTGACAATCACACAGAATTAATTAACCTCATTATTACATTCGGGGATGAATTGTACAGCACAGAAACAAGCCCTTCAATCCAATTCATCCATGCCACTGTAATGGCTATCTATGCTAATCCCATTGCCTGCATCCCTCTATGTCTTTCCCATCCAAGTATCTGCCAAATGTCTTTTAAATGCTGTTGTTATATCAGCTTCTATCACTTCAAGCTGCTCATTCCATATAACCACTGCCTGTGTGTGAAATATTTGTTTCAGAGATCTCCTTCAAATTCCTCCCCTCTCACCTTCAACCTATGGTCTTTAGGTTTCTAATCCCCCACCCGACTTGACTATCTAACCCACCTATGCCACTCATAATTTTATAAACCCCCAAGGTTACACCTCAGCAACCTACATTGCAATGAGCCCATCAATCTCTCATTATAAATGAAGCCTTGCACTCCAGTCAATGTCCTGGTCAATCTCTCTGCAGTCTTTCTAATGCATGGCAATAAGAATTGTACACATGACTCCAAAAACAGCTTGACCTATGTTTTATACAGCTACATTATAGCCCATCTCTTATACTAAATGTCTCAGCCTATAAAGGCAAGCATGCTGAATGCCTCCTTCACTACCCTATTCCAACCTGCGTCATCGTTTTCAGGAAGCTATGAACTTGTACCCCATGGTCCCTCTGTGCCTCAATACCCCCGAGGTTCCTGCCATTTACTGTATATGGCCTCCTAGTGCTTTTCCCCAAATACATTCCCTCGCATTTGTCTGGAATAAATGCCCTCGCCTTATTAGCCCTTGGTTTTCCAAATGCTGGTAGACCTTGTCCCTACGAATCTCCTGCAATTTCCTACCACTGGCCTGTAGTTCTTCAGCTTGTACTTGCAGCCCTTATTAAGTAAAGACGCATTAGCTCTTCTCCAGTCTTCCAGTACATCACTTGCAGCTAAAGATGGTGCAAATATCTCTGCCAGGGCCCACTGAATTTCTTCCCTAGCTTCCCATGTCCTGTCACAGGATCTCGCTTCATATTCCCTGGCTCCCACACTTAGATTTCTATTTTGCTTCCCGAGGGACCTATTCTATCCCTAGATACTAAGTTTTGGGATTTTCCCTAATCTTGCTCGTCAAGGCCATTTCATACCCTCTTTTTGCCCTCCTAATTTCTTAGGTTCTCTCCTACATCCGGTATCACCTTCAAAGGATTCACTCAAAATCAAACCAGTCATAGAAAGATAACCAATTTATTTCCAGTAGATTTGGACAAACTGTATCCATATACAGATGCACTAAAAATAACCTATTTGTTTGGAAAGAATTATATAATTTGCTTGTTTTCCAATTTGACTCTCTTGATGAGTGTACACTCTTGAAAAATAAACAATTTTAAGCATGGAAATTAACAGGCAGAAGACAAATAACAATACAGTAAGTACTGTTTCCTAAAATAAACTCAAGTGTAAAGAAAACAAGTCGTTATCCTACAAAAGGAAATAACTCTTTAATTCACCTCACTTTTGAGGTGGCATAAATGGTTAATCAGTTTGAAAAGCTCAGTTTGGCATTTTGCTTAAACGTGACTAATTGCCTTTTCCACCAAACAGAAAGTGTGTTGCATTTCTGTTCACTCAACTTATCAGTAACTCTTAATTTAGAGGAGTGCTAAACTTATGCATTATTGTATTACTTGCATCATTTCAAGTAATTGTTTAATTTAATGTAAACTGTCAAAGTATTTTTGCTAAAAAACTTATATAGAGTACACTGAAATCCACATGCACAACTATTCAGTACCTGCATTCAACATAAAAAATACCCAAACAATCTAATTCTGTACATCTTGGTTCCATCTAAGGTAATAAAAACTTCTCAGTATAATGCATGTTTTAAAATCAAAATTACAAGTAACAATATCAAATATGGTTTAGCATTTTACATTACGATGAAAACATAAGCAGAATATGGTAATGCATATGGGGATAATTGTCCTGAATATACTTGGAGTGATTTTTTTTTTTTTTTAAACACACCAGCAGAACTTAATCTGAACTACGCCACAATCATATGTTTAAGAGTGATTGACAAGCAAAGATCAAAAAGGATAATCCCAAACTTACTTTTAAAACATCTTAAAATCAGAGTGAAGCAACTTTCATAACATGTTACTTCATAACATGCTTCACTAATAGCTTCAATTGAATTCAGAGTCTCTCAAAATTCTCTTGCAAAAATGTATTGCTGGTAGTGAGCCAAATACATAACAATATAAGAAATTGGATCATTTGGTTCAAACAAAATGGCACAGAAGATACCTTCTCAAGGGATCTCAGTCCACTTTGTTTCAATTTCAGATCAGGCTAAACACCAGATATGACTTTCATAGAAAACATAGAAAATAGGTGCAGGAGGAGGCCATTTGGCCCTTTGAGTCAGCACCACCATTCATTGTGATCATGGCTGATCATCCACAATCAGTAACCTGTGCCTGTCTTCTCCCCATATCCCTCGATTCCACTAGCCCCTGGAGCTCTATCTAACTCTATATCTTTCAAAAGACATTTGAATACATATATGGATAGGAAAGGTTTAGAGGGATATAGGCCAAATGCAGGCAAGTGGGACATATCCGGAATGCCAATGTGGTCAGTGTGGACAAGATAGACCATAGGGCCTATCTCCATGCTGTAGAGTTCTATGACTATACCCGGTACATTATAACTGCATCACTGAAAAGAAAAATAATTTTAACATAAAACTTAAATAATAAACGCAAACTAAAAAATTCCATGACTGGAGACACACAAGACTGCAGACGCTGCCTGACCCACCAAGTTTCTCCAGCAGTTTGTTTTTCAGTTTAATGACTTCTATGGGTCGTACTTACAAAATACAAAAGTAGATGTTTAACAAAATACAACTGATTTAATTCATAGGATGTAAACACTAATTAAAACTTTGTTTATAGAGATTATAATACATATCTCACAATGTTTGATGAGTGCAGTAATTCCTACCAATAAAAGCAGTTTACCATCATACAGTAAAACTGTAGAAAAATCAGCAGACAGCATTATTATGTCTTTATTTTCACATGGATGTCTCTTTAATTTTATGTTTGATTCCTGCTGGAAGTACATCCAACCTGTTTTTAAATTACCCAATTAACTTTTGATTGATGGAAAGTCACAGTATGGAAACAGGCCCATCGGCCTTATCACCAACAACTTTTCCTGGACCACCCATATTGACGCAATGACCAAAAATGCACACCAACCCCTCTACTTCCTGAGAAGACTTAGGAAGTTCAGCATGTCCCCTACAACTCTCACCAACTTCTACAGGTGCACCATAGAAAGCATTTTATTAGGATGCATCACCGCTTGGTTTGGGTACAACACCATCTAAGGCCGCAAGAAATTGCAGAGAATTGTGGACACAACCCAGACCATCACACAAACCAACCTCCCTTCCATTGTGTCTACCTTCTGAGTTACTCCAGCATTCTGAGTTACTCCACCATTTTGTGTCTACCTTCCTTCCTTCCACTGAGTCCAGCATAATCAAGAAAAAGACCCTGGCCACTCCCTCTTCTCCCCTCTCCCATCAGGTAAAAGGTATAGAAGTGTAAAAACACACACCTCCAAATCCAGGGACAGTTTCTTCCCAGCTGTTATCAGGCAACTGAAACATCCGTCCACAATCAGAGAGCAGTCCTAAACTACTATCTACCTCATTGGTGACACTCCGACTATCCTTGTTCGGACTTTGCTGGCTTTACCTTGCACTAAACGTTATTCCCTTATTGTGTATCTACAATGTAAATGGCTCAATTGTAATCATGTGTTGTCTTTCCGCTGACTGGGCAGCACACGACAAAAGCTTTTCACTGTACCTTGGTACACTTGACAATAAACTAAGCTGAAATGGCCCAGAGTCGAAAATGCAAACTCCAGACAGCAGCAGTGGTCAGGATCTATTGCGGGTCTCTGGTGCTATAAGGCAGCAGCTCTTTCGGCTGCATGAATTACGCTACAACAATTATTCTCACACTACGTTTTCATATGAAGGGATATTTTCCTTTGTAATTCTTTTATTAATTTAGTGACAGATGAACATTGCTGGGAAGGCCAGCATTTAACATTTATTCCTTAAATGTTCGGGAATCCCGACCTGCCTCGGGAATTCTCCATCGTTATCATAATTCCACCACAAGCTAATGCTAATCTAGCGTTAGCACAGCTGCACTCGGCCATCAGTAAACAGCAGGATGCTCACCCCAAAGGCGCCTTCATTGTTGCAGGGGACTTTAACCAGGTCGACCTACGAGCTGTGCTCCACAAATTCCACCAGCATGTGCAGTGCCCTACCAGGGGCTCAAACACGCTGGACAAAGTATACACTAACGTCAAGGACTCATACAAAGCTCTCCCCTGCTCACCCCTGGGACAATCTGACCACCTTTCACTGTTCCTGATGGCAGCATACACACCTCTCATCCACAAGACCAAACCTGTAATAAAGACAGTCAAAATATGGCCCGAGGATTCCACCTTACAACTCCAGGACTGCTTTGAATGCACCCACTGGGACCTGTTTGCACACAGGCGACCCACGGCACAGAGGTAGACTTGGAGTACACATCCACTGTGCTCTCCTACATCAACAGCTGTGTGGAGAATGTCACAGAGGACAAGAAGATAAAGATGTTCCTAACCGGAAACCATGGATGAACAAAGAGGTACTTTAAGAGCACGCAATAATACCTTTAAATCCGGGGACACTTCAGCAGTGTTGCCAGGTCAAACCAGAAAAAAGGCATGAAAAGGCAACGCGTGGAAGACCACTTCAACAGCACTGTCGCCAGAAGTATGTGGCAAGGCATCAGGGATATCACTGATTACAAGAGCAACCCTGCCTGCCCCCACAGTGATGTCACACTGGCCAACAAGCTCAACACCTTCTTTGCTCGCTTTGAAACCGGCAACAACACCATGAATAGAAAAATTCCAGCCTCGGAGGATGAACAGGTTCTCACACTGAGCACACATGATGTACAGTGCGTGCCGCAAAGGATCAATCCACGCAAAGGGTGCAGGCCCAGGCGGAGTCCCAGGACGGGTACTTAAGGAATGTGCTGACCAGGTTGCTGAGGTATTCACAAAGATCTTCAATCTGTCACTATCTCTGGCAACGGTCCCGAAGTGCCTGAAGTCATCCACCATAGTGCCGGTGCCGGAAAAAAGCAAACATCAGCAATCTGAACGACTACCGCCCGGTTGCCCTCACACCGATAGTTATGAAGGGCTTTGAAAGGTTGTCCTCTGCCACATCCCTGCCTCACTAGACCCACATCAGTTTGCATACAGAGCAAATAGATCCACAGAGGACGCCATCTCTCTGGCTCTTCATACCGTCCTGACCTGGAGAGACAGGGCACATACGTGAGGATGCTATTTAGACTGTAGCTCTGCCTTCAATACTATCATCCCCACCAAGCCCACCTCCAAACTCCACCAGCTAGGCCTCAGCTCGTCAATATGCAATTGGATCCTGAATTTCCTAACGGAATGCCCTCAGGCAGTGAAAATGGGCCTCCATCTGTCCTCCACTACCACTCTGAGTACTGGCACACCACAGGGTTGTGTATTGAGCCCCATCCTCTACTCCCTCTTCACACATGACTGTGTTCCTGCATTCGCCACCAACACCATCGTCAAATTTGAGGATGACACGACGTTAATTGGGCTGATCTCCAACTGCAATGAATCAGCCTACAGAGCGGAGGTGCAGAACCTGGCGAGCTGGTGCTCAGAGAACAACCTGTCCCTAAACACAACTAAGATCAAGGAGCTAATTATCAACTTTAGAAGGTCCCAGAAGGCGGAAAACGTTGCAGTCTTCATTAACAGGGACAGAGTGGTGAGTGTCCCCAGCTTCAGGTTTCTGGGCACACACATTTCAGAGGACCTCACATGGTCCACTAAAGGGCCTGTCCCACATAGGCAATTTTAAGGCGACTGCCGGCGACTAGGCTGTCGCCGACAGTTCGCCGGCGTGTCGCAGGCATGATCGTGAGGAGTTTTCCAAGAATCGTAGTGGATCTCAGCGCGTCACTGAGAAATCATCCGGAGTGAAATATCTCGGCGACAGCTGGCTTGTCACCAAGTATCACTGCTTATTGCGGGTGCTGTCACATGCTGTCCCCAGGTTTGATAGTTTCTCTTAGATGCATTTAGAAGCACATAATATTAAAATAAGTAAAGTCATTTCAAGATACCATAAAATATGTGTGTTTAACTAATTTATTTACCGTCAGGACATTTGACAGGTAGATTGGAGGCAACAGTTTGACGGTCAGGTAAGCGTGGGAATTTTTGCGATGTTTATGGCCATCAGCGATCACATTTAAAGTAGGCTCCCAACCCAGATATGCAACCCATAACCCAGATATGCATCTCCCGTACATTTTCAAAGAATGCCCACACACTTTTCACAAAAATCCATTTAACCACTTTTAAAATTAAATTTCTTAATACTGCCATTAGTAAACTGGAAGTCAATCCAGTTTATGCCTTGTTACCATGAAGCTTGGTTTTTAAGTAACCCATACAAGATGTTATAGTTCAAAACTCTCAAGTACTTACTGACTTCTCAGTGATTTCAGCGGAAATTAGGACGCCAAAGAAGCATTGACAGCGTGGGAATTTCGCGATCGTTCCGAAGACTGTGTAATCTCGACCTGACTCGGCATTGTCGTCGGGTAAAAGAAAGTTTTGGTGATCTGCTACGACTTTGACAGTCGCCAGCAGTCGCCTAAAAAAAAAAATCGCCTAAGTGGGACAGGCCCTTAACACCGCTGCACTAGTCAAGAAAGCACAACAACGGCTGTTTTTCCTGAGAACGCTGAAAAAGGTCGGTCTGCCCCAACAGTTACTGATAACCTTCTACTGCTGCACCACAGAGAGCATACTGACATACGGCATCTATGTGTGGTATCTCAGCTGAACGGCAGCGGATAGGAGAGCTCTTCAGCGGGTCGTCTGCAGAGTGCAGAGGATCATTGGGACACAGCTGCCAGCCCTGGAGGACATCTACAACGCACGCATCCTCAGGAAAGCCATCAGCATCTACAAGGACTATACACACCCATGCCACCGTCTGTTTGAACTACTTCCATCTGGCACACGTTACAAGGCCTTCTACGCCCGCACCTCCAGACTAAGAAACAGCTTTATTCCTAGAGCTATAGCTGCTCCAAATCGGACCTGCTGAGAGCCCGCCATGATCTGTCTCTGCCCCCAGGGTCATCTGGCACAACTGACCCCTGCATGAACCTTTTTTGCACTTCCCTTGATTCATTTCCCCCCCCACTCCCCCCCTCCCCCCTTGTTGTTTTCGTTTTCACCGTGATTTATTTATTTATTTTATAGCATCGATATGGAAGTGGCATTCTTAATCTCGTTGTACTTGGACAATGACAATAAAGATATTGTATTGTATTGTATTAATGTCCATGGGGAAATGAAAGTTGGTTACCTTAAATCTATGGTGTTCCTCTGGTCAGCATGCCTGTCCATTGGGTCAAGATTTTCAGAATTTAGATTAAAAATGAAAGAACAATGACCCATTTCCAATTCAGGATTTTGTGCAACTTGGAGTGAAACCTGCATGTGGTGGGGTTTTTTTCCCCCCAAGCACCTGCAACACTTATTCACTTGATGATAGAGGTTATAGGTTTGGTGCGAGATATCAGGTTAATCCTGGCAATCAGTCATGGTGCACCAACAATAGCAACATTGAATATTAAGGTGGTAGTTAGGATTAAGGGGATTGCTTTGTCTTGAACAACATTGACTTTAAGTTTATTGGACTGACCCTTATCCAAATAACTGCAAAGTATTCCATCACTCCTGGCATGCCTTGCAAATATGAAAAGGATTATGATGGAAAGAATTTGAACTATCAGAGGGGGAGTCACTCACCTACATGAAGCACAGCCTCTGCCATTATAGGCACCGTATTTTACGTCTGATTAAATTTTGGATCAATAATGACCAAGCTCCGCTCAATAACAAGTGGAATGAAGGTGGGAGATTCAGCCAAGGAAATGAAATTGAATGTCAAGACTCAATGGTTGGACACTTTCTCTCATTAAAGAAATAATGTCCAGCACTTGTGTGTCACAAATGTCAGTTGATATTTATCAGTTTATGAAGAAATTTCATCTAGGTCTGGCTACATAAAGACATGAACTACGATAATATTTTGATAGCAACGTGTGCAATTGAACACTATCCAATTAACCTTCATTACTCAAAGCACACTTCCAACCAGTGAATTGTATTTTTAATTTGATGTCCACCGACTTCAGTTTTGCCAAGGATCCATGGTGCTCTACTCAGTCATACTCCACCTGGATGTGAAGGGCAAACATTCTCTCACACACTTCAGTGCATGTATGGACTGAACCTATAATAGATCTGAAGTTGAGCAGTAATCAAGTTAGTTGCGAGTAAATGCTACTCTATAACAATATTGACAACACTAAATAGCAAAGCTGAGGATTGAGAATAGACTGAATGAGCAAAAATTGTCCAGGCTGAATTTAACCTGTTTATTGCGTGGAGTGAACACATTGAAGCAATTGTAAACATTGTAAGGGTGATACCAGGATTGTAATTGAATCAGAAAAACTTGATTAGACCATCTCTGACACCCTTCTCGATCTGCATCCATCACAGACTATCCACTGATATCTAATACAAACCCAATGACTACCACAACAACTTTGACTGCACCTCTTCCAACCCTGCCTCTTGCAAGGATACCATCTCTTACTCCGTTTGACTCATTAAAGACAGCATCTGCTCCCAAGATGAGGCTTTCCACCCTAGGACATTTGTGATGTGTTTTTTCTGGACTAGACATGGTTTTACCCACTATTGTGGATGGAATCCTTATCTGTATCTCCTCTGCTTCCTGCAGTTCTGCTCTCATTCCCCTCTCACAGACAGACCATGGATAGAGCTGTCGGAAAAAAACTGCAGATGCTGGTTAAAATCGAAGGTAGACACAAAATACTGCAGTAACTCAGTGGGTCAGGCAGCAACTCTGGAGAGAAGGATTGGGTGGTGTTTCGGGTCAAGCCCCTTCTTCAGACTGAAGATGGAAAGAGCTCTCCTGGTCCTCACTTTTCACCCCAGCAGGCTCCTCATCCAACACATCATTCTCTGGCATTTCTGCTCCCTTCAATGCAAGCCCACTACCAGTGACATATTCCCATCCCTGTCCCTTTCTGCAGAGACTATACTCTCTGCTACTCTATGGTTTCTCATTCCTCCCCACACAAACAGCTCCCTCCCCCGGCACCTTTCCCTGAAACTGCAGGAAAAGTAGCACCTTGCAACTCCAAGGGACACCAACAGCCCTTCCAGGTGAGATAGAGGTTCGCTTGCACCTCCACCAACCTAGTCTATTGCATTCTGTGCTCCTGACATGGCCTCCTCTGCTTTGTCGTGACCAAGCGCAGACTAGGTGAACGGTTCAATAATCACTTGAGCTGACTGCCAAGGCTTGCTCCGCTGTTAACTTCCCTTCCCATTTACATACTGACCTTTCAGTCCTTGACATTCTCCACTGCCACATTGCACATATCCCTCTGTCTTTACATTTCACTCCCCCTCGTCCTTAACTGATACCCCTTTGTAGCCATTTCATCTCAGGCTTTTTTCACTATCGTCACCCATATGCCACCATCTCCCTAGACTGTGATTCATCTATCACTTTGTAAACTTTACCCCACTCATACCTTTCTCTTCCAGTTTTCTCCCTCCTACTACATTAGTCTGAAGAAGAGTCCCGACCCAAGACGTTAGCTGTCCATTTCCCTCCACAGATGCTTCCTTGCCATTGGAGTTAATCCTGCACTTTGTTATTTGTTTAAGGAGTTAATCCCACACTTAGTTTTTTGTTCAAGATTCCAGCACTTGCAGTCTTCTGTGTGTCTGGACCACATCTGTACTTCTTTGTGTAAAGCATTCTTAGCCATTTCTTTATGTCCCACAGAGCGAATTGATTGATTTTGCTAAGCTTTAACATCCTTCCTTAAATTTGATTGTGCTAATAATGGGGATCTCATTCGGGGTCTGAGAGGAGATCTTTTACTTATCTTGCACTCTGACTGTATTGCTTTTTTAGGGAAAAAGAAAACCCAAGAGAACAAAAAAGCTAACACAATACAGAAATAGGAGGTTATGCTTCTGTTAAGAGAACTCATCTGGAGTAGTTTTCTGTATCAATCTTATTTAAGAAAGGAAGTTAATGCTTTACCAGTTCAAAGGTTTACCAGACTAATAACTGGAACAGCCAGATCACCTTAGCACAAAAGGTTGTATGTTAGGCTTGCAGCTACTTAAGTTTAGAAGTTTTTAATGAAACATGCAAGATCTTGAGGGATCTTGGCACGATGGGCATGCCTTGGGTTTCCCCGTATTAGAATGCAGAACTAATGTTCACTGTTTAAAACTAAAGACAGACAAGGGAAAAAATGATCTCAAGTCATGCATCTTGTAAACACTCTTCCACAAAATAGTAGTGAAATCAGAGTCTTCAATTAATTTCAACGCAGAAGTAGATGGACAATTGATAAGCAAGAGGGCAAAAGGTTACTACAGTGGAGGGGCTTGCACAGTTAAGGTTACAATCAGATCTCCATGATCATTCGAAATGGCAGAAAGGCCTGAGGGCTCATTAGTTTCATCCTGCTCATAATTTATATACATCAGACTTTATTTAACTCACACTTTTGAGCAACAAAGTACTTCAAACACCTTGAATTTGGAACATTGCTCTAAACTCCCTTAATTCCAAACATTTATTCTACTGGAAAAATGTTTAAAATTTGAGCCAAGAAATTGAGACCTCAAGTCAGGACCACCAGCAACTCTACTGGATCTGACAATATGCTCAAATGTTGGTTCTGTCAAAGTAACATTCATGAAAGCAAAATTACAATCATTGAATTCATCAATGATTGGGAAAAGCACAATGTTCATGAAATAAACAAACTGAAAGTGGAAAATTTTAACATTTTGACGCATTATGAAATATCAGCTATGGTCAATTCAAAGGCCATTGATTTTAACGTATACAAAATAATTTCAGCGCAAATAAATTATGTACCCCATCTACTATTTCTGTGGCTCTCACAACAGTTAATGAACAACGGCATTCCCAGAGTCATGCAATGTTAACATTAACTGTAACCTTCCAAAGTGACCAAATAATATTGTCAAGATTAGAATACATCAATGCACCTACTTGTATAAAAATGGATTGCCAAATGAAGAGTTTCCACTTGATTAAGAATGAGGAAACAGACAAAACTATATTTTACTAGATTTTCTAAATTGTAATACAATTTTACAAAAATATAACTGCCAACTCAAGTTAACTCTCACTTCCAGTAATAAAAATGTCCCTGGTTTAATTTGCAATATTTGATCATATATTTTATGATAATTTTAAGAATTCTTAATTACAAGTTACAAATTATGCACAGATACTTCTCTCGAGGTTATTGTATATTGTAACTTTGAATAAATTAATCTTAGATATTTATAAGAAAATCAAAATGTCTGCAGAGAAGCGTTACCAACAAAGCGACAAGATATTGATCAAACTGCTATTTTTTTTTCACATGTCAATTGTTGGGTCCCTTCATAACAACAAAATTCCATCATAATTTCAGGTCTTTTAAGTTTTAATAAAATTCGGAAGCCATTAGGTTTCAAAACCTACTTCAGGTTGTGGGAAGGATAGCTGCAGATGCCAAAAAAAAACAATCTCTCTCTCGTATGACAATCCAAAATTTCCCCACGCTGTGCCGCGTTATGCTTTTTACACTGTTTGATACCTTCCACTTACTGTAAAAAAAATCTCACCAGTGACTGGTATAGCCAAAAATGGCAATGGAGTTTCAGCCCTTTGGATACGTTTTCAGAAATAAAATTTACTTTACCCCTGCATCATGTTACAAATCAATATGTCAACCGCCAAAACTCGCAGTGAAATATCATGGACTCCCAAATGAAGCCCTGACCCTCTTCTTCATCTCTAGCTGAGGGGAGGGCACAACACAATGGAGTAAACAGAACATGTTACAGCTCCTGCAAAAGCCTACTGTCCACTTTTGAGGGAGATTTTTCTTTCAGTGTTTTGCCTTCGGAAAAAAAGAAAGGCTTAATCTGAGGCGACGACAGGCCGTGAATTAGTGCAAAAGGCAGCGCCTGGAGGTTTACAGCGTGTGCACCGCACTGTAATCAACCATTAAAGACACCTAATGCACCTCCTTGCCCACGGCCTGGGACCCGCTGCACTTTCTGTGCCACCCGCTGGAGAACCCCACCCCCTTCACATCTGAAAAGATGTCGGAAACATTTTCTTTTTTCGAACAAACAGTGGAGTTCAGAATCGGAGCGGTCGCTGTGCGGGAGGGTTTACCTTCTTTGGCCTTTACAGGTGCCGTGTTAGGCTGCAGAGCTCCCGGCGTTGGGGACGTGGAGAACTGGGACCAAGATGGCGTCCCCTCCAAACTTCCACCACTTCCACTGTTACTTTGGACACTCATCAAGCTACTTTGTGTGTATGTGAGAGAAAACACACACACACCACACGTACATACACTCACTCACTCACTCACTCGCGTAGAAGTGTCAGCATCGACACTGCTTCAACCCCCCCACCCCAAAGCTGAGGAAGCGAACACACAATTTTTCACCCACACACAAATAAGTCGGCTGGTACCAGATTCACGAGTCCCCAACGCTGCAAAGTGTGTTAGACAGGATTAAAAGCCCCAGGCTGCTGGTTGCTGCACACACGGTGTGGATGGATGGCTGGGTGTCCCCCCGGTGACAGACCATCTCTCACACACACACAAATATATACACCTCTCTCTCGCTCTCTCTCTGCGGCGCGTCTTCCAGCCGCCCCCCACTCTCCCCTCCGTCACCTTCGCATCAGTGAGGCGTCACGCATCGTCGGTGCGAGGACTATCGCGAGGATGGTGCACCTCGGCGGCGTTGCGATGGGAGGGAGGGTGCAGGGAGGGGAGGAGGGTGAAGGAGGAGGGTGCAGGGAGGGGAGGAGGGTGAAGGAGGAGGGTGCAGGGAGGGGAAGAGGGTGAAGGGAGAGGGGAGGAGGGTGAAGGGAGAGGATGCAGGGAGGGGTGGAGAGTGAAGGGGGAGGGTACATGGAGAAGGGGGAAGGTAGGAGGAGGAGATGGGAGGGAAGGGATGAGAGAGAAGGGAGAGGGTGAAAGGAGGGGGCTGAAGGGATGGGAGGATGAAGGGAAAGGAGGGGGTTGAAGGGAGGGGGTGAGATGAGGGTGAAGGGAGAGGGTGAGGAAGGGTGGGTGAGGTGAGGTGGATGGGAAGGGAGAGAGGGAGGATGGGGAGAGGATGGGGGAGAGGAGGGTTGGAAAGAGGAGAGGAGAGGAGGGGGAAGAGAGGAGGGTGGGGTGGAGGAGGGCGGGGGGAGGAGAGTGGGGAAAGGGGAGGAGGAAGGGGAGGAGGAAGGGGAGGCGAGGGCCGGAGTGGAGGAAGGCATAGGGGAGGGGTTGAGGGAAAGGTGAGGGAGGGAAGAAGGCAGGTGTGAGGGGGATGTGAGGAGGGGGGATGTGAGGAGGGGGGTTGTGAGGGAGGAAGGGGAGCGATCACATGCAAGGGAAGGGGGGTGCGAGGAAGAGGGTTGAGGAAGGGGAGATGTGAGGGATAGGGAGGTGTGAGCTTAGTTTATTATCACATGTTAATGATCACATATTAGTTTATTATCACATATCCGTTACAACTCCCCTCCCTCCCAACCACCTCCCAAATTATCACATGTACTGAGGTACAGTGAAAAGCTTTTGTTGTGTGCTAACCAGTCAGTGGATACATGTTTACAATAAAGCCATCTATAGTGTATAGAAACAGGATAAAGGGAATAATGTTTAGTGCAAGATAAAGGGGGAGCAAGGGAAGGCGGAGCAAGGAGAGGGTGTGAGGGAGGGGAGAGGTGTGAGGGAGGAAGGTGTTAGGGAGGTGGTTGGGAGGGAGGGGAGTTGTAACGGAGGGGTAGATTGTGAGGGGACAGGGTTGTGTGCGAGTGGGGTTATGAGGGATGGGGATGTGAGAGGAGGGATGTTGTGAAGCAGGGGGAAGGGGATGGAGGGAATGAGTAAGTGAAGGGCTGCAAGTGAGGTGCCCCTAAATACCAACAGTAATAATGTCGGTAACACTGAGCGGGTCATCTCTGAGAGCAACAAACACCAACAGTGCCGACAGAGAATAATATCGCCAAAACTGACACAAATAATGCTTACAGGAGTAATACTGAGGGGAATATTGCTGGTAATACCAAGAGGAATAAGGCTAGTAATACTAATAGGAATAATGTCAGTAATAATGAGAGGAATAATGCTGGTCATATTGAGAGGAATAATGTCAATAATAATAAGAGAAATAATGGCAGTAATACTGAGGATTACTGAGATTAATACTGCGGCCAAGAAGATGTGTTCCATACTAGGACATCTGGGATGTCCTCATTCTTTAGGAAACAGGAGGTCCCCTCTTCCATCATAGATGAGGCCCTCACACAGGTCTCCTCGGTATCCCACAGCTCCGCTCTTGCTCCCCCTCCCCCAGTCCTCACTTTCATCCTATCAACCGTCGCATACAGCACGAAATCTTCCAACATTTTCACCATCTCCAACCACTAGCCACATCTTCCCCTCTTCACTCCTTTCTGCTTTCTGCAGATTGTTCCCTCCGCAACTCCATGTTAACACCCCTTCCCACCCAAACCACCCCCTCCCCAGGTACTTTCCCCTGCAACCGCAGGAGATGCAACACCTGTCCCTATACCCCCTGCCTTGATTCCGTCCAAGGACCCCGACAATCCTTTCAGGTGAGGCAGAGGTTCACTTGCATCTCCTCCAACTTCTACTGTATCCGGTGTTCTAGGTGTGGACTCCCATGTATTGGTGATAACAAGCATACACTGGGCGATTGTTTCGCTGAACACCTCCGCTCAGTCTGCCTTGGCCTATGTGAACTCTCCCTCCCATACTGACCTTTCTGTCCTGGGCCTCTTCCACTATCAGAGTGAGGCCCAACGCAAATTGGGGGAACAACACCTTATATTTCGCTTGGGCAACATATCACAGCGGTATGAATATTGACTTCTCTAACTTCAAGTAACCCTTGCTTACCCCTTCTCTCCGTCCATCCCCCTTCCTAGTTCTCTGACTACTTTCACTGTCCTCCTGATTAAATTTTACTGATTGTATGCCTCGGTGTCATCGTCCCCTCAACTAACAATGAACCATTCAACATTTCCTTGATCCGTCGTTTTCACATCTCACCCCTCCATATCTCTGGACTCCCTCTCCCCAGATTCTCAGTCTGAAGAAGGGTCTCGACCCGAAAAGTCACCATTCATTCTCTCCGGAGATACCACCTGTCCGGCTGGGTTACTCCAGCACTTAGTGTCTATCTTACTGAGAGGGATAATGCCAGTAACACTTACAGCAACATTGCCAGTAATGCAAAGAGGAATGTTGCCAGTGACACTGACAGGGTCAAAGGCCGGTAATACTGAGGGGAATAATGAGGATGATGCCGGCAGCAATATGCCGGTGACAGGGACATTGACTGGGATATTGGCGGTGGCGGCCCCGGATCCTCATCCACCGGATCGCCCTTTAAACTTTCCCAGCCTCACACCGAATGTAAACCCGCCGGCCGACCGCCTGGGGAAGAAGCGCCTCGGCTCCCTCCGCCCGCCCGCACTGATCTCCCATCGTCTCCCCACAACGTCACCGACTCTCAGGCCGTCGCCTCAGTTAAAGGGCCCCAGCTCCCACTTTACGACAGTGTCGCGCCGAGTCCATGCCTGTCTTTGAATGGAAAATGAAACCAAAGTGACGGGACGGCCCTGCCCACAGCTGACGTCACCCCGCGTGACGTCACGGAGGGGGGCGGGGGAGCGCTCTGTGTCCAGGTTCGTCCAAAGTGCTGGTGTTAGTTACAGCGGGTCAGGCAGCATCTCAGGGGAAAAGGATGCAGGGAGTTTCGGATCGAGACCCCTCTTCAGACTCACGAGGAGCAGTGAGGGAGGGTGATGCAGAACTCCCGTTGGAGAGAGGAGAACTTCCTCACAGTAGGCATAGCTTGAGATTCCGCAGTGAAGCTGACAAAATGTGGAGGAAGGAACTGCAGATGCTGGTTTACACAACATGATGGAGCAACTCAGCGCATCAGATAGCATTTATGGAAAAGGGAATAATAGGTGACGTTTTGGGTCGAGACCCTTCTTCATCCCTGGTCAACATGAGTGGCTCTGTGGGGGGGGGGGGGGGGGCGGGAGCATAGGCTTGAGTCTTTGGCTTCTGGACAACGATAGGGACACCCCTTAAACAACGGAAGGGCTCGCATAATGGAGTTACTCAAGGTGCCAGGCAGCATCTCTGGAGAAAAGGAGAAGGTGACGTTACAGGTCCGAACTCTTCTTCAAACTCTCATCGTCTCCCCGCGGTTCTGAAGAAGGGTGCCGACCCGAAACGTCACCCATTCCTCCTATCAAGAGATGCTGCCTGTCCTGCTGCGTTACTCCAGCATTTTGTGTCCATCTTCGGTAGTTCCTTCCTACACAGTGAGTGTAACACTACTGATTTCACGGACACTGAGAAAAGTCAAGAGTATTTATGCTATTTTTGTTTTGCATATTTTTTATTTTGCAAAAAGTCTGTTTTTGAAATAAAAATAACATTACCAAGAGTGCCTTTTTAAAAGATATCCTTGAATGCTACTGAGTGTAACAATTGAATGTACAGAGAATGTATGAAGAATTTTGCAGTTTTTTGTGTTATTTTTGATTCTGAATAAAGTTTATTTTTGAAACACAAAATAAAATCTCAGCAGGTAGCACGGTAGCGCAGCGGTAGAGTTGCTGCTTTACAGCGAATGCAGCGCCGGAGACTCAGGTTCGATCCTGACTACGGGTGCTGCACTGTAAGGAGTTTGTACGTTCTCCCCGTGACCTGCGTGGGTTTTCTCCGAGATCTTCGGTTTCCTCCCACACTCCAAAGACGTACAGGTATGTAGGTTAATTGGCTGGGTAAATGTAAAAATTGTCCCTAGTGGGTGTAGGATAGTGTTAATGTGCGGGGATCGCTGGGCGGCACGGACTTGGAGGGCCGAAAAGGCCTGTTTCCGGCTGTATATATATGATATGATGATATGATAGGTCGATTTATTTTTTGACACGCGGAGTTACTCCAGCACTCTGTGTTCTATTTTGTAAATCAGCATCTGCAGATCCTTGTGTCAACCATATTGGCAGCTGTTAATCAAACTTTTTATCGCTTCCAATAAAGTACCTTTCCTTCCATTTTCAAAAAAAGATAAACAAGCTACCCCAATGACAATCAATGACATCAATTTGTTGATGGATGTCTCTGATTAACTATGGAATAGAAAGGATCAATGACACTTTACATACATATTAACAAAGTTTTGAGAGAAGCACAGTGTCGCAGGTGGGAGAGCCGCTGTCTCAGCGTCAGAGACCCGGGTTCGATCCTGACCTTGGGTGCTGTCTGTGTGGAATTTGCACATTTTCCCTGTGATCGCGTGGGTTTCCTCCCAAAAAAATGCAGGTTTGTAGTTTTATTGGCTACTGTAAATTGCCCCTGGTGTGTAGAGAGATAATGCGAAAATGGGATAACATAGTCCTCGTGTGATCGATGTCGACGTGGACTCAGTGGGCCGAAGGGACTGTTTGCGTGCTGTATCTTTCAAGAAATCAATTTAAACAAGATCCAACTTGGTAAATTATCGACAGAATAAAGGCACATGGAATTCTGTGAACACAGCTTAGTGGTAAGAAATAACAGATCATGGTCAAAAAACAGTGTTGGAGGAACTTGGTAGGTCAGGCAGCATCTGTGGAGGAGAATGCACAGGCGACCCTTCGGGTCAGACCCTTCGGGTCAGACCCTTCTTCACGCTGACAAACCAGGACAGGGAAAGCTGGAGGAGAGGTCGGGGTGGGGTAAAGCCTGGCAAGTGAAAGGTGGATACAAGTGAGGAGAGATGATCACCTAAACCCTCCTCACCCACTTATCTGACAATCACTGCTCCTCACCCTAACCTCACTCAGCTCTGTATGCCCAACTCCATAAATCTGAAGGAGAGAACTGACCCGAATCGTTGCCCATCCATTTTCCTCCGCAGATGTTGCCTGACATGCTGAGTTCCTCCAGCACTTTGTTTTTTGCTTAAGATTCCAGCATCTGCAGCTTCTTGTGTCTCCAAAGGATCATGATTATTGGGCGTTCTCAATACAAAAATTGACAGTGTTGAATAAAATTGCAGGGTGGTACCTTCAGCAGCTTGTCATGGCTTCTTTGTTTGGACCTATCAAATCTGCCATCTCTGGCATTCAGAAGGATCAATGCAATTGTTGTATAAGAATACCACCATCTGCAGATTTCCCTCCAAGTCAAATGCCAGTCTGACTTGGAATATATCACTGTTCATTCATTAATAGTATGTCCACATACTGGATTCCAATCCAACATCACTGTGGGACAACTTTCACCAGACGGGTCATTGCAGTTCAACAAGGTGGGTCACTGCCACCTACTCAGTTAATATAGACAATAAACACTGGCTTCACCTGGGATCCCTAGCAATGTTTTTTCTTTCATAAACTGACTGTTTCCAGATGTTGAAGTATTTTGGAATTGTTGATATTGTTTTGATATTTCTTTCAAGATACCATTTGAATCCATGCAAAGTGGTCGGCCCAGATGGTGAACCTGGCCGTGTGTTACAGATCCACACAGGCTGACTGGCTGGAGCATGCAAGGACATTTTCAACCTCTCGCTTCTGCGTTCTGAGATTAAAGGGGCATGGTGACCTGCCTCAATGACTATCATCGGGTAGTATTTACATCCACCAGGAAGTCAGGTGACAGTGTGCCGGTTTTCATTGGTGGGTCGGTGGTGGAGAGAGTTAACAGGTTCAAATTGCTGGACGTAAACATCTCAAATGATCTATCCTGGACGTAAACATCTCAAATAATCAAACGGCCCACCGCATGGATGTAATCACAAAGAAGGCAGACCAATACCTCTACTTTCTTAAAGGTTTAAAAAGTTCCAGCCATGTCACCAAATATACTAACAAACTTCTACAGATGTGCTGTATAAAGTATCCTGACTGGTTGTATCATGGCAATTACAAGCACAGAAAGCAAGAGGCTGCAGAAAGTGGAGGACTCAGCCTGATTCATCAATAGCCACTGCTTTCCCTCTATCTAAAGCGTCAACACAAGGAGCTGCCCAAAGAAGGTGGCATCTATCATCAAGGATCCTCATCATTAGGCTCATCCCCTCCTCTTGGTCCTGCCATCGGGAAGGACGTACAGAAACTTGAAGTCCCACACTACCAGTTTTAGGAACAGCTACCATCAGTCTGCAACCATCAGTCTTTGAACCTACCTGCATAACCCTAATCCTACCTCATCAACCGAACTCTACCTCTTTTTCTTTTCACAACTTATATGTAATTTGTATATAAACTGTGTTTTTGTGTGTTGTCTAAGTCTATGTGCCTGTGATGCTGCTGCAAGCAAGATTTTCTTCGTACCTGTATCTCTCTGTACTTATGCCTATGACAATAAATAATTGGACTTGATACAGGGATCTCAGCAGCCAATTTGTCCCTTGCAAGATCCCACAACCAACAATATGATAATAACAAGGAAATAATTTCAGTAACATTGTTAAGAAGTAAATATTGACCAGAATAGCAGAGATAATTACCATGTTCTGCTATAAAATAGTGCCTTGGAATCTTTAACATCCACCTAAGAGAGCAGACAAGAGAAAGTGACACAATAAACTACAGATGACTTTTACAAAAAAAGACACAAAGTACTGGGGTAACTCAGCACTCAGACAGCATCTCTAAAGGAAAAGGACAGGTGATATTTTGGGTCGGGCCCTTTCTTTGTCAGGCTAGTGATAGGTCGATACAGCTGAGGGGAGTTTTTGGTTGATCTTTGTCCAATGTTACATCCAAATTGTGCTATTCTTGACAGCATAATACTTCCTTCGTACAATTTGAAATGTGGCAAAAGGACACAAAGTGCTGGAGTATCAGAGCATCTCTGGAGAACATGGATAGGTGACGTTTCTGGTCGGGCCCTTCTTCAGGGGAGGAGAGAAAGGTGGGAGAGGAGCAACAGCACAAAGTGTGTCAGGTAACGTGTGCCGAGAAAAGGCGCTGATCTCTGGAGCTGGTCGTTTACATCAGAGGTCATGCTATTATCTGACCCTTTTCTTCGTTACATCAATAAAGGTGTTAAAAAGCATTCGTTGGGCCTTTTTTTTTACACTGCTGTATCTTTAAGAATCACATTTTAAGGTGAGCATTGTGCCACAAGATCCTGATGTACATATTAAAGTTTGTGTCCCAACCGAAAGAGCCAGGAGCATTAGCTGCCTCTCTCAGCCCTACCCAAGTATAGCAGAGTGCCAGAGTAATGTGATCCGGTGCCTTTTAGACAGCTGTTGTCTAATTTACAGGAGCCCATCAGTTACATTTTCACTCTGGTTCTCTTTTTTTAAAAGAGATTTTGAAATAATTATTTTAAATAAGATGCATTGTAAGTAATATGTGCTTTCACAGAATTAATTTCATTGGGCAAAGTGCTGGCATTGGATTTCCAAAATCCCAAAGCCGATGAATGGTAATTAAAGATTCCAGTGACTGTTCACCCTCACTGATGTTGTAATAATATTATTAACTTGAACTCAGCAGATACCATTAACAAATAAGGTTTATGGACTTTGCTTCTGATGAGATTGGAGTCAGTGTTGATTAAAATCTGACCTGCAAAGGTACAAATATCAAAGACAGTTTGTTTAGTTGATTAAGTTGAAATGTCACCTCTCCATGTTCTCCAGAGATGATGCCTAACCCGCTCAGTTGCTCCAGCACTTTGTGTCCTTTTGTGTAAACCAGCATCTGCAGGTCCTTGTTTCTGCAGTTTCTTTAATGTTGGGACTCAGAATTCACCACAACTGGTTTGGCAGTAAATGGCTGTGAATGGATTGGATTGTGTCCTGAATCAATTGAATATGTTGATGCACAACCCACGGAGGTAGGGTATTTAGTTATTTTTAAATTGTCATTAGGACCATTCTTTGGAAAAGTAGTACTCTGGAACTCTGAAAAAAACCCCACAACTGTCAGAAACATCCAGCATTCAACATTGTCGCAGAGACTGTTTCAGGTTCATCAGAAAATTTTATCTTGAACAGAACAGTTTAACTCAAACTAAATATTACCTCATCTAGCACTAGGTCTGCCTTTGAGGACACAGAGATGTATGAGCAAAGTTCACTGTAATCTGACGCAGATCAAACAAGGATACTACTTTGTGTAAGAAAGAACTGCAGATGCTGGTTTAAACCGAAGGATACTACTTTACATGCCCATGTTGTGTTATCATGTAAGTCAATATAGGGTAGTAGAAGTCAAATGCCAAAAAAGTAGCTCAACAGAGCGACTAAGGTACTCTTGCGCTGTCCAAGCCTCTTGCTCTAAGAAAGTCCCAGTTAATATTGTGGAAGTTGAAGTCCCACGACCACAACCCTGTCGCTTTTGAAACTTTGCAGAATTTATTTGTAACTCTGTTTTCTGCTGGTTTTTGGGAGGCCAATGATATAATCCCACCTGAATGATTGCACCTTTGTAATGTTTGAGATCTACCTATATTGCCTCAGTGAATGAATACTCCAGTGTGTACTCTGAGTGCAGCTCCTCCATGTCTTTTACATCCCTCTGCATCACAACAGAAACCCTGGAATATTGAGCTGTCAGTCCTGTCTCTCTTGTAACCAAGTCTCTGTAATGGCCACATCATGGTTCCATGCACTGATCTGCCCCTCCTGTATGGGTGTCATCTACACTGGAAGCAAGCCTAGAGTCCATATATCTGAAGCCCTCTCTCCTTAGTCATGTATTAAATTGTACAGTCTTTCTATTCCTTACCTCATTTGCACATGACATGGGTAGTAATCCTGTGATCAAAACACGAGAAGTCCTGTTTTTTAATCATTTACCTGCCTTCCTAAATTCTCTTTGCAGCTCCTCATCTGCCTTCCTACCAATGTCATTGGTACCATTACAGATCATGACCTCTGGCTGCTCACCCTCCCCTCTTAGAGGAGGCAACACATCATCCTGGAATCTTGCTTATGGCCACAGAAATGCTAGCACGTACCCCGATTATAGAGTCCACTATTACTAATGAAGTTGACTTGTCCACGAGAATATGATTTGATAACTCTGTATGAGGCCACCATCTCAATCTTCTACAACTCTCAACACAATATGGTGTTACACAAGAATACTGTTAAAAATCATCTCTCTTTTTGTGTATTATTGTCTGTGGTTAATTTACAAATTCTGACAATCAATAAGGAGTGGCGGATTGTAATCACGATTTTGTACTTATTTGATAAACTGTTACATTTAATTCATTTCTGATGAAGGGTCTCAATCCGAAACGTCACCTTTTCATTCTCACCATATGCTCTCAGACCCGCTGAGTTCCTCCGGCACTTTGTGTTTTGTTCAAAATTCCAGTATCTGCAGTTCCTTGTGTCTCTAAATTTCATTTATGGTTTTATTTCGGGAAAAAACATCTCAAAGTAGGAAAAGGAAGCAAATTTCTGAAATGGAGTACAAAGGGCAGCTGCACCTATACATGCACATTTGCAATAGAAGATGGGCCCAACATGCCAAACCATCGCCTGACCATGTCCTCCAGAGATGCTGCCTAATCCGTTGAGTTACTCCAACACTTTGTGTCTTTTCCAGAATATAAACACATACATATTTCACTCTTTCGGACATCAAACCTGGATCTCTGGCCCTGTAAGGCAGCAACTATACCGCTGCACCATGTGCTGCTTATCTTAGAAGGTTTTGGTTTAAGTTCCATTGAGATAATTAGTGACAAGGAAGATGCTCTAGATTAATATATTGGGACTATCGCAATTTCCGAGGTGGATGAGATATTATATCTAGGCCACACTACCTCTCAGATGGATATAAAAGAGCATTATTTCAAAATAGGCTCAGAGGGGTTTTCTTTAATGGTCTGGTCATTTTTAACCCACCATCAAAATCAGAAAAAACAGGTTTGAACATTGTTTGCTGAACCTGCCTCTACAAATTGACCCATTCCTTCTCTCCAGAGATGCTGCCTGTCCCGCTGAGTTGCTCCAGCATCCTGTGTCTATCATCGATTTAAACCAGCATCTGCAGTTCCTTCCTCTACAAATTGACTACTGTGTTTCAAAATTATGTCTATGATTACAGTTCAAAAGCAATTTCTTGGCTGTAAAATGCTTTGGCATTTTCTGAGTTCTTAGAATGGTGCTCTTAAACATTGAGCATAGAAAAGTAGACCCGAGGAAAAATTCCTTCCGCCCCCAATGTTTGTGCCGCAAATAATGCCAGGATAATCTAATCGCCTCTGCCTCCACGAGATCCTTTTCCCTCCATTCCATGCATGTCCATGTGCATATCTAAAAGCCTCTTATTTTACCTGATTCCACCACCACCCCGGTTCAGTCAACCGTGTAAAAAAACATGCCCCGAATATCTCCTCCAAACTTTGCCCCTTTCACCTTAAAACTATACCCTTTGACTCTACTCTTTGATATTCCCCCCCTGGGAAAATGGTTCTGGCTGTCTACCCTGATTTTCTAAAGCATTTTTTTTCTTTCTACCTACCTTTACAAAATGCAGATGTTTATAATAATTTAGAGTGTCAATTGTACAACATGAAAACATGCCCTTTGGTCCAAATTGCCTTTGCTGACGAAGATGTCCTCCCTATGCTGGTCCCATCTGCCCGTGTTCGGCCCAAATCCCTCTAAACATATTGTATTAACATGTAAAGCCAGCAAAAGTTAATTTGTGGTACAATGGAAACTTCCTGTAATAAAGAATACATAGTCTGCAAACTAATCCATCAGATGGATGAAAATCCTTCTGAAGAGAAATTTGCAAAAGTGCCTATAAAACCTGAAAGTTGTGAGCGATTTGAATTGTTGTGGCAATCATTACTGACAATGCTGGACAAAACAAATTAACATCCTTACATTAAAGGCGGTGTGCTTTCCTGCATTAGACTATGAGCAAAAAGTCAACATGATGCTGGTGGTAGCTGAGGTATGCTGGAGTGATTAACTGGCATTTTTGAATGCTCATAGTCCTACTACCAGAACAAATGATCTCTGACCTACGAGGCTGAATTGCTGAAACCCCTGAAGGCAGAGTTGAATTATCACCTGTAAGTATGCTTCTTTGAGCTGCATAACAACCAATTGATGCACAAGTCACGCTCCCAAAATGATCAGTAAGTATGCAAACATTTTTTAACCTTTCATGGTTTAAACAATATTTAGACTAATATAAAATGGACACCTATCCAAACTCTGAAGGGCCCTGGAGTAGCTATGATTCTGTAAATGTTTAAATTTATGTGAAAGGCACACTATCTTTACAAAACCATCAACATCCAAAGAGCATCTATGCTGTTTCCATGGAGACACAAGGAACTGCAGATGCTGGATTACAAAAAAAGACACAGAGAGCTGGAGTGACTCAGTGGACCAGGCAGCATCTCTGGAGAACATGGATAGGTATTTTGTATAGGGACCCTTCTTCAGACTGATTGAGTTTGCGGGGAGAAAGCTGGAAGAGAATAGGGGGCAGGACAAGCCTGTCAAATGATAGGTAGATACAGATGAGGGGTGGGGGGTTAGATGGATGGTTGGACAAAGGCCATAGATGAAGAGACAAAAAGCATGAGATAAGGATAGAAGACCTACAAATTGTGAAGCCAGAGGATGGAATATAGGTGGAAAATGGGTGTAAATCCACGTGGAGCACAGGGAAGAGTTTCCATAACTGAATTGTGGAGGGGAGTCTGAACTATTATAAGATGATCTCCATCAAGATTTTCATGAACAACTGTACCCAACTGGATGAATGCCAGTGCCAACCACCCATCTGAGAGCATAAGACCCTTTTGACTTTTCCCTGACCCAGGACTGGTGGCAGCAAGCAATCTGTTCCTGTGGGATTAAGAATTTTAAATATTACCTGAGCTCAGTGATAATTTTAAAGACAAAAGGTTCCCAGTACACATATCAACTACAAATTAACCTACATTTACTTTCAACTTTAGTTTAGAGGTACAGTGTGGAAACAGGCCTTTTGGCCAACCGAGTAAGTGCAAACCAGCGTCACCCGTTACCCTAAAGGGCCTGTCCCACTTAGGCGATTTTAAGGCGACTGCCGGTGACTAGGTTGTCGCTGACAGTTCGCCGGGGTGTCCCGGGCATGATCGTGAGGAGTCTTCCAAAACTTGTAGTGGATCTCAGCGCGTCACTGAGAAATCCAGTTTGAAATTTCTCGGCGACAGCTGACTTGTCGGCAGGTATCGTAGCTTATTGCGGGCGCTGTCGCATGCTGTCCCCAGGTTTGATAGTTTCTCTTATATTCATTTAGAAGCACGTAATATTAAAATAAGTTAATTTGCTTGTTTAACCAATTTATTTACCGTCAGGACATTTGACAGGTAGATTGGAGGCGACAGTTTGACGGTCAGGTAAGCGTGGGAATTTTCGCGATGTTTATGGCCATCAGCGATTACATTTAAAGTGGGCTCCCTACCCAGATATGCAACCCAGAAACCAGATATGCATCTCCCGTACATTTTCAAAGAATGCCCACACACTTTTCACAAAAATCCACTTAACCACTTTTTAAATTAATTTTTTTAATACTGCTATCAGTAAACTGGAAGTCAATCCAGTTTATGCCTTGTTACAGTGAAGCTTGGTTTTTAAGTAACCCATACAAGATGTTATAGTTCAAAACAATCAAGCACTTACTGACTTGTCAGTGATTTCAGCGAAAATTAGGATGCCGGAGAAGCATTGACAGCATGGGAATTTCGCGATGTTTCTGAAGACGCTGTAATCTCGACCTGACTCGGCATTGTCGTGGTCATTGTCGTCGGGTAAAAGAACACTTCGACAATCTGCTACGACTTTGACGGTCGCCGGCAGTCGCCAAAACAAATCGCCTAAGTGGGGCAGGCCCTTACACATACTAGGGACAATTTTACAATTTACTAAATCTTTGACTTTGGAATGTGGGAGGAAACTGGAGCACCCGGAGAAAACCCACGCAGTCGTAGGGAAAATGTACAAACTCCATGCAGACATCACCAGTAGTCAGGCTCAAACCCGGTCTCTGCTGCTGCAAGACTGTGCTGGTCATATTAACAAATTTTCAATTTTTTTTTACCATCAATATACCCCCCTTCTGCTTTGATTTTGTGACCAATCAACTTCTAATTTAATAAACTAACAACTAAAAAGCATAAAACTATTTAAAATTCTAAAAATGTGAAATTCTAAGTTTTAAATTTTTCGAGGTGCAAACCATCACAAAAATAATCACTGCATGATATATGGGAGGATTCCTGCTGGAAGCTTCACGACAGAGTAAAGCCTTCTTGAAAAGATGATCTTGAACATAACGGTTCTTTAAATACAATTGCCATCACAATCGTGCTGTATTCCAAATGTTAACTATCAAGATCTGCTTCGTAACATTAAGTATCTCCAACAGGGAGCACTAACTCTTGATCTCACTGATGAATTGGTCATTAGCACCAGACTTTCAAAAACATCCTGAAGAATCAAGAATCAAGCATGTTTAATTGTCGTATGTAACGAAAATGGGCCATTGGAATTCTTACTTGCAGCAACATAACAGACCTATGAACGCAACACACATAGATAATATAAAATAAACAAAAAATCCAATAATTTAATAACCGTGACACTAATGTAGAAAATATCTGAAATCCTTGGTGCAACCAAAAATAGTCAATAGGATTAGTCTTTACTATTAAATACAAAGCTGAAATAATTGTTACTGATCTTTTATGGAAGTGATACTAAACTCAACATGCTAATCTGAAAAATGCAACATTGAAGGCCACAAGTCTGCTCTTTGAATCATTAGAAGGAATTTTAACATGAGTTAGCATATTGGATGCAAGTGGCTGTTACATTGGGTAAAATTCCAAATCCCATCTCGTAAATAGCTTGAATGCACATACTTCAAGGGATTAAGAAGTAGGAGAACGGGTAGGAATGAATCAGATCTCTTCTATTGGCTGACATTTAAAATAATTTAATAATGATGTAAGCATTTGTTTTATCTGGATTTTCTAGTCTTACAATTGGGCTGTTTCCAGGCCTTGAAGCAAGGTGATAACAGCTTCAGGGAGAATGTAAGAGCCTTCAGATTTGTGGATCAGGATAAGCAATGTTTTTTCCAAGGTCACAGAGCCTCCCATCAGCACCCTTTCCATCCACCCCAGTAAAAATCTCCAGTTTGGAGATCGGATCAGCTAGATGGTTCAATCAGAAGAAGTCTGAAAAAGGGTCCCGACCCGAAACGTCACCAATCCATTTTCTCCAGAGATGCTGCCTGACTCACTCAGTTACTCTTGCATTTTGTGTCTGTTTATCTTTGGTGCAATCAATTTTGTCCCCAAGGATCAGACCCCACAACCCCACCTCCATCACCATCTCCTCCGTCGAATATTGCAACCTCCAATGAATTCCCTATCCAATTTGAAGCCAAACTATTAGATTAAAAACTGCACAGATATGTTCAGAGTTACGCCCAGTTTTGTGAAAGAGGAAATGTCCAAAATGCTAGTTAAAGGAAAAAGCGATAACACGGCGTAAGAATAACTGAACTGAACAACATTAATCCCTTCATATTTAAATTGAAAGAAACATATGAGTTTCATTTTATTTACATTTTCTTTGAGGCTTGTATCATTACAGAGTCATTCTTATCTCACAGATTCCCCTAAGGGCAACATTGAGGCACACTTAGCAGGGTTGTTGCCTCGTAGTTCCAGCCGCCCAGTTTCATTCTGACCTTGGGTGTTGTCGCCTTGGAGTTTGTATGTTCTCCCTATGACCTCATTGGTTTCCTTCAAGTGTTCTGGTTTCCTTGCACAGCCACCAAGACATGCACGTTGTTAGATTAATGCGTCATTGTAAATTACCTTTAGTAAGTAGCAGAGTGTTAGAATCTGAGAGGAGTTGATGGGAATGGGATGGGACTGGCAAATGATTAGTATAAACAGGTGTTTGATGGGCATCATGGGCTTGGTGGCCCGAAAAGCCTTTATCCATGCTGTATCACTCTAAGACTGAGATAAGAGGGAGGTTTCGGCCACATGATGGATGACTCTTGACTGTTGAAAGGTATTCATTACTGTTCCAACTGAACCTCCTTAGTTTCACCTACAGCCTTAGATTATTCATTTGTGAATTGGTGCACTGAAGGGCCTATTCTTGTGCTGTACGGTTCTACTTTCTATGGATTCACTGTCAGTGGGTGGTGTTTCAACAATGCTAGGTTTCCTGCGATGCAAACAATTTGAAGGTGTGATCATGGATCTTTTCTTGGTGATCATTTCAAAAGGCTAAATCTCACTCTATTTTGTCTCCTGTTTTGTCAGGCTAAGCATTCATCATTGGTTCCTGAGGAGCTTTGGGGTTAAACAGTTGACTGACATAACATTGAAAAATAAACTCTATATTGGTGCAGCAAGAAATCCTGGATAATAGATCAAACAAAATATTGAGAGCAAAGTTCATTTTGGGTGGTACTCACATGCACAACATGGGCAAATTGATTTCAGTTTCATTTCCACTCAATTCATCTTTGTCACCATTGTGAATGCCAATGGTTTGAGCCCTTATATTTGTGATTGGTTGTATAGATGTATTGCTGAGTATGATGGAAACATGACTGCTTACATGCACAGTATGCAGGTATGAGAATAAAGTATGTCTAAAACTAAAAACAAGGAATACATTAGCACAGTGTTCTTCGCAGTGAAATATAATAACCTACTAGAACATAACACCAAAATGTAAAATTAATGGAGTCATGTTCAAGCCTCGCCTTTCCCACACACTGACCTATATAAGTAATTCCTGTAAATCAGTGGATGTAGGCAAGGCATTAAACAATAGACAATAGACAATAGGTGCAGGAGGAGGCCATTCAGCCCTTCGCACCAGCATCACCATTCACTCTGATCATGGCTGATCATCCACAATCAGTACCCCGTTCCTACCTTCTCCCCATATCCCTTGACTCCGCTATCTTTAAGAGCTCTATCTATCTCTCTCTTGAAAGCATCCAGGGAATTGGCTTCTACTGCCTTCTGAGGCAGAGAATTCCACAGATTCACAACTCTCTGGGTGAAAAGGTTTTCCTCATCTCCGTTCTAAATGGCCTACCCCTTATTCTTAAACTGTGGTCCCTGGTTCTGTACTCCCCCAACATCGGGAACATGTTTCCTGCCTCTAGTATGTCCAATCACTTAATAATCTTATATGTTTCAATAAGATCCCCTCTCATACCTCTAAATTCCAGTGTATACAAGCCCAGTCGCTCCATTCTTTCAATATATGACAGTCCCGACATCCTAGGAATTAACCTTGTGAACCTACGCTGCACTCCCTGAATTGCAAGAATGTCCTTCCTCAAATTCGGCGACCAAAACTGCACACAATACTCCAGGTGTGGTCTCACTAGGGCCCTGTACAACTGCACAAGGACCTCTTTGCTCCTATACTCAACTCCTCTTGTTATGAAGGCCAACATGCCATTAGCTTTCTTCACTGCCTACTGTACCTGCCTGCTTACTTTCAGTAACTGATGAACAAGGACACCCAGAACTCGTTGTACTTCCTCTTTTCCGAACTTGACACCATTCAAATAATAATCTGCCATCCTGTTCTTGCCACCAAAGTGGATAACCTCACATTTATCCACATTAAACTGCATCTACCATTCATCTGCCCACTTATCCAACCTGTCCAAGTCACCCTGCATTCTCCTCACAGTTCACACTGCCACCCAGCTTTGTGTCATCTGTAAATTTGCTAATGTTACTTTTAATCCCTTCAACTAAGTCATTAATGTATATTGTAAATAGCTGCGGTCCCAGCACCGAGCCTGCTATTCTGAAAGGGACCCGTTAATACCTACTCTTTGTTTCCTGTCTGCCAACCAATTTTCTATCCATGTCAGTACCCGACCCCCAATACCATGTGCTCTAATTTTGCCCACTAATCTCCTATGTGGGACCTTATCAAAGGCTTTCTGAAAGTCCAGATATACTACATCCACTGGCTCTCCCTTGTCCATTTTCCTAGTTACATCGTCAAAAAATTCCAAATGATTAGTCAAGCAAGATTTCCCCTTCGTAAATCCATGCTGACCTGGACCGATCCTGTTACTGCTATCCAAATGTGCCGCTATTTCATATTTTATAATTGACTCCAGCATCTTCCCCACCACCAATGTCAGGCTAACTGGTCTATAATTTCTCTCTCCCTGTTTTCTCTCTCCCTCCTTTCTTAAAAAGTGGGTTAATATTAGCTATCCTCCAATCCACAGGAACTGATCCTGAATCTATAGAACATTGGAAAATGATCACCAATGTGTTCACAATTTCTAGAGCCACTTCCCTAAGTACCCTGGGATGCAGACCATCAGGCCCTGGGGATTTATCAGCCTTCAATCCCATCTGTCTACCCAACACCATTTCCTGCCTAACGTGAATTTCCTTCAGTTCCTCCGTCACCCTAGGTCCTCTGGCCTCTAGTACATCTGGGAGATTGTTCGTGTCTTCCTTAGTGAAGACAGATCCAAAGTACCTGTTCAACTCGTCTGCCTTTACCTTGTTCCCTGTTTCTGTCTTCAAGGGACCCACATTTGTCTTAATTTTTATTTTCCTCTTCACATACCTAAAGAAGCTTTTACTATCCTCATTTATATTCTTGGCTAGCTTACCTTCGTACCTCATCTTTTCTCCCCAAAATGTCTTTTTAGTAATCTTCTGTTGCTCTTTAAAAGTTTCCCATTCCTTTGGCTTCCCACTCATCTTTGCTGTGTTATACTTCTTCACTTTTATTTTCATACTGTCCTTGACTTCCCTTATCAGCCATGGTCACCTCTTACTCCCCTTAGAATCTTTCTTCCTCTTTGGAATGAATTGATCCTGCACCTTCTGTATTATTCCCAGAAATACCTGCCATTGTTGTTCCACTGTCATCCCTGCTAGGGTCTCTTTCCAATCAACTTTGGGCAGCTCCTCCCTCATGCCTCCATAGTCCCCTTTGCTCAAAGGTAAAACTGACACTTCCGATTTTCCCTTCTACCTCTCAAATTGTAGATCATATTATGATCACTACCTCCTAATATAACATAACATATAACATATAACAACTACAGCATGGAAACAGGCCTGTCCGGCCCTACCAGTCCACGCCGACCATTCTCCCTGACCTAGTCTCATCTACCTGCACTCAGACCATAACCCTCCAATCCCCTCCTATCCATATACCTATCCAATTTACTCTTAAATAATAAAATCGAGCCAGCCTCCACCACTTCCACCGGAAGCCCATTCCATACAGCCACAACCCTCTGAGTAAAGAAGTTCCCCCTCATGTTACCCCTAAACCTTTGTCCCTCAATTCTGAAGCTATGTCCCCTTGTTGGAATCTTCCCCACTCTCAAAGGGAAAAGCCTACCCACGTCAACTCTGTCCGTCCCTCTCAAAATTTTAAAAACCTCTATCAAGTCCCCCCTCAACCTTCTACGCTCCAAAGAATAAAGACCCAACCTATTCAACCTCTCTCTGTAGCCTAAGTGCTGAAACCCAGGCAACATTCTAGTAAATCTCCTCTGTACCCTCTCCATTTTATCGACATCCTTCCTATAATTTGGCGACCAGAACTGCACACCATACTCCAGATTCGGCCTCACCAATGCCCTGTACAATTTCAACATTACATCCCAACTTCTATACTCGATGCTCTGATTTATAAAGGCAAGCATACCAAACGCCTTCTTCACCACCCTATCCACATGAGATTCCACCTTCAGGGAACAATGCACAGTTATTCCCAGATCCCTCTGTTCCACTGCATTCCTCAATTCCCTACCATTTACCCTGTACGTCCTATTTTGATTTGTCCTACCAAAATGCAGCACCTCACACTTATCAGCATTAAACTCCATCTGCCATCTTTCAGCCCACCCTTCCAAAAGGCCCAAGTCTCTCTGTAGACTTTGAAAATCTACCTCACTATCAACTACTCCACCTATCTTAGTATCATCTGCATATTTACTAATCCAATTTGCCACACCATCATCCAGATCATTAATGTAAATGACAAACAACAGTGGACCCAACACAGATCCTTGGGGCACTCCACTAGACACTGGCCTCCAACCTGACATACAATTGTCAACCATTACCCTCTGGTATCTCCCTTTCAGCCATTGTTGGCTCCTTTACCTTGCGTTCCCTTATCAAATCCAATGCTTTGCATCAGTTTTCATCAAGGAGAAGGACAGAAGATAGTGAGATTAGTGTGGGATATACTAATGTCGCCAGGGCACTATGAAATCAGGAGGGAGGTGTTATTGTGACTATTGAAAAGCATTAAGGTGGATAAATCCCCAGCTCCTCATGAGATCTACCTCAGACTATTTAGTTTAGTTTTGTTTAGAGATACAGCATGGAACCGGGACCTTCAACCCACCGATTCCACACCGACCAGCGATCCCCCGCACACTAACACTATTCTACGCACATTAGGGGCAATTTACACTTATACCAAGACAATTATCCTGCAAACCTGGATGTCTTTGGAGTGTGGGAGGAAACCGAAGATCTCAGAGGAAACCCACGCGGTCAAGGGGAGAACGTACAAATTCCGTACAGACAGCTCCCGAAGTCAGGATCGAACCCTGGTCTCTGGTGCTGCAAGCGCTGTAAGGCAGCAACTCTACCGCTGCATCGCCGTGCAGTGTTATTGAGAGAAGCAAGAGAGGAGAATGCACAAGCTTTGACGAAGATCTTCGTATCCTTTCCAGACACAGATGATGTCCTGGAGGAGAGGAGTGAAGCAAATGTTGTTCCTTCTTTCAAGGGCGGGAGTTGAGCTAATTCAGGAAATTATGGGTTGGTGACTCATGCCAGTGGGAGGGAAGCTATTGCACAGGATTCTTTGGGACAGTATTTACTCACATTTTGAAGAGAATGGGATAATTAGGGACAGTCGGCATGGCTTTTCCACAGTAGGTCATGCCATACTAATTTGATTGAGTTTTTTGATGAGTTTAAGGTGATTGAAGAGGGTAGAGCAGTGGATGTTGTCTGCATGGATATCAGTAAGGCATTTGATAAAGTCCATCATGGCAGGGTGCTCCAGAAGATTAAGATGCACAGGATCCATGATAACTTTGTAGTTTGGATTCAGAACTATAGAAGATGGAGCATAGCTGTATCATTGAGGTTCATTTTGGTAACATTGAGGCAGAGTTTTTTGTGGGGAAGGTTAAATCAAAGTGGCCGCAGCTATAGCTAACAAGTTATTTTTGACAACAAGTCAGGGCAGCACAGTGGTAGAGTAGCTTCTTACAGCGCTACAGACCCAGGTTAGATCCTAACTACGGGTGCTGTCTGTTGGGGTTTGTATGTTCTGACCACGTAGGTTTTTTTCCGGGTGCTCTGGTTTCCTCCCACATTCCAAAGACGTGCAAGTTTGTAGGTTAATTGGCTCCTGTAAATTGTCGCTAGTGTGTAGGATTGAACTGGTGTATGGGTGATCATTACCCTGCCATGACATTTCTTCCATTGCAGAGAAAGTGCTGATAAATAAACTGCAAAGGCTGCAACGATATAGATTGGGAGATTGGGAATAAGAGATCTGCTCAATATTCAGATAACAGTGGGAAAGAAGTTGATCTTCCATCTAGTGGTTCATGCTTTCAAGCTTTTGTTTCTGCTACCCAACAGTAGAGGGGAGAAGAGAGACTGACCATGGTGTGAGTTGGCTTTGATTGTGTTGGCTGCTTTCCCGAGGTAGATAGATTTGATGGGAGGGAGGGTGTGTGATGCACTGCACTGCATTCGCAGCTCTGCAATTTCTTATGGCCTTGGGTAGAGAAGTTGCCATACCAAGCTGTGATGCATCAGGATAGAATGCTTTATATAGTGCATCTGTAGAAATTGGTTACAGTCATTGGAACATGCTAAATATCCTTAGCCTTCTGAGGAAGTAAATGCGATAATGTGCTTTCTTAGCCATGTGGTTGGACCTGGATGAATTGTTGGAGATATTTATTACCCAGGAACATGAAGCTCTCAACCATCTCCACTTCAGCACCACTGGACTGGAGTGACTGGACTGGAGTGTGTAGTCCATCCTGCTTCCTGATGCTGCTCCCAGCAGACCAGTAAATAAAGACAATTGCCGTTATTTTAATTTTTAATGAATGCTTATTTATTTTCGCTATCCACTTTCTTGCTGTAACCCTGCAAATGTCCCCGTTGTGGGACGAATAAAGGATTATTATGACTAGTTCCTTCATTTTGGTGACATTGAGGTAGTTTTCAAGATGCACAGCACAGCACCATTGTTTTCTTAACCATCCAGCAGAAACAAGAAGTAAAATAAAAGTGAAACATGCCACTTGTAGCCCTGTGCATGCATTCTTGATTCTGAGATTAAGATGCAGATCCAGCAGATCAAATAATCAATGCTGAGAACGTAGCTTTGTTAATGCCTCTGGTTAAAAGTATTCCAAGCATTAATTGCTAAAAGGATATTGTGGGGAACATAATCCAGAAACATAATCTGAAATGGCAAAACTTGTGTATATAGCTAAAGGTGAAAGAGGTATCAGACTGATGAATAATATTTTAGTAAACCTGAAAATATATTTATTAATCTGAATGAACTCTTCTTCCCTTCATGTGAACCCAAGGAAATACATGCAAATCTGATGCCAAATGCCACATAATAACAAATGGCACTGTCAAATGAGTACAGGCAGCCATTTCATGGTGAAATTTGTAATGCCTTGTAGCAGCTAGGATAAAATAAATGGTGTGTGCATATGTTCCTGTCTGATGCAATTTTGAGATACACAAAGCAGAAAATATAAGGTGAATTTGCTGCCCATATATATGTGGATTTGATAGTTATTATTGCTGCATTGCTACCTTAAAACCAATAGATATTGAACAATATTTAAGATAAAGACCAAGACAAAGTGTAATAATATGGCTGAAAAAACAGTAGTGATAATAATAGTAATAGTGTTAATAACAATACTAGTAATAATCTAGAAAATAATATTACTAATAATATAGTAATAACATTGCTATTAATAGTACATGAGTAATAGTAATGATAATAGTAATAATATGGCAGAAAGAAACACTAGTAATAGTGAATCTGAAACAATGTTGCCAAACCAGAAAATGTGAAAATCTATGATCAACAGAGAAGAGAAAACTTTAAAGCTGTTTAATTACATGACGTGTTTATTCTTAAAAGTTAGAAGCTTCAAAATAACTTGTATTTTTAGGTAAGAACATTCAACCAAGCAGAATATTTTGTGGAAGCATGGCCAGAACCATCCTTTGCAACATCAGGATCAGGTAGAAGTTCAACACATGGTAATATTTTATGTCTGTGTACCCAGAGTCGAAGCAAAGGTTGGTACATCCACACAGAAAGGTAGCCAATCGGCTACTTTGGATCTATCAGCGGACGCAATCCATTTACGATCTCAGATGAAATGCAAGTGACTGCCGCACTGTAGGAGCTCTTGCTATGAACTGCTGCAGTCCTTCTGATAACAGAGGTCATACTATGCTGTTAGATAAGGAGTTCCAAGAATTCAACACAGTGACTTGAAAGCAAGGTGACACATTTTCTCTTTATGATGGTGTATGTCTTGGAGTGGGGGAAGGTGGACAACATTTGATTTTACTGAAGAGCACACCAACGATTTTCACTGTATCTTGGTATGTATGAGAATAATAACCCACTAACCCAACACATGTTTGTGGTATTCCCATGCACCTGTTGGTGGTAGAGGCCACAAATTTTCTTTCTGAGTAACCTTGGCAAGTAAATGCAATCTGGCAATGGTGGTGAATGGAATTAAAGTCTTGATGGAGTGTCAATCAAGTGGATGACTTTTTCCTGCTAGCTATGGAGTTTCTCAGATCCCAACAAGCAGAGAGTATTCTATCGCACTCCTGATATGTGCCATGTAGATGGTGGAAAGTTTCTGATCTGCACTTGTGGAAACAAGGGTTGTTCTTCCTGGAGCAAAAAAGACTGAGAGCAGTTGTGACAGGGGTGTGCAAGATTAGTTTAACTAGGATAAATAGAGAGAAACTGTCCCTATTATCAGATTACTTAATAAACAGAGGAAACAAAGTTGTGGGTGAAAGAATCAGGGTTTTATGACTGAAGCAGATTTAATCAGCTTTCAAAAGGGATGGGCAAGTTATTTGCAGGGTATGGGGAAAATGAAAGAGTGGAGAATAGGGGCTGGATGGGTTGCTCAGTAGGAACAGATAGAAATTTACAGAAATTTATACAGAAAAAGAGAAATTTATAGAAATTTGCAGAAATCAGCCATTTCACCTATAACCTGCACAATTCATGAGGTTCAGTTTCTTTTAATATTTCCGGTAGTTCTATTTTTGGATGCTCTTTCATTCCCCTTTATGGAACTGAACTATCTCCTAATTGGAGATCTCTCTGCACATTAAATGCTTTATCTACTAATGTTTGGCTACAAATTTCCTTAGGTCAGATCCCTTTTTAACCCAGTAGCGGACCTTTTCCGGTTGAATACATTATTTTTCTGTAACTACTCTGCATTTATTAATATTGCTATTTCCCAAATTCTCAGGAAAACATGCTTCAGTTTCCCCATTTCATTCTCCAAATCTGGATCAAGTATTTTTTCTAATTGGGCTGGAAATATCTGATTAACGTCCCTTCTACAAATATTACAAGTGCTTCTCCGTTCTGCTATTAACGCCATTATTTCCCCGTAGAACATCCAAAAGCTGCTTGAACCCCACTATTGTATCTGCCTCCACCACCATCCCTGGCAGTATATTTGAGACACCCACCAGCCTATCGTGCCCTGCACATCTCCTTTAATTTTGCCCCTCTCACCCTAAAGTTATGTCCCCTCAGATTTGATATATCCATCTTGGGGAAAAAGGGTTTGACTGCCTCCCCAAAGCTCTCATAATTTTATATACTTCTATCAGACCTCCCCTCTGATGCTCCAGAGAAAACAATCCAAGTCTGTCCAACCTTTCCCTGTAGCTAATACCCACTATTCCAGGCATCAATCTGGTAAACCTCCTCTGCATCCTTTCCACCTTCTTCCTGTATTGAGGTGACCAGAACTGCATGCAATACTCAGAATAAACCATTATTTCCCCAGTCTAAATGTTTAGCAATATTTTCAAGTCAGCCTATTATTTGAAAATTATTTTCAAATTTCCCCGGTGTGGGACGAATAAAGGAATATTATTATTATTATTATTATTATTATTATTATTATTATTATTATTATTATTATTATTATTATTATTATTATTATTATTATTATTATTATTATTATTATTATTATTATTATTATTATTATTATTATTATTATTATTATTATTATTCTTTTATTTACTTAAAATATTCAGAGATGTAGAGCATAAAATATAGAACTGTGCAGCAGAGGAATTGGCTGTTCAGCCCATGATGACTGTGCCGAGCATGGTGCCAAATTAAACTAGTTCCTCCTGCCTGAACATGATCTATGTCTCTTCATTCCTTGCATATTCAGGTTCCCATCCAACAGGATTTTAAATGCCAGTATCATTTCTGTTTTTATCACCACCTCTGACAACATGTTTGAGACACTGATTTACAAACTGTTATTTCTTTCTGCGATTCTCCTTGCTAATGCACGAGATGTTTGACTGTTGAATGAACGTCTGTCCTTGCTGACCAATTGTAGAGCAGCAATTAAACAGCCTCAGACTAGATGATTACCTCACTTTTTTAGTTTGACTTTGGCAAGGGGAATAAAATACAGGAAGCAGAAGGTTGAGTTAACATCTCTTGCCACTGAAGAAGAAATACTTCAGGTTCAGCAAAATATCTTGGTCATATGCCAGACATCAAATTTTATAAGAATGGTCGACTCAGCTGACAGGAAGCTATTTGTTTAACTACAAAATATTTTGTTTTCTGTAGAAATAGCCTGAATTCTGTAAACAACTATTATTATACCATATAGCTGCCAGTAATTTGGGGATTTCATAGTTTAAGGTGGGAATCCTTAAGTTGCGGTTAGTGTTTCACCCATTGTCCAAAGGTCTCCCCTCAACCTTTGGCATTTCATAGAAAACAATCCAAGTCTGTTCAACCTTCCCTCGTACCTAATTCCTACACACAATCCTCCCCCTCCCCCCTCTCCCTGTGCCCCATTTGGACTCACCCATTTCTCCCCTCCCCCCACACTCCTACCACTTATATTTCTTCCTCTGGCTTCACAATTCACACCCCTTTTGACACTTTCTGCCTTTTCATCTCTGGTCTTTGTCCAATCATCTGCCAATAAACCCCCCTCACCTGTATCCACCTAACATTCACCAGGCTATCACTTGACCTTCCTCTCTTCCACCTTCCCCCCCTGCCCCCCCCCACCACAATCAGTCTGAAGAAGGGTCCCAACCAGAAACATCACCTGTATACGTTCTCCAGCATTGCAGCCTGATCTGCTAAGTTACTCCAGCACATTGTGTGTTTTCTTGTAAACCAGCATCTACACTTCCTTATATATCCTCCAAAGGCAGCTGTGTTTCCAGCTTTCTCCAAGTGAATCAAAGCAAATCAGTTCAATTGATGTGAATTTAAAGTACTGAAGAACTGGTCGCACTGTAAAATATCTTGTTATGCTGCAAAGTCCGAGTTGAACAAAGTTGAACAAAGTCCGAGTTTTGTAATGACGTGCTCAATCACAACCTTTGGTTTGCAAAATCTCTGCCCAAGAAGATGTAATTTGATGAAAACGAATTATACTGCCATTACACATACACATTGCTCTCAAAATAGAAAAAGGTTCAAACATTTATGATTTTCAGTCTAACATTCACGTGCCTATGTTCATATTTTTATTTAATACTCTATAAAATGTTTACTAATTAAAAATTGTACTTACTCCTCAAATGTGATTGCTGCTCAGCCATATGTACATCACATATGCTGGATGCCAGGAATCTTCTTGAACTGAAACCCAACATTGGGAATGGGAAGTATCTGGAAAGAGGATGTCCCTATCACAGAATTAACTAAAATGTTGGCAAATTTCTTTAAGATCATTGTTCATTGTTCAGTCCATTGTTCAGACCATTCACCATTGTTCAGTCCCGGACTGCAAATTCTGCTGGAATAAAAAAGTTATATTATAACAGAGATGTTTTTTGTCTAATTACATTCATTCAACTTAAATTTATTTTTGGACAAATGTCATTCAATGAATTACAGCACGGGTGTAATTCTTCTGTAATATGATACAATCTTACTGTTGTGTTGTCTGCAGTGAGAATTTCCTTGCCAAATATCTTCATTCTAAGTATTAATTGTTCCAGTGAATTAAGCAATTGAATTTGATCCCAAATTTCAATTTAGAACTTGGTTTCTGCTTAAGGTATAATTTCAGACTCAAGTGCATTGCAAGATAATATTTGTTCACTTCAATTTGAAAGTTTGCAAAAAGTATCTACTTTAACTTTGACAATTTCATTATGAACACATGATCTGAAAATATGAAGACTCAGGCTGGCTTGAAACAAGAGGCAAAATCTAAGCTGGTGACCTGTATGAAACCGTACCAAAGTATTCATCAAATGTCATGAAATTCAATGTGAGTTTAACATTTAGTTATTAGCTTGTATTTTATATTTTCGTTATTGAAGTTGGATGAAGTTGAGTTTATTGCCGTATGTGTAAGTACAGTAAGGTATAATAAAAACTCTTGCTTGCTGCAGCAGCACAGGCACATAAACTCAGACAGCACACAGAAACATAAATTAGGCATAAATTCTACAATGAAAAGAAAGACTGTGCAGACGGTATTTTAAGGATGCTTGCAATTATCTTGTAGACATCAATAGAATTAAAATACGTGACTACAATAAATATTTGAGCCCAGACAATGTATAAAATCATGAGAGGAATGGATAAGGTACAGAATCCTTACCCCGAGAAGAGGACATTGAGAACCAGAGGACATGTTTACATTGCGAAGGGATAGATTTAATGGGAACTTGGGGGGCAGTTTTTTCATACAGAGCGTGGTAGGTAGATGGAACAAGCTGCCAGAGGAGGTAATATAACAGCATTTAAAAGACATTTGGACAGGTACACGGATAGGAAAGGTTTAGAGGGATATGGGCCAAATGCAAGCAGGTGGGGCTAGCGTAGATGGGGTATCGTGGTCAACATGGGCAAGTTGAGCCAGTGCCAATGTCCATGCTGTATAATTATGATTCAAGCCCAGATTTATTAGGAGAATGGTATCACTGGCAAGGTCAGCACTATTATCTATCCTCGCATGGCCTTGGAAGGTGAATGTAAACCATTTTTCAAACTGTTGTAATCCTTCTATTGAAGGTACTCTTAAATGCTATTAGGTAAAGGTTTCCAAGATGATGGCATTTTTCCAAATGAAGATGCTCAGAGATTTGCAGAGGAAACTGGAGAAGCATTCCTGCATATTCAGGGACCGTTTCTTCCCAGCTATTGTCAAGCAACTGAACCGACCACTCATCAGCTAGCGTGCAGGTCTGATCTCCCATCTACCTCATTGGAGACCTTTGAATTATCCTTAACTTAACTTTATCGGACTTCAATGTTATATCTTGCACTGAATATTGCACCCTTTATCTCTGCACTGTGAATGGCTTGATTGTGTTCAGGTATTGTTGTTTCTCATGCAAACAAACGCTTTTCACTGTACCTTGGTAAACGTGGCAATAATAAACTAAACTACTTCCTAATGGACATTCCAATGTTAAAACTGGATGGTGCTGAATGAAACCACAAGGATTCATTGCTTAGGTGTGAGTGGGAGTGGAACATTTTCTTGTTCTTGAGTAGGACAGAGCCAATGTGATAATGTTTGGTGACAGGAAACCTGCCGCAATGAGCCATCTGTGCCTAAAAGAGGGAGGTTGTTGGAGCCAAAGTGGAAATATCACCTCTGAGGTCTAAAGTGGAAATATCACCACAGAGACTAATGTAAGCTCTGCTGAGTCCAGCAGGGCTTTTCCAGAACAATCTAGGCTTTGGAAACTTTCTTTATGTGACCACATCTAACTAACTCTAACTTAATTCATGTGGCGATTACCTCTTGGTGTATGATACTGCCCACTTGTACTCATAAACCACATCATCAGTGCCAATGATTTTATTTTCTTGCTGTAAACTTTCATGGACCATATTTGACAAAATGGCAGAGCTGCATGTGTAAATATGCAAAAAGAAAATTCACTGTGCAGTTGCATATGTGACAAATTAAGCATCACTGAATCATCATTGAATGTTCTCAAAACCAGGCAACATCCTGACAATCCTCTTTTGCACCCTCTCCAGAACCTCAATACCCTTCCAGAACTCCACACAATATTCCATATGTGGCCTAACCAAAGTATTATGCGTCTCCAACTTTTATGCCAACAGGCTGAATAATGATGGCAGGTAAACCATACACCTTCTTTATGACCCTATCTAGAGAGTTGTAAATCTGCAAATTCTCTGCCTCAGAAGGCCATGGAGGCCAATTCTCTGGATGTTTTCAAGAGAGAGCTAGATAGAGCTCTTAATGATAGCAGAGTCAGGGGGTATGGGGAGAAGGCAGGAACGGGAATGATCAGCCATGATCACATTGAATGGTGGTGCTGGCTCGAAGGGCCGAATGGCCTCCTCCTGCACCTATTGTCTATTGCCTATGTTCTATCCGTGTTGCCACTTTCAGGGAGTTACGGACTTGCCCCCTATGATACCTCTGTACATCATCGCTCCCGAGGATTCTGCAATTTACCGTACATGTTCACCTTACATTTGACTACCCTCAGTGTGACACCTCACATGTATCCAGATTAAATGCCATCTAACATTTCTGCCCACATTTCCAATTGATCTCTCCAGTTGTCTCCATTGACCTTTCACACAAATTCACCACTGCCAATCTTTATGTTGATGGCAAACTTACTAATCACACACACACACACATATATATATATATATATATATATATATATATATGATTTGGATGAAAATGTAGCCGGACTAATATAGTGCAACATTATACAAAGCCTATTAGTTTAGTGCTGAGGTAAGATTGTGGTTAGGGTTGTGTAGGGTGGTTCAAGAGCCTGATGGTAAGAAACTGTTCTTGAACCTGGAGGTAATGGTTCTCAGGTCCTGTACTTTCTTCCTGATAGTATCTGCAAAATGAGAGCATGGCCAAGGTGCTGTGGGTCTTTGATGATATTAGCTGACTTCTTGAGTCAGCCTTTCCTGTAGATACCTCCAATGATGGGGATGTCAATACTTGTGTTGGACTAGACTTCACCACTTTCTGCAGCCTCCTTCATTCTTTGGCATTTAAATTACCAAACCAGGCAGCGATATGTCAGTATAGCTCTCCACTGTATATGTTTAAAAGTCTGGCAGAGTATTTACCGAATCTCCTCAAACCTCCGTGAAAGTAGAGGCATTGTTGAGCTTTTTTTGCAATTGCATCTTCATGCTGGGCCCAGGACAGACCAAAGAAGTGCATGGCCAGGAACTTGTAGCTTTTGACTCTCTCTATCATCATCCAGCTGATGAACATGTGCAGGTTATCTGGCTTTCTCTTCCTGAAGTCAACAGTCAAGTCAAGCAAAACAACCAAGTGCTTGAGGAATTCAGGCAGCATCTGCGGAGGGAATGGACAGGCGATATTTTGGATTGGGAATCTTCTTTGGACCGATTGGAGTAGTGGGGAGAAAGCTGGAAAAGAGGCAGGACCTGGCAAGTGCTAGGTGAGTACCAATGTGAGGGAGGGTGGTGATTGGCAGATGGGTGATAAAGGCTAGAGGCAAAAAGAACACAAAAATGTCAGATAAGGAGAGAAGAGAAGTGAAATATAAAGGAGAAGTTATATGTCAAGGCCTTAGTCACAAAGAAATGAAATAGGGATTCAAAAGAAACATTTTGTACCCAAAAAATGGTGAAGGTAAAATCATGGAACTCACTACTACACACAGTGGTTGAAACAAAGTGGATTGATAAATGTAAAAGCAGGCTGGATAAACATGTAAGGGAGAAGGAAATAGGGGGTTACATTGATAATGTAACCTGATAATTTAGCTGAGGAAAGATGGGAGGAGGCTTGAGTGGAAATCAATTGCAAATCAACAGGCTGCATGTCCTCTTTCTATGCTAAATATCCTATGGATTCTCCATATGATTGCATTAATATTGGGTAGAGATAAAGGTGGAGTGAGTGCAGGGATTGGCTGAGATGGGGAGCGGCCTTGTCATGGGAAGTGTCTTGTGAGAAAAGTGCGAGACTTTGGCTTGAGAGTCTTCAGCGAGGAGGCTGAAGTGAGGAGACTACTCCAAAAGTTGGAGAGGGTGAAACGCAGTGACAGGTAAGCTGATTCAGTGTGATGCTTGCAGGATGTGGGAGGTCAGGGACACCGCTGGTGCCTCTGGCTGCTACAACTGTGGAAAGTGTGTCCAGGTTCAGCTCCTGCAGGACCTTGTTGGGGCATTGGAGAGGCAACTGTATGACCTCAGGATCTCCGGAAAAACGAGTGTTTCCTAGACAGGTCCTACAGCGAGATTGTTACACCGAAGATTCCGGAAGAGAGAAGGTGGGTGATGATGAGGAAGGAAAGGAAGCTTGGAGAAGAGACCCCGGGGGTTGTACCTCTTGAAAACAGGTTCACCCTCATGGAAGCTATCGGGACAGAAGACACTGCTAGTCTGAGTGGCGGACAGGTCTGCGAGTCAAATCATAGCTCTGAAGCAAAGCCGAAGAGACAGACGTCAGGCAGAGCCGTGGTAGTAGGGGACTCCATAGTGAGAGGCACAAACAGGGGTTTCTGCGGCAACAGGCCGGATTCAAGGATGGTGTGTTGCCTCCCTGGTGCCAGGGTCCAGGACGTCATGGACCGATTGCAGAGCATCCTCAACGGTAAAGGTGAGCAACGGAAGTGGTAGTGCATGTTGGCACAAGAAGTGCATGTTGGCTGAAGAAGGGTCTCGACCCGAAACGTCACCCATTCCTTCTCTCCAGAGATGCTGCCTGACCCGCTGAGTTACTCCAGCATTTTGTGTCTATGTTCAATTTAAACTAGCATCTGCAGTTTTCTTTCCTACACATGGATGCAGGAAAAATGTTCCCAATGTTGGGGAGTCCAGAACCAGGAGCCACAGTCTAAGAATAAAGGGGAGGCCATTTAAAACTGAGATGAGAAAAAACTTTTTCACCCAGAGTTGTGAATTTGTGGAATTCTCTGCCACAGAAGACAGTAGAGGCCAATTCACTGGATGAATTTAAGAGAGTTCCAGAGGCTAGCAGAATCAAGGGAAATGGGGAGAAGGCAGGCACGGGTTACTGCTTGTGGATGATCAGCCATGATCACAATGAATGGCGGTGCTGGCTCGAAGGGCCAAATGGCCTCCTCCTGCATCTATTTTCTATGTTTCTATGAACAGCTTCTTCCTTACAGCCATCAGGCTATTAAACACAACCTCCATATAAGCTTTGAACTACATAGACTTGGCGCATTGTTTTTGTCTTTTTGCTCTATTACTGGTTGTTTTTATGTGTGTATGTGTGTGTATGTATTCAACTTTTTTTGTGTCTGGAAAATTGTTTCCAGAGTACCATATTTTCATATTGGGCTGTGCTGCTGCAAGAAAGAATTTCATTGTTCTGTCTGGGATATGTAACAATAAAACACGCTCGACTCTTAACACCTGCCCTGAGGAAGTGAGTCCAAACTGGTCACAATGATCTAACATAGGCCTATCAAGAGGTTTAGTATTTTCTCCAAGATATGACAGACAAGTGCTGTGTTATTGATCTAATAGATCACAGGTCCAAAGTGTAGATGAGACTTTAAATGTGCAATCTAATCTTTGGCAGAAGTTCTGTGAACAAACCTTTATTCACAAGTAGGCAATTACTGAGTTCTTATTGGGACTCATATGACTTTATGTTAATGTTAGTGCTGTGTACTCAGTTACTTCTGTTGGAAAATTCCAGGAAGACCAAAAGAATTGTGGGCTCAAAGTTCAAGTTAAAAGGCCATGTTAAAATAGCTTTGAACCAGTGATTAACATGTGTTAAGATCAATCTGCCTCTCTTGAGATGATTGCTATCCCACTGCCTAAGTGAAACCCAAGTGCCACAGTGAAACTTGAAATTCAATGGAGTGGAGTCAGCTTCCCAACGTATTGTCACACATTGTAACATCCTCCCCATTTCCAATCCTCCCACTTCTGCAACTTTAATTTCATGTTCTCATGTGATCCAGCTTTGTAAACTGTGCCAAACAATATCAAATTGGAAGGGGCAGGAGCAACTGTTCTTAACACAGCAGCTAAAGAACAGTGAATAAAAACTGTACAACATTTGGAAATGGATAGAACAGTGGCAGACGAAATTCAATATACGAGTGTTTCTCAATGTTTTGTTCAGCCATTTTCCATATGCATCAACATGTAATGCTAAACATTTGTTCCAATTGTACAGAGTATTGGTGAAGACACACCTGGAGTATTGTGCACAGTTTTGATCTGCTTATCTAACAGATTTAGTTGAAAAAAGCCGCAAAGAGCTGGAGTAACTCAGTGGGTCAGGCAGCATCTCTGGAAACCATGGATACATGATGTTTCGGATCGGGACCCTTCTCAGACGGATTATGGCAGTTTGGGGAGGGAGGGGGGATAAGCTGGAAGAATGGATGGGCAAGATAAAGCGTGGCGAGTGACAGGTAGATCCAGGTGAGACGATTTTTAACAGGCAAATGATTGGACAAAGGACAAAAATGAAAAGACAAAACGTGTTAGATATGAATAGAAGAAATACAAATTTTATTTTCTTCCATCCTTATCTCACACCTTGAGGGTCGTGAATTTGAGATTTATAATAGAAAAAAATCACATGTGGTTAAAGTGCACATTGTCAGTTTTTAATTGAGGCCATTTTTACACATTTTGGTTTCACCATGTAGAAATTACAGCCGTGTTTATACATAGTCCCATTTCAGGGCATCATAATGTTTGGGACACAGCAATGTCATGTAAATGAAAGTAGTCATGTTTAGTATTTTGTTGCATATCCTTTGCATGCAATGACTGCTTGAAGTCTGCAATTTATGGACATCACCAGTTGCTGGGTGTCTTCTCTGATGATGCTCTGCCAGGCCTGTATTGAAAGCCATCTTTAGCTTATGCTTGTTTTGGGGGCTAGTCCCCTTCAGTTTTCTCTTCAACATATAAAAGGCATGCTCAATTGGGTTCAGATCAGATGATTGACTTGGCCACTCAAGAATTGACCATTTTTTAAGCTTTGAAAAACTATTTTATTGCTTTAGCATTATGTTAGGGATCATTGTCTTGCTGTAGAATGAACCACCAATGCGTTTTGAGGCATTTGTTTGAACTTGAGCAGATAGGATGTGTCCATACACTTCAGAATTCATTATGCTACTACCATCAGCAGTTGTAATCATCAATGACGATAAGTGAGCCAGTACCTTCAGCAGCCATACATGCCCAAGCATACACCCCTGGTGGCCGTCCATGAGCAAGAGCATCTTGCTCATTAAGACTGAGGGCATCCAGTCGCCAAGACCGCCCATGTTGAAAATACGGGCCGCTCGTTCCAGACAACTGAGGCCGAAAGTACGGAGCAGCAGCACCTTGAGGCCCCCATATATCCCGGCCACCAGTGGATTCTGCAGGTGAGGAAGTACCCAACCGGCCGTTTCTTGGTTGAGCGCGCCGACCACGTAATAGTAGCGGGTCTCGTCAGTCGTAACCCCCGCGAAGATAAAACTGCGCCTCGGCCTGTCGAAACCATACGGCTGGGCGATCCAGAAGGTTGGCAGTTTCAGAGCGATGGCGTCGAGTTGGGCCTGGTCAGCGGGGATGGCCGGGGTTGGTCGCTGGCGGCGTGCATTTTGATCCTCCAAAATCTCTATTTTGGATGTCGGCTGGTCACCAGATGTAGCGGACACGGAGCTGTCCGTCGAAGAATGAGGTAGCACACAAAGTTCGTCCAACACCACTTTAATTCCTCACACCACTCCCCTTTCCCCTCTCTCCCCTCTCTGCCGTGCACCAGCTTCCCAAACTCTTTTTAAAAACAATTTACCTTATAAACTTTAATAAATGCGTTCCTCCCCCCCCCCTCGGAGGACCAGCGGGAGGACCGGCACCCGTCCTGGCATGCCCCACGCCTGACCTTCCTCCCACAATGCAGCGCGGGGCCGAGGCGGCGGCACAGGGTACAACAAGATGGCCGTTGCCCGCCGCTCCCCGCTGATTGCAGTCGAGCTGCAGGAGAGGCTTCACTTTCAAGCCCCCGGACCCACAGGAGAAATGGGGCCGAAGTCAGTGCCTTCTCCCTGTCAACTCTCACCCACCCACGGCCGCGGGAGACACTCCCCGCCCGCCAACGGGTCCATGCCGTCGCCACCATTCCCTGTCGCAGATTACAGCCGAGCTGCAGGAGACGCTTCGGCTCCGCAGGAGAAATGGGGCCAATGTCAGTGCTACTGGGGGTGGGGTAGGGGGGATCGGGTAGGTGAGTGGGGGGAGGAGAGGGGGATAAGGGGGTTTAGTGGGGGGGGGAGGGTTCTACACCAATACAGGAGAGGCTTTGGGTCCACGGCTCGCTCTGGCTGCAGCGCTGGCGCCACGGGGCTGAGGTGAGTGGCACTCTCTCCCATTCCCTGTCCTCTACGAGGAATGGGCCCAATGGCTCCATTTGGTCTAGTATACCATAAACATCAAGTTAATTTGTCTCTTGTTACTTAGACTGAAAACTCAGACCGAAAATGTTATTTTTTCAGAGTTCCGCACAGTTTACCCAGCACTGCATTCGCGATAACTAGCAATGCTCTTTGTTTATCTCGAATAACCTTTGACAAATCCCATGATTCCTTGCGGTTATCGAGATACTGAACTCGCTTATTCAAAAATGAAATGGGCCTATACATCAAGAATATCAAATAGAAACTTGTATCACTTGCCAATTTAAAGGAGGGGGTGTAACGGCCAAACTGCACAGCGCAAAGACAAAGACACCAGCAATATTAATTTAAGGAAATCTAAAAAATATCTGCAACTTTAATTTAAATCTTTTGTGAAGGGTTTTTGGTATTTGCATTGTACCCAAACACGATGCATTGCAACTTTCTTTTTGCGGTTAACTTGGAGTCGTCGATCCATTAAATTTTGAATTTCTTTCAAACCTGCCGAGATGAATATACGTGCAATCTCTTCTGTAAAAGAAAACATGTTCAATAAAAATAGATTATAATAATAAGATGCTTTAATTAGCAGTCAGGCTAAAATATATTTTTGGTGTCTACACATAAAATTGTGAACTGGTCAAAAATTACTATGAGCAGGAACAGAAAAGAAACACGCAGCGACCTGATTTTCTACATCACGACAAAGGGGCATTTAAAAAATTACGTTCACTATGTGAATATTAACCGTAACACAGTGAAATGGCTAAGTATTGCAAGAAACCCTCAATGCTCAAGGTTGGTTGGCACTTGGACAATGCTGCTTGACTCTGTTGTATGGCTGGCCTGTGTGTCTATGATCTCTGCAGTTGGACTGGGTAGTTTAGGTTATTGGCACACATACGAAGATACAGTGAAAAACTTTATCTTGCGTGCTATCCAGTCAGCGGTAGGACTAAACAGGATTACAGTCAAGCCATTCTCTACAGATAGAGGATAAAAGGAATAAAGTTCAGTGCAAGATAAAGTCCAGTAAGGTCCGATTAAAGATTGACTTTAATAAAGATTAAAGACAGGTAAATGCTGGCATAGGTGTGTTTCAGAAACCAATCCAGGTTAGTGCAATCTGGCTCAGCACTTTTGGTCTGTGACATATGATATATATAAAGTATTCTGTTTAGAGCAAAACGTTCCCATGAATGACATTTTCTGGAAGGTGTCTGAACATTTCTATCAGTCCCATACAAAGAAATTGAATAGACAGCTTATATATTAGAGATTTAAAATAGCCGACACTCCTGTTAGGTGTTTACAAAATCTCACTTCCACTATAAGACAATATAGTATAGTTATAGAATATTTATAGAATATAGAATATTTAGTAACTCTATACTTATTCCGCAGGCAGGCAAGGTGCCAATTAATTTGTGACCTTTTCATAAATAAAAACATCTGCAAATTTCACACATTTGTGTCGAAATTGCAGATATCTTTATTTATGATATGAAGATTGAATTATAAAATTCCTGATTGAACATTATGATTTAAATTTGTCTGCAAACATTCATACCATTAGTAAAGAAGTAAACACAAGTACCATCTCCTCGCACATAAAAGTTTCCAAACAGACAACGACCTGAGAAAAAGAATGTAATTATTAGCAGGTTTGAAATTAAACTGAAAATATGTTGGATAATATTTTAGTTTAATGTATATAGTCCTATTAGGAAACAGCAGATTCAAGTCTAAAAACCGTAACATCCAGGTTCATGAACAGCTTCTTCTCAACAACCATTAGGCTCTTAAACACTAACTAACTAAGAACTATCTTGGTTGCATTATGGACTTAAGGATTTTTGCACTAACACTGGGGTTTTTTAAATAGATTTTTTTAATTGACTATGTTATCTACGAGGATTGTGCTTCCTATGCTCCTGCAAGTAAGAATTTCACTCTTCCGATGTCAGTACATATGACAGTTAAACACTTTTGACTCTTTTGCCCTCTGATGTTCAAGATCAATAGCTGGTAAAACGATTAATCTTATTAAAGTCTGTTAAGTAATTATCGTCCAAAGAGAAAGCAGGCAAGTTTAGAGGCTAGGTGAATAGTCCTCGTCATCTAACCTTATTTGGAGATGAACAGCCATTGGTTGGAAGCTAAATGTTGATGCCTTGGTAACTCAAATTTCACTGTACCTTAATTGGTACATGTGACAATAAACTGACCTGGACCTTGAAATTAATTCATTTTTTTATGCTGACTAAAAATTAGCTGCAAAAATATATATGATCTCTCACACACGATTAAATCATAGGCATCACAGTCAGTGATGCATTATGATAAGATGAAATGCTGAACTTGCTTTTTCCAATCATACATACAAGTATTGCTAATGCAATCCCTGCACCCATCACGAAAATGTTTTGTATTTTGTAGTTAAACTATCGGTTGGAAAGGACTTTGCCTTGCAATTCTGAGCACAATACCTGGTGTTTCATTTACATGCTGCAAAATTATTAGGATTATGAGATTATGGGTAGAAGGCAAGAGAATGGGGCTGAAAAAAGATGGGCTGAATAGCCTAATTCTGCTCCTATGTTTTATGGTCTTATATGAAAATGGGAAGGTTGTTCTTGGACGAGCTGAGAATAACTGCTATTCTTAAAAGAAGACAGTCATCAAGACAACAGAATTCCAGACCCTGATGGATAAATAACTTTCATAATTTATATTTGATTCATGTCTATGGAACAATGGATGAGTACACTCTTGCAGTTTAAAGCAAGCAGTAACTGAATTTGTTGAAGATTACTAACTGTCATGGATTAGGAAAAAATCATCCCAGTTTTTAGTGATGAGCAGAAAATAAAAGAATTCTGGGTAGACACAAAATGCTGGAGTAACTCAGCGGGACAGGCAGCATCTCTGGAGAGAAGGAATTCCTCCACATAAAAAAATTCTGAATCCCTTTTGAGAAGAGTCGATGTTAATCTTCCCCATCTACTCGTGGAACCCAAACACAAATCCTTCACTATCTGAATGAAAATTGTAACCTTTACTCAAAATCGTTAGGATTTTCTGGGACGTTTGTCATAGAGCTGCATATGACCTGAGTCACGACTCAGGAAAGACAGTAAAATAAATTTGAAGAAAAATATTACCACAAATTGAGCATGTGATAGGAAATCATCAAATAAAATACATTTCAGGCTTTAAGACATTACCTTTCTTCAATCTAAGCTGAGACAAATCATATCTACCATAGTCCCGAAACAATATCATTCCTCCAGGTTTGAGTAACTTGCTCAATCTATTTATTACTATCTGCATCCTGGAGGTAAAGAAATAATTGTTAATCATGCACAAGTTGACCAATTCATAATTTAATCTAAAACATTAGCACTTTCGTAGCCATTAAACAATGCAATTGTTCTAAAAAAAATACAGTGGGTAAATAAAACTGCTAAAATCCAAATCTGCAGTCTAGAGATTTTAGGTTGGTGGGATTTGGGGATTTCTGCATTTATGTCAGAGTCATAAACATCTTGATGGTTATGAGGAAAATTTGTGTGATTTCCAGACAGGTTCCGGTCCAATTTTCTTTTCTGGCGAGGAGATAAAAATCCAATTTTAACTAACCTTGGGTGCTGTCAGCGTGGAGTTTGCATGTTCTCCCTGTGACTGCTGGGTTTCCTCCAGGTGCCCCAGTTTCCTCTGATATCCCAAAAATATGCGTGTTTTAGGTTAATTAGCCATTGAAAATAGCCCCACAGGGTGCAGGGAGTGGACGAGAAAGTGGGATAACATAGAACTAGTGCGAGTGGGTGATCAATAGTTGACGTGGGTTCGGTGTGCCAAAGGGTTCGTTACCATGCTGTATCTCTAAACTAACCTAAAATAACGTTTGTCACATTCCCCCGACTCACCAGGACCCCGGTTGAACCACATGAACCGGCAGGTAGACAAAATGCTGGAGTACTCAGCAGGACAGGCAGCATCTCTGGACAGCAGGAATGGGTGACGTTTCAGGTCGAGACCCTTCCTACACATGAACCGGCAGCTTGTTTCACTGGTCATTATCTAACCTGACCCAATTCTTATGAGATTTATATGCATAACCTGGTCTTCCCTAATTTGTCAAACTGAAATAATTTGTCAGTAGAAACACAACGACCTCTTCAACCAATTTACAAACTCCTCACGAATCTTCCTGAAGTTCTTGCACCTTTAAGATGAAACAATCCTATCCCTTTCAATTATCAGAGGAACCAATATTGTTTAAACTGGAGTCCGTCATCAAATCTTTAGCTTGATATATCATCCACCATATGGTAGGATCAAAACTGGATGTCCACCATATCCATCAAACAAATGCCTTGTACAAAGACAAAATTGTACTGTTTCAAATTTAATAGCTCTACTAATACAACCTAATACCATAAATTAGTCTGAAGAAGGGTCCTGACCCGAAATGTCACTTTTGTTTTTTTGTCATTGTTGTTGTTAAATGTACGTTTTGTTTTATTTTTAATTCTGTGTATGTAGGGGGGTGGTGGGGGGGGTTGGGGGAAACCTTTTTTCAAATCTCCTCCTCAACGGAGATGCGACCTTTACCGTGTCGTATCTCCGTTCGCGCTACGGCCTAACATCGTGGAGTCGGCGGCCTCCAGCTGGGATCGACCTCAAAGACTCCGGTCGCAGGGCCTGGACTTACCATCTCGGAGGCTTCGACCGTGGGCCCTGCAGACCGCAACATCGGGAGTTCGCAGGTTCCTGGCTGGCGACCGGCTTTTGGGAGCTCCAGCCGTAGCAGCTTCGACCGCCCCGACGCGCGAGGTACGATCAACCCGCCCGCAGGCCCTTCATCGCCCTGCATGGCTCGGCCGCAGCACTTTCCATCGCCCGGTGGGGGCTCAGGACTTTCATCGGCCTGCTCGGCTCGGCTCGGCCCTGGGACTTTCCATCGCCCGGTGGGGGCTCAGGACTTTCATCGGCCTGCTCGGCTCGGTCCTGGGACTTTCCATCGCCCGGTGGGGGCTTCAAAGAGTTGGGAGCCTCGATCACCTCGTGGCACCACGGGAGAAGAATGAGGAGGAGATAAGACTTTGCCTTCCATCACAGTGAGGGTGTGCCTAGAGCAATCACTGTGATGGCTGTTTTGTGTAAAAAATTATATCTGTGTGTCTTGTGCTTTTTAATGTCTACTGCCGGACCCTGACGTGAGAGGACGCTGGCGTTGTGTATTCGCCGCTTTTCCGTCAGGATAGTTTGTCTGTTTGTTTCTATGTTAATTGTTTTTGTAAAGCGCTTTGAGCATGCGATAAGGCGCTATATAAAATAAATGGATTATTATTATTATTATTATTATCTATTTTCTCCAGAGATGCTGCCTGACCCTCTGAGTTTCTCCAGCATTTTGTGTCCATCTTTGGTATAAATCAATATCTCCAGTTCCTTTTTATTACCAAATACCATGTTTGGTTATAGCTTTTTAAAATGCAAAAGTCATCATTTGTTCAAACAGCACTGTGGTAGCTAATGTACTTAGTATCTGTAAATAGGTAATGTTATATTGCAGACTTGTTCTTTTGTTTGTAAACCCTCAAAGGAATAAATGGGCAATTAATAAAAGTGAACTAACTGCTAATTGGAAACAGACCTGCCAGAATTGTACAGCAGCAGTGTCTTCAGGGAGAATGATCAATGCAAATAAAAACCCCAATGTTTGGAAGTGCAGATATTTAGCCAATAAGCCTGTCCATTTCTCGATTGAATAGATAACTTCTTGTGCACTCTAACCATTGGTTACTTTTTGGAAAGACACCAAAACAAACAGCCAAAGCCAGTACCACGAACAACTCAGAAAAAAACCTCATGCAGAGAAGACTCAAGATGGAGATTAACAAGCGGGTTACTTGAGGATGCATATAGTAGGCAAGACAGGGCTGAAGTATCGACACTACAGGAATAAAATTGTGCTTTAGTGTACATGCATATACTTAACAAATACAATATAAACTCAACATTAAAGGACTCGTGTTTTCGGTATCAAACTAAGGGTTTTTCTTTGTTCAAAACCCATTATATTTCAAATCTGTATTTTAACATAATTCCACTTACTTGGAAAGATCAGTTATATTCTGCATGATAACATTTAAAAAATCATGACCAATAGAGAATGTATTGAATTTGCAAGAATCTATATAGTGTAAAAAATCTCAGCAAGAAATTGTTAGAGCAAAAAATGTAGTTCACCTTGAGAACTAAGCCATGATCAGATTCAAAAATGACTAATGCAGGGTTATACGTATTATTTTCTTTCTTTTCACATAAAGATTTGAAAGAAAGAAACCAGTAACATTTGGTGATTTAAATGGAGAAGCTGAACGTGAATAGTAAGGCTGTCATTTTGTTGGTGATGTACACATATAACTCAAAAGGAGCATATGACAAAGGATTTTTATCACTGGCAGAATATAGTGTGGGTGTGTTAGCTGCTATATTTCATCTTTCCTCTGCATGCCCTTTGCTACCAACTGTTCCACAGTGGCCAAATAAAGGCAATCTTTTAAATTAAAGAGACAAGCCTGCTGCCAGGATCCAATCATGTGGTACAGAAAAAAGAGAATCACTGAATAATTTGAAAACCTGCAGCATCTTCACACACACTTATACACACATGCACCATAATCAAAGCCCAGAAGTGAATGCTGGATAAATTTAATGTCACGAACAACGTTTATTTTAGATTGATTTCCAACGTTTTTGATCGTAAAAACCATTTTCTAGCATCTTTAATTGACTTTTGTGATTTATTATTTTGATAACATTATTTATTTTAGTCGGGTATTTAATTCTTGGTAATGGAAAAGGGTAAATAATATAATTTTACAGCAGATGGACTTACAGTATAAGCTGTAGATTTCTCAAGAATCTACCGATAATGAAGTGTAAAAATAGCACCAAGTTCAAGAAACCAGAAATAGTTTTGGTAATTTATAGTTTCATTTAAATCTACAAAAATACTCTCCAATCCCAAAGCTTTGTTAGATTCTGCCTTTTGCCCAAGTGACATTATCGTTATTTCATTCCTGTCACGAATCATCCCATATAATATACTCTGCAATCATTACCTTTTAATGCTTCGGAAAAATATTTATGGATGTCTTTATGGGTCGTTGCACCAGGTATCAAAGAAATGCAAAATGTGTGATATAGTAAAATTATTGCAAATAAAATATTTACTGCAATATATTTCTCATACATCATGTACTTTTCTTAAATTTATATATGTTCCTAAGTGTTATTACGATCTAAATTCTAATGTAGCATGTTGGATAACCTCGAGTTTATTTAAATAAACTTAAATAATCTGAAGATATTTCTCATTGCCCCTCCCCTTTACCTACCTTTCTGGATGAATAGAAGAAAGCACAAATACAAGGAGAATGACATCAATACTTCCATCTGGAAACGGGTAGGTGGAAGTTGCTTCATCACACATATCATGAACAAAGGCATGACACTGGGATGCATTGTACAAAGGGTGACACTACAGAGAGATGATGAAGAACCAGATGTATAAAAAGCATTACTATTACAGCTAAATTAGTAAGATATAATTCATATTTATGAAAACTGTACGCATTTATAAAGTATAGACATGACAATTAGAAATCAAAAAAACAAATTGTACTATTTGCATGTTACAAAAATCCAAACTATTTTCATGCTTCTGCATCTTTCTTTCTTAAATTTAAATTGTATTGATTTATTTAATTTTTAAAGTTTAGTTTAGTTTAGAGATACAGAATGGAAACAGGCCCTCCAGCCCAGCGAGTCCACGTTGACCATTAATCACCTTGTTCATACTAATTCTATGTTATCCCACTTTCTCATCCACTCCCCACACATTAAGGGCAATTTGCAGAGGCCAATTAAACTACAAAGCCACACATCGTTCGGCTGTGAGAGGAAAACATACGTGGTCACAGGGAGAACATGTAAGCTCCACATGGACAGCACCGGAGATCAGGATCGAGGTCGGGTCACTCGCACTGAGACTGCGGCTTTATAAGCTGTGCCACTGTGAAATCTTTAGTATAAACATGACCAACATAATGTTGATCAAAAATGTTCATCTGACAAGGTATAATTTTGATATTCAAAAGCAAATCAATAAATGTCAAAAGTGTATATTAAAAGAAATGAAGAGAAAAACATTCAAGTGCCTACCGTCACTAGATCCACGGCATGTGTTGAAAAATCACAACAATAAAGGAATGCATTGGAATCTCTGTAATGATCAGAAAAAATAATCAATTCCTTCCATTTCCTTGAATTTTAGACTTTAGAGATGCAGCGTGGAAACAGGCCATTCGGTCCACCGAGTCCACGCTGACACCCGCACACTAGTTCTATCCCACACACTAGCGGCAATTTACAGAAGCCAAGTAACTTACAAACATGTACATCTTTGGAGTGTGGGAGGAAACCAGAGCTGCCAGAGAAAAGCCCATGCGGTCACAGGGAAAATGTACAAGCTCCGTACAGCCAGTACTCATAGTCAGGATTGAACTTGGGTCTCTGGCGCCATAAGACAGCAACTTTACCGCTGCACCACTGTGCCGCACAAAATCATATTACTCTATGAAGTTTCACCCCAACAATCTCTTCAAAAAAACAATTAGAAAAATGCAAGTGTCGTACAATACAATTCCAGGTTAGTGTCATAAAGTTTTGAAATTAAATGACTAGCTACATAACATGTAGGAAAATAACTGCAGATGCTGGTACAAATTGAAGGTATCACAAAATGCTGGAGTAACTCAGCAGGTCAGGCAGCATCTCTGGAGAGAGGGAATTGGTGACGTTTCGGGTCGAGACCCTTCTTCAGACATAACATGGCTCAGTGATCAGGGGCAATACTAAGTGTAAGTCATTACGGCAAAGGGGTCTAGGCCAAGGCCATACTCTAAAAATAAGTGAGGATTGATCTCTCTGCAATATTTTAAGATGAATAAATTATTTGACAGATGTATGTTAAGAAAATAATTTTATGCATAAGGCAAAACAGTAAGAGACACAAAATGCTGCAGTAACTCAGCGGGTCAAGCAGCATCTCTGGAGAACATGGATAGGTAATGTTTCGGGTTGGGACCCTTCTTCAGACAATATAAAATGGCCAGTAATAAATCTAATACAAAGTTCAGACGATATCTCTTCCTAAGGAGAGGTTATAATGTTGGACTGTCTACTATTGAAGCAGGTTGCACAGATGTATTTAAGAAGTTAGACAAACAGGGAGAAAGGAATAGAGTGAAATTGATAGGTCTAGATTAAAAAAGGCTTGAAACTCACATTGAGCATAAACATTGACAATGAGCAGCTGGCCAGAATGGCTTCCTGTGGTCTACGTGCAATGTTATTCTAGAATGCTAGCCATAAAGAACTTGGATAAACTTATAGCTGACGTATGACCATTGTTGGGTTAGTATTAGGTAACTATGAATCAAAGTAATCAAGAAGATTCAAATCTGTTTGATGGTGCAGAACAACAACCTTGCTCTCAACATTAGCAAGAGCAAGGAGCTGATTGTTGACTTCAGGAAGAGAAGGCAAGGTAGCATGTACTTGTCTTTTTTGACGGCACGGTGGTGGACAGTCAACAGGTTCAGATTTCTGGACATGCATGTCTTCAGTGATCTGTCATGGGCCCAGCACATTGCTGCAATCGCAGTGAAAGCTCACCAATGTCTCTATCTCCTCAGACGTTCGAGGAATTTCTTCATGTCGTCAAGAACTCCTTCAAACTTCTCCACATAAACAATGGAGCACATTATAACCAGTTGCTTCATAGCCTAGTTTTGCATTTGAGGGCTTAAGAACAATGGAGGCTGCACAAAGTGGTGGGCATTGCTTGGTCCATCATTGGTAATGACCTCTCCACCATCAGGAGTCAAGAGTTTTTAACTGTCATATGTACTGACAATGGAACAATAAAATTATTACTTGCAGCAGCATAACAGGTCTGTAAAGAAAATAAATACAGATAATATATAATAACCAAAAAGTCAATGAATGAATAATCAGAATACAAGTGCAAAAAAAACTAGTCCTTAGTGTAACCAAAGACAGTCTGTAGATGTTCATAGTCGAGGTAGGTGTTGTGCAGTGTTCAAGAGTGTGATTGTTGTTGTGATGAAGCTATTCTTGAATGTGGTAGTCACAGTTTTCAGACTCCTACACTTTCTTTCTGATAGTAGGAATGAGGTGGTGTGGGTCTTTGACAAAATTGGTTGTATCGAAGGGATCGTTAGGAACTGTTGCCTCAGAAAGGCAGCTAACATCATCAAAGAACCACACCATCCTGCCCACATGCTTGTCTTGCTGCCACCATCAATAAAATGCAGGAGCCTGAGAACCGTTACCCCCAGGTTCAAGAACAGCTTCTTCCCATCAACTACTAGGTAGTTGAACTACCCTGCCTAACCCTAGCTTAGGATCAATCTACTATGCACTCTGCTCTATTAAGGTTGCACTTTGTTAGTTAGTTAGTTTAGTTTATTGTCATGTGTACAGGTACAGTGAAAAGCTTTTGTTGTGTGCTAACCAGTTAGCAGAAAGACAATACATGCCTGTACTATTATGGTCTGGTTGAGTCAGAATAACTGATAATTTGTTGAATATTTATTGTTGTGTTGTTGCATGTAATGTACCTATAAAGATGCAGCAAGAAAGAATTCCCCTGTTCCAGTCCCAGTGCATATGACAATTAAACACCCTCTTGAACTCTTCTTCTCTTGTGATACAGAATAGCAATCCATCCTTTTAATAGGAAATAATAACCACCTCAAAGAAATCAGTCGGAAATGGAAGAGAAAGGAAAACAAGGTCACAAAGAATGAGGAATGAGACGAGGAACAGCTTTCCCAATGGAAAAAGTTCACAAAATGAATTTTCCTTATCTGCTCTATTAGTCCTTTAACTAAATTCCCTGATGTAATTTTCTATATTACTTTAACTTATCAGTCCTGATTTACTGCATGAAGTCATTTCCCCATTATTTCATAAATTTATAGCACTGAAATCTGTTTAGTAACAAACATGCACAACAAGGAGCTTGAGTTGAATTAAATGGAATTGAAAGATACATGTAACCAGGCTTTTCAATCCACTGAGTCCATGCCAACCGTCAATCACCTGTTCACACTGGTTCTATGTTAACTCACTTTCACATCCACTCTCTACACACCAGGGGCAATTTTACAGAGGCCAGTTAACCCACAAATCCACACATATTTGAGATGTGGGAAGAAATTGGAGCACCCAGAACCCACGTGGTCAGAGAGAGAATGTGGAAACTCCACACAAACAACACCGAACGCGAGGATTGAACCTGGGTCTCTGGTGCTGTGAGACAGTGACTCTACCAGCTGCACCACTGTGCTGCCCAATCATTAGTTAAATTTGAATATAGAACATAGAACAGTACAGCACAGGAACAGATCCTTGGTCCCACAGTTTCTGTGCCAAATCTGATGCAAGCTAAAATAATCTTTGGAAGCTACGTGCTTTAGAAACATTATAAATGGTTGAAGCGAGGAGTAGCAGCTGCATGTAGTGGTGAACAGTGAGTTTTGCCTGTCAGCAATAGTGGGCCAAACAGTACCTCAGCTGTCACCCACCCTCCATTTCCCTTTTGCACCTACATCTTGAGGGCGAGGTATCGAACACTTCTTGCAGAACAAGATGCAGACTTCATAATAAAAATCTATCATCCACAGAGATTCGTTTTTCAATTTTTAAATCGATCTAAACAAAACAGCCTGGAGGCTAACTCAGAAAATTGTTTTATTTTCCATTAATACCATTAATCATGCAAAAATTACATTTTCATTTGATTCAAGAATATAGAAAATAGCTTTCAAATGCAGACATAAACCACTGACTAATTAATGGTGGTCTGGTTGCCAATCGACCATTAAAAAAAATAACTCAACCAAAGCAAATAAAAAATACAAGGCCTGAATATATAGTGAAATCAATCCAGCTTTTGCTATTTAATATGTAATAACATCAGTTATAAGTGTTTGAAGACTCTAATTTTCAGGTAATGTAGAAAAAAACGTTTCTTATTCGCCAGTAATTACCAATCATGAGAAAATGTTTACAATATGTATCCAACACAAAAACAATCTTACTGTTTTTTTCAGAAATTGAGTGGAAAGGTTGCATGTTTCTTATTTAATGCACCAATGACCCACTGAGCTCCTCCTGCACTTTGTGTTATGCAATTGGAGTCAGACTCGTGCGGCATGGAAATAGACCCTTTGGCCTTATTTTTCAGATTGGCATATTCTGTTGTATTTTGCTTTCATTATGTGTGTTTGTTAATTTTACATTTTTAAATAAATGTTTTCAATCATGACATAATTGTTAAGTGAAGTAATATGATACTAAGTATAAATAATACTGAGTTCCTCTAGTACTTTGTGTTTTGTGGAGAATTCACTGTTCCTTGTAGAGGATTGCAAAATGCCCAAGGGTGTCAAAAGTTATGGGGAGAAGACAGGAGAATGGGGTTGAGAAGGAAAAAATAGATCAGCCATGATCGAATGGCGGGAGCAGACTTGATGGGCCAAATGGTCTAATTCTATGCCTTTTGAACCTAATATTTCAACGCCTGCTAATATAAAACTCTTCAATTATTTACTACTCGAAATGAAGGTAAATTAAATTCAAAAGTTTAGACCAAATGTTTTACTTACCGAATTTTACTCAAGATAGGAAAAACACTGTTTCCAGCACCACATCCAACCTGATGATATCAAAATCAAACATAAAAGCATAAATGTATTAATTTTTGCAGTCAGCAGACTGCAAGTAGCACAAGTGCACTTGTAAAATAAATGTCAAATATTATGGTTCAATAGGCAGAGCCTGAATCATAAAGTCGAAAGGTTCAACCTATGTTTCAGTAAGTTACTTCATAGAGGGTGGAGAGAAAGGAAGTGTTGCACACATCCTAAACATCACTGAAATCTATATAGGCAGAGTGGGGAAGAGTGAAGTTAGGGGTAGTCTCAGTAATCCCTTTGATTGTTCATTGACCGGTTACAGAATCATAAATCAGCAACTTCACTTGAATAGGACATACAAGGTCAAGCACTGATGTTAAACAGTGTGAGCACATTTTTAATTATTAGAGTGCAGATCAATTGATGAGAACTTCTTTAAAATACAATTTTTTCTCCTACCCACAAAATGATCTCTGCATGTGCAACATATGAACTACAGATTAATAGCCTATTTATTTATGTAATTAACACCTTTGAAAAAAGCTTTCAATTTAAACTCTATTCCCACTAACTCTGTAAAATAATGACTGCAGATTTAAACAGCCTGTAAATGGCATACAAAATAATCCGTCCAAAAATAGGTGAAACTTGATTATTTATAACCTGCTGCTCACCCAGGAGTTTTCTGATGGAAATCAAAAACTCCTAATGATGTTTTCCTGTACAGAAATAATTTTGGCTAGCTCAAACTATTTGAACGCCAACTCTACACCAAAAGGATGGAAAGTCAATGGAAAAATTTAGATTGGTCTAAATTTTATCTCAATTCCTAAACAAACATCTGACATCTGCTTCATATTCCTGAAAAGCATGACAGACAAGGAGAGAAGAGAGTACGTCTATTGGCAACTGGGTGGTAGATCTCACATATCTGGCAGTGCATTGTCACCAAAGTTGAGAGAAAATACTGTATTGGCAGAATTTGTATAAATTTTGTACATTTAACAGCACTTTACATGAACTAATAAAAATACAGACAATGCAAAAGCCCTTTTTTGCTCTGTGCACATACCTCAAATATTTTGAAGGTGAAGTCAATACCAGGAAAATGTCCTTGATTCTTTTGTCTGTCCATCCATTTCCATTCTTGTCTTTTATGCTCCATGTTCATGTCATCATTTGTTCTCCTTGTTCTCTGCACAGATTCTGCTTTCTCCACAGTTTCAACTGCCTGTTCAGCATAGGTCCTGCTAACACTATCCAATTTTGTTTGCATCTGCGAGCAAACGGAAGAAAATAACATGGAAGTCTTTTCCGATTCAAGGTCAACTTCATTATACTCGTGCGTTCTGTGTGGCAGGAGCTCGGGAAACTCCGTGAATAACCATCTACGATCTTTGAAGAATTTGTTTTGGTGAGTGCTGTAGAATTCATTCCAGTAGCTACAGGCACCTTTATCGTATTTGACTGCAGTATAAAAAATTGTAGAAAAAAACAGAAAGGAAACACAAAATGTATCTAGTGTAGTCACATCAACAGCCTCGTAGTTATTTTGAAACTGTGATCACAAGTCGAAAGACAATAGACAATAGGTGCAGGAGTAGGCCATTCGGCCTTTCGAGCCAGCGCCAACATTCACTGTGATCATGGCTGATCATCCACAATCAGTAACCGTGCCTGCCTTCTCCCCATATCCCTTAACTCCGCTATCTCTAACACTCTCTTGAAAGCATCCAGAGAATTGGCCTCCACTGCCTTCTGAGGCAGAGAATTCCACAGATTCACAACTCTCTGAGTGAAAAGGTTTAGGAAGGATTTAGGAAGTTGCAGAAAGGCAAGTTCATAAACTAAACCGAAAAAAAATCAGTGCAATCAGAACAAAATATGTATTTACAAAAAAAGATCTAAAACAGATTTAAACAAAATTATTAAATCATATTTTTCCAGTTAGGAATACGACCCAAAGGTGATATGTGGCGTAAAAGTAGAGTTGCTGCCTTACGGCGCCAGAGACCCGGTTCAATCCTGACTATGGGTGCTGTTTGTACGGAGTTTGTATGTTCTTCCTATGACTGCGTGGGTTTTCTCTGAGTGCTCCAGTTTCCCCCCACATCCCAAAGACAGGCAGATTTGTAGGTTAATTGGCTTCTGTAAATTGACCTTAGTGTGTACGATGGAACTCGTGGTCGGCGCAGACTCAGTGGGTCAAAGGGCCTGTTCCTACTCTGTATCTCAAAACTAAATTAAGCTGAACTAATTAACAGTCCTTCGAGGACTCCAATCATGAGTGGACCAGGTGACGCATTGCCACTTGAGATTGAGCAATAACAGGCACCAGCATCTAATTTGAAAGCAAAACATTTTCCCAATCATTATCGGCACCTTTATTATGTGCATATTTTGCAATCAAGTTTTCATTTCATTTAAAGTGTCAGCAGTTGTTGATTCAAGAAAAGATGCGATCAGATTCACAAGGAGGGAGAATGTTTTAAGTAAATTAATTGTAACTGCAATGAAATGCAATAAAAACATCCAAAGCGAGTATTTTGCCCTTGGCAGTATAATGAAATTCCACAGATCTTCTCTTTAGTAAACTAAATATCTTGAGACATTTAAATCTCTATTAACTGCAACAAATTATTTTTCCCAAAATAATTTATAGCAATAATTTCATTTCTATACAAAATTGGCCCCTTTATTCACTGCCAGGATAAATCATCCAGGAGAACCATAAATCACGATCCTATCGTTGTTTTTCTCTATTCTCTATTCCTCTATTGTTTTTAAAAATCACGAATTTTGCTGATAGTTTTGGGAACGAGTGAGAGATTATCATTGTGGACACTGTGGGGTGAAGGGCATGTTTCCATGCTGTATCTCTAAACTAAATTAAACATTGCCAGGGGAGATGGCTGAAGCAGATATGATAGCACCATTTTGGAGGCATTTAGATAGATACGGGAACAGGCAGGATTTAGAGGGATTTGAACCTATGTGCTAGCAAGTGAGATTAGTTCAATTTGGCATTATTGTTGGTGCAGACATGATGGCTGAAGGGCTTGTTCCTGTATATTATAATTCAATGTGAAAAAGTGTAGTTAAATCAGTCACATAGGCTCACTCCGCTCAGATTGCTTTATGCCTCCCCAAATGAAAGTTTATGCTGTTTCCTGGAATTGGTTCCAATACGATGTCCAGCACAAAAGTTAAAGTAACTCATGCATGATGATTACATCCATCTCTTTCTGGTTTATCTTAGTTTAGTTTAGAGATACAGCGTGGAAACAGGCCCTTTAGCCCACCAAGTCAGTGCCGACCAGCGATCTCTACCTACGAACACTATCCTACAATTTACAATTATAATTACAATTTACAATTATACCAATGAATGAACAAATGAATACGTTTATTGGCCAAGTATGTGCATATACAAGGAATGTGCCTTGGTGCTCCGCTCACAAATGACAACACAAACATACAGTTAACAATTAAGAATAAAGCATAAACACATCAAAACAATAAGGATACACCATTACATAGAAACATAGAAAATAGGTGCAGGAGTAGGCCATTCGGCCCTTCGAGCCTGCACTGCCATTCAATATGATCATGGCTGATCATCCAGCTTTACGGTTTAAACATGTGGGGGAAAATAAACCAGAGCAAAAAAGAGACTACAGACTTTGGTTATTGAGTGGAACTATCACTCGTGGAAAAAAAACTGTTTTATGTCGGAATAAGGTCAAAGAGACCCAGAGCCAACTGAGGAACAGAGCGATATGCATTCTTGATTGAAGTGTAACAGTGATCGAATATTCTCGCCCCTCTGGTAGGGCAGATAACATGAAGTCTGTACTTTGGAAGCTCTCGACTGAGGTTAGCCTTGTTAAAGTCCCCCAAAACAATGACCGTGGAGTCCGAGACGTCACTCTCTACCCTCAATACCTGGTCAGTGAGTTGCGTTTGTGCCTCACGTACGCAGGCTCCAGCGAGAATAAAAGAGGTAAATTCCCTCGGAGAATAAAAGAGTTTGCAGTTTATAAAGAAATATTCTAGATTGGGGAAACAATGTTAGACAGTACTGTGATGTCTCTTAGACAGAGGGTGATGCTCTTAGACAGCAGAGGCTGCTAGTGTAGTAGAGTATAAGCAGTTCTCTTCCTCTGCCAATACTACTGCAGGTACAGTACATTTATAACGATTTTACTTGCAAACCTGACTTTGGCATCCCGTCTTCCAAGCTAGTAGTATGATGCCTTCAAACTTAAATGGTCTTAAATAGTTGGAATGCTACTCATGAACATAGAAAGTAAGTAAGCATGCAGGTACAGCAGGCAGTGAAGAAAGCTAATGGCATGTTGGCCTTCATTGCAGGAGGATTTGAGTTTAGGAGCAAGGAGGTCCTACTGCAGTTGTACTGGGCCCTGGTGAGACCGCACCTGGAGTATTGTGTGCAATTTTGGTCTCCTAATTTGAGGAAGGACATTATTGCTATTGAGGGAGTGCAGCGTAGGTTCACCAGGTTAATTCCGGGGATGGCAGGACTGACATATGATGAAAGAATGGGTCGACAGGGCTTGTATTCACTGGAATTTAGAAGGATGAGAGGGGATCTTCTAGAAACATATAAAATTCTTAAAGGATTGGACAGACTAGATGCTAAACTGTTCCCAATGTTGGGGGAGTCCAGAACCAGGGGGGGGTCACAGTTTAAGAATAAAGGGTAGGCCATTTAGGACTGAGATAAGGAAAAAAAATGTCACCCAGAGAGTTGTGAATCTGTGGAATGCTCGGCCACAGAAGGCAGTGGAGACCAATTTACTAGATATTTTCAAGAGTTAGATTTAGCTCTTAGGGCTAAGGGAATCAAGAGATATGGGGAAAAAGCAGGAACGGGATACTGATTTTAGAAGATCAGCCATGACCATATTGAATGGCGGTACTGGCTCGAAAGGCCAAATGGCCTACTCCTGCACCTATTTTTCTTGAACAGTACAGCACAGGAAAAGACGCTTCGGCTCACAATGTCTGTGCTGAACATGATGCCAGCTTAAATTAATCTCCTCTGCCTGCACGTGATCGATATCTTTCCATACCCATGTGCCTATACAAAGGTTCAGAATGCCACTACCACCACCCGCCAGCCTCTGTGTAAAAAAAAAAACCTTGCCCGGCGCATTTCCTTTCATCTTAAAATGTGCCCTCTGGTCTTTGACATTTCCACCCTGAGAAAAAGATAATGACTGTCCAGCCTAGGTAGGTATCTATGCTTCTCATACTTTTTTAAGTTTTATCAGGTCTCTCGGCCTCTGACATAATTATGTCATCTATTATTTTGTTGAGTTAATTCATTTTTACATTGCCTACAGCAAAAGTAACCTGGGCCTACATTCAATTAGAAAATCAAAATAGAGCAATATTTTTCCTCATTGGCATTAACATGAGCAGAATGAGCCCATTCCTTCTCTCCAGAGATGCTGCCTGTCCTGCTGTGAGTTACTCCAGCATTTTGTGTCTACCTCAACATATGAGATTTTGCTGTTACAAATAGTGTCATATGAATCAATGTCTTCCATTTGGTGTAAAATCCAAAAAAATCTCCAAAAGGTTCAAATAAAACATTATTCACCTTGTTCTTCTATTGAGACTTTAACACTAGAATTTTCGTCAGCTTTTTGTCTAGCAAGAGCTTCCTGCTCTGGAGTCCATTGCATGTGATCCCTGTAGAAAAAAAAGTTAATTTTCTTAAGGGTTGCTACTGTTAAGAGAAAATAATACTGCAAGCTTTTATAATTTAGACATTTTATATTCTGTACATGACTAAAATCTGGATGATTCTCTGAAAGGAAAAGAGCTTTTTACAAAAATAGATGGCCTTTCTTTTTTTTTGGTCAATGTTTTTGCACATTGAAAGATAAGTAATAAAAATGGGGCGGCACAGTGATGCAGCGGTAGAGTTGCTGCCTTACAGCGCCAGAGACCCGGGTTTAATCCTGACTACGGGTGCTGTCAATATGGAGTTTATACGTTCTCCCTTTGACTGTGTGAGTTTTCACTGGGTGTTTCAGTTTCTTCCCACACTCCAAAGTGTAGGATAGTGTTAGTGTATGGGGTGATTACTGGTTAGCGTGGACTCTGTGGGCCGAAGTGCCTGTTTCTACGTAAAATCTAAAAAAAACATATAAACATAAAAAGCTGGCCATCTGAAATTTTGGACCAGTCTTGCTCCATAACAAATTGACGTGAAGTTTTAATTGTGTTTGTGAGTGTCTTATCCAAGTGCTCTCCCATCACAATTTATTACTACTACATGTCTTCCCACTGACCCTTTCAACTAAGAAACACGTTTAATCTGAAATTCAAATTGAAGTAATAATTTTAGAGGCGATCGTCTTTAAGTGTTTTGCTACCATCTTGCGTGATAAGAAAATTGAATAATATCATAAACAACGTTAAAGTAATATTTCTTCTAACAGAATTTTATGTAAGGAACATGAATGCAGCCTGGTTTGTGACACTTCCTCTTACCACATATTGTGTTCAAACACTCTGCTGGGATCAGATAAAATTCGGGAGCCGAGAGGAGCAGTGGGTCGTCCGGTACTTTGAAATCTGCAGTGCAAGCCAACTTTCTTCAGCAATGCAATAGACACCGTGTGAATCAATGCCATTTGTGGCCTCCTCTTCATTTGGATGAAATGTCTACTTCAAGGAGTATAAATATAAATAATTATTTACATAAATAAACTTAAATGGTCTTAAATAGTTGGAACTATTATAACTGTGTAATTAATACCATGCCACAGCTATAACACTTTTGAGAAAATCAGTAAAATTAGAATGAGAAAGCATTCCTTCATTTTTGTTACAGTGTTAAACAGTAAAAGCAGATGTCCAATTTTCTCTCATGTCCATACAGTTCATGTGCATAAGGAGATACTATAGGAAGGCAAGTACTGCCAATAGCTTGTTTATTCATTCAAAATTTCAAATAATCAGTTCTAGGATTGTTTCAAGAGATCAAGAGTCAAGAGTGTTTAATTGTCATACATACTAACAACGGAATAATTAAATTCTTACTTGCAGCAGCATAACAGGCCTGTAAACACTGTACTTATAAATAACATAACAAACAAAACAATTACATAAATTAAAAACCCTGCGATTAGTGCAAAAAGTCTTTCATGCAACTAAGGCAATTCCTAGTTTCATTGTTTAGGTAGCATTTTGTAGTTTTCAAGTGCCTGATGGTTGTTGGGAAGAACCTGTTCTTGAAGCTGAAATAATTTTAAAAATGCCTTATTTTTGGCTTTGTTAAGACTTTAGGGAACTTGGCTCCAATCAAAATTTTACTGCGAAGGGCAAAACACAAACTGAAGTGATTGTGGAGGGAATAAACAGGCAAAGTTTTGGGTCAGGACCCATCTTCAGACTCAGTGAAGGTATGGCTTACCCAAAACTGCACAGCACATTCCGGTTAATCAGAGCTCTAACATGGGCACTTTTGTGAGGAATAGCAATTGAGAATGGAGTTGTGACAATAAGTAACAAATATCTGGCTTACCCAATGCGGCGAATCCAAGAAACACAGAATAAGCAGGAACATGCATGCACAGTGTTAAAAAAAATTAGTTGAGAACAGTAAAGATAATCCAAAGCCTTAACCGATCATGCCATTATTTAGGAGAAATGTTCCATTCAGAAGACAGTTAAATCGAAAGACAAGGAAGATGGATATTGAGAAGCAGGTGACTATTTTCAAGGCATATGAAACATTCTGAAAGTTTATCCAATGGATATGAATTAGATAATATCACTGAGGTGGATAAACGTCACACAGAGAGGACTGAAGGTCAGAATTGAACCAGGGGCACTGGAGTTGTGGGTATGAGGTGATGATGCATCTCTGTGATGGACAAACAGAGCAATGAAAATATTAGTTAAATCATCAGTAAAACTAAGAGCAAACCCCAAAATTCTAAAACATTAGGTCAGGCAATTCCTTGCGAAAGGGCGGCAATGTGGCACAGCAGGAAGTCCAGCTGTCCCTTAGCTCCAGTGACCTTCAGTACGCTCTGTGTGGATTTTGCAGCCTTTTGTGTATGCACAAATATTGGAATTAGTTTCAGAGCAGGCAGGAGAATGTTGATTGATCTCAGGATTACATAGAAACATAGAAGGTATCACAAAATGCTGGAGTAACTCAGCAGGTCAGGCAGCATCTCTGGAGAGAAGGAATGGGTGACGTTTCAGGTTGAGACCCTTCTTCAGACTAGAAACATAGAAAAAAGGTGAAGGAGTAGGCCATTTGGCCCTTCGAGCCAGCACCGCCATTCAATATGATCATGGCTGATCATTCAAAATCAATATCTCGTTCCTGCTTTCTCCCCATATCTCTTGATTCCGCTAGCCCTAAGAGCTACATCTAACTCTCTCTTGAAAACATTCAGTGAATTAGCCTCCACTGCCTTCTGTGGCAGAGAATTCCAGTTTCACAACTCTCTGGGTGAAAAGGTTTTTCTTAATCTCAGTTCTAAATGGCCTACCCCTTATTCTTAAACTGTGACCCCTCGTTCTGGACTCCCCCAACATCGAAAATATTTTTCCTGCATCTAGGCTGTCCAATCCCTTAAGAATTTTAGAATGTTTCTATAAGATCCCCTAAATTCCAACGAATACAAGCCCATATACAGGCCCATTCGTTTTTCATATGTCAGTCCCGCCATCCCGGGAATGCACGGCATTTAGGAGGGAGGCAAGCAAAATAGTCTAGAAAAAAGCATTAGGCAACAAAGCTGCAGATGTTTCAGCAAAACATGAGCCAAAGTCTGAATGGAGTCAGGCAATGTTCCAGAGAGAACACCCCTGCTCTGCTCCCAACAGCAATACACAACTTGAGACATTCACCTGCAAAGCAACACCTCTGATAATATCTCTCAATACTGCACCTGCGGGTTGGCAGAATTGGTGCACAGGTCACTGGAGTCACATTTAAAGCCAGTAGCTATTGACACGTGAACAAATGCGCTGTCACTGAGCCACGGCTAAGAACAGTGTCATGAAAAGACAACGAACAAAATGAAGACTTTATTAGGGTAGAGTTAGATTCTAGATACAAGTGCAAGATGTAAAAGCTATAATCAAGCATTGTGCTGCTCATACGACACATGACGGATTAGTAGCGGCCACGATAAATAAGCAGGTGAAACTAGGGGGGGGGGGGGGGAATATACATGTATTTTAAAAAATAATTCTTGCAAGATGTCTATCATTTAAAATGTCAGCATTGACTGGCGTTCCTGGTTGCCCCATTGATAGCATTAGTAACAAAAAAAGTGTTGCAATATCTCTGGAGAACATTGTTAGGCGACGTAAGGAAATAAGAATTACGTTGTTCCATTTCAGAACATATGACAATAAAACACTCTTGACTCTCTCTCTTGAGGTCAGGACATGTCTTCAGATTCAGAGATGCTGTTTGACCTGCTGAGTTACTCCAGCACTTTGTGTATTTTATAAATCTGCAGTCCCTTGTCTCTCGATAGTATCAGTAACCTTTTTGAACTTCGTGTTTCAGGATTTTGTAAAAACACTGCAATATTAATATTCAGAATACTAAAAATATTAATATTTATTCATGCCAGGTCTGCGATCAACTTGGGAGATATCTAGTAATGAAAGTCACCAGCTTGTGTTGCCATGAATTCTATGACGTTTCTCCAGGGCATCCTGTTCTGTACCTGGTTCTCATCACTTTTCTTTGCAGTTGGGATTCTACACCTATTCTATTAATTTCATACCATATTATCTGTCGACGTGCTGATACTGTTTTTCTGTTACTGGTTTCTCTATTTAAATTGCTAGTTTTCTTTGGATGGTTGTTTCAAACAATAATCATGGATGGGCAAATATACAAAAACTCAAAAGATACTTAACTCCAAGGTTTGAAAGCAGCATAAAGGCATTGCACATACATTTGTCTTCCACTACTCTGGCATCTTTAATTCTACAACCCTTCAGGAAATATTCTGCTCAATCTTCGTCAGTGGAAAGTGGATCATGTTTAAAAACTCTAAATTATTAAGGAGACGGCAGCATGTAGCCGAGGCAACATATAAGACTAACCCTGCGCTCCGGGGACACCAGCACAGAGCTGAGCAAACCGAGGTAAAAGCAATGCCTCGGGACTCCGGCCCCTGCCTCCTGCTCGTTGGGATCACCGACATTTCGTACGCCCACTTCCAGCTGCAAAGTGGAACAAGTGGCACAGTTCCTGCAGCAAACTCAGCGTGCAGACACGGGAAATCAACAGAAACGTCGGGACAGGAGGTCACGGCTGCACTGAGACGAGAGAAAATCCTCAGTCCACGATGACAGCGCCGGTTATGAACTGCATTTCCCAAGGGCCCTGCAGTAAACTACACCTCCCAATAGGCTTTGCGGCGACGGCTCTACACAACCCGACAGGGTTCGCGACAACGGCCCGAGGAGCGACGACGGGGACAAATGAACTACACTTCCCGGCAGGCTTCGCGGCAACAGACCGGCTGAGAAGCGACAATGGGGCCGATTGAAACTACATTTCCCGACAGGCTTCGCGGGAACAGGGCCCTGGCGCTGCCGTTTGAACCAAGTGCGGGTGGCGCGTGCCCCCCACCGGCTCACGTCCCCGGTCGATGTTGCTGTCGCCCAGGACGGCGGCGTAAGGAGCACCGAGGTAACTACTTAATGCAAGTAGGATCTCTTCCCTTGGATGGTGGTATGACCGTGGCCATTGAACAGCCTCCAATAATTACTATGTCGCATATTCGATTTTGTTTTCGAATAATTCACCCCGCTATATACTTGTATATAATATAAACAAGTCAGGACGGATGATTAGGAGTGGGCTTAGGCGGGAGCAGCACTCTCTGGGATATGCAGCAGAAAAATAAACATTTATTTGTACCCACTCGGTTATTCCAACACTGTCTTTTTCTAGTAATCCAGTATCTGCATTTCCTTGTGCTTACATGCATGTCCAGGGTCATTCTAAGTATTAGTTGTGCTGTTAAATATCAGTAAGTTAGGTCCGATGATTACGATCCCACTTTCTTACCAGAGACTATTGTACAGCGCGAAGGAAGAACCAACTTCCTTTAACATGAGCTTTGGAGCATAGAACAGCGTAGCACAGGAACACTGTGCCCATAATGTCCATACCGAACGATGCCAAGTTAAACTACCATGACTCCAGCACTTTGTGTTAATATCCATGACCTGTAAAACCACTTGAATGGGCCCGAAGGCCAATTTCTCTGATCTCACAAAATGGGAAGCAAATAACTTGCATACAAGACCTTGCATACAAACACATCGCCGTCTTTCCCCAAGCTTGTGACAATAGGGGGATTGCACGGTAGGTCATCGGGTCAAAGGGCGTGACGCACGGATTCGCTCAAGCCTTCTGGAGTACTAGGCAGCTTCCAGCACAAACTCGTAACACACGCAACACGTACTGAGTTACTCCAGCATTTTGTCTACTTTCGATCTAAACCAGCATCTGCACTTCTTTCCTACACATTTTGTCCAATCTCCTCAAGGTATGTCTACTTTGAAGAAGTTCTCCTCTCTCCGACGAGACTTCAGAAACATCCTCTCTCACTGCTCCCCTTCTGTGATTCCGCTATATTATTTTATCAAGTTAAACCCTTGGCCATCCTTTTCTCCTCAACTTCATCCAGCCTGGCTACACTCCCTGTCTCCATTATCTTCAAATTCCAGCATTTAAGTGAGCTGATTTAAATCCCTCTATAGCCTTAAAGGCTTTGCAGGAATAAATTTTGAAATGTAACCCGAGCCACTGCAATTGGTCTCCTGGGTACCAAAGCAAGAAAAAGGAACTGTAAAATATAAGTAAGCTCTTTTTCATTAAGCCCTAAGGAAAGGCACAAAGTGCTGGAGTAACTCAGCAGGTCAGGCAGCAACCCGGGAGAACACGGACAAGTCATGTTTTGAGCCGGGACCCTTCTTCAGATCAGTCTGAAGAAGGGTTCCAACCCGAAATGTCGCCAATCCACATTCTTCAGGGATGCTACCCGACCTGATGAATTATTCTGGCATACGTGTCTTTCTCTGGTACAAACCAACATCTGCAGTTCCTTGTTATTACAAGCCACAAGGACAGTGATTTGTGAGTTTTGCAGCTGGTATCTGGCTTATCTGTTATCAAAAGAGCATCTTAAACTTAAATATCATCTTCACCTTAGCTGTACCAGGTTTATTGGGATGAAGTTAAGCAGCTTGATGTGATTAAGTACTGTAATTATGTGGTGCCATTCATAAAGATTTTTGGTTGGGACTAAGGTGTTGCAAGTTTTGCGGCGATTTTGGCTTCAGAGTCTGGCAGAATTCTGGCAAAAAACCGACAATTCAACGGCCGCTGTACTGGCAGCCATAGTCAGTGCTTGCCTGCAGTACACTGCTTGTACTCCAGAAGGCCTTGCGTGGTAACAGTACGGGTCAGGGGTTGTGACCTCGCCTGCCATGCAATTCCCCTATAATAAAGTAACAAAATAACAATGAAGACAGCCAGAGACACAAAGAACTGCAGATGCTGAACTCTTTAACAAAACACAAAGTGCTGGGGGAACTCTGTGGGTCAGGCAGCATCTGTGGAGGGAATAGACTGGCGACACTTCAGGTCAGGACCCATCTTCAGATATCTGTCGTCTGTCCGATCCCTCTGCAAATGCTGTTGGACCAGCTAAGTTCCCATAGCAATTTGAGCAAGACACAATGAAAATAGCCATCTTTAGTGGTCTTAAGTGTTTAAGACCAAAAATGGAAAATCTAAAGATAATCTTCCCTTTCATTTTATATTTAATTTTATCCAGGAAAATATTGATGATGCTGACAAACAATCAAATACAATAGAGACTAATCAACACAGAGTCATACAGCATAGAAACAGGCCCTTTGGCGCAACTGGTGCATGCTGACCAAGGTGCCCTTGTAAGCTAGTCCTATTTACCCACATCCATTTGCATGCATCATGAAAACTGATTTTGAATATAATGCCTTGGAACTGGAATATACTGTGGGTACAAAATGAGGAAAATGGGAATGAAGGTCCAGGAAGTGGAAGGTTTACGAGTCACATATAAAGTTCAAGATGGCTTCACTTTCAAAACTCTGACTTCCAAAACTACTGCCGGAGAGCAATTTTAAGCTATCATCAATGCTGGCATTGATAGTTTCAAACCTTTAGGCCAAAACACTGCAAAACACCAACATAAAGTTAGGATTGCTCCAGCATGCTCAGCGTTTCAGTAAAATAATGTAGAAGACCAAAGACAAGCCATAGAATCACACAGCACAGTCACAGGCCCTGCAGCCTAACTTGCCTATGCTATCCAATATGCCTTTGACCCATATGCCTCTAAATATTTCCTATCCACAAAGTGCAAAGAACTGAAATGTTGAGATAGTGTAGAAACAAAGAACTAGATGCTGGTTAATGCACACAAAAGGATAGAAAGTACTGGAATAACTCAGCAGGTCAGGAGAACATGGATGCTGCACGATCTGCTGAGTTACACTAGCACCTTATGTCCTGTTGAGATACAGCCTTGATTTAATTACAATATGGCTTTAAGAGATGGTTGGTAAAATACAACTTTTTTCAGTTAGAAGTTACCACAGACAAAACCATCTTTCTGATGAAGCCAACGTACAAGTGCTTCCTTTAACAGACATACTTTTGTACTTCCTCCTTCTTTCTGAACTGAAATTATGATGCCATTCGCTGAGATTTTCAACTGATTCTGGGAGACTATGATGGTAGATTTTGGAAGGTACTGCAATCTGTCAGAACATCTCTTAATCAAGATGTTAACTTGCAGGTTTACATTCCTGCATCTCCTCATTCCATTTTTACTGCTGATGATTAGCATAAATTGTAACCTGATTCTATTTAGATAATGCTAATTAATCACACCTTCTCAATAACAGCCAAATTAATCACACCTTTTCAATAATATGCCTTTATCTCATATGAAGGGCAAAACCAGCATCATTAATTAGTTAATATTATTCACACAATGCAGACCATTCCCTGCCATAAACGTGGGCATGAAAATGAAGGAAGCTGTATTTTCACACAACACAGATAGGTGATGTTTTGAGTCAGGACCCTTCTTCACACTAAGACCCAAAACATCACCAATCCATGTTCTTCAGGGATGCTAATTGACGTGCTGAGTTACTCCAGCACTTTGTGTCTTTTTTTTTGTAAACCAGCAGTTGCAGTTCCTTGTATCTGTATTTTTTGTAGGTTCTATACCTTGACTTTTTTATTGTATCCAAAGAAAATTCACACTTTTGATACAGCAATAAAGAGATTGTATTAATGGAATTAATTTTAGGATCAGTTTAATGTTACCGTTGCACATTATGTTATTAATGATTTTACTAATTGGTTAATAGGAAATGTGGAAGTGTAAAGTTAAAAAAAACTTCATTGAAATTAAGCACAATAATGACTGTTGCCATCCTAATTTTGAAGTATATAATTTACTAAATATAAAATCAGCATTTCACACATACAAAGCATTCACAGATCTGATCAACTGGATTTCCTGTTTTTCCATTGTCAGATACGGCAATTCCGAAAATATAATCTCAAGTTTCTTCAGGAGCCTCGGGCAAACAAGCATGGACAATTTAACAATTAAATTATCAATAAAAATGCACGGTGTGAGAAAATCAACCAACATTTCATGTTTAAGGAAAATAAATAACTATTGGATTTTGACCGCAAGAACTCTTGGCTTGTATGGAAATGAAGTTGGTTCCATTCACAGAAAAAACTTGACCATCCTCTGTCAGTTAGTTTGTCAGGTATGTTCCGTCCGGTCAGTGTCAAATCTAAGTAAATCGTGCAATGTTAACGTCAATTTTTATCTTGTGTGCCCTGCTTACATTTTTTTTAGATAAAAGATCGAGTTATTTTATAACAGTAATTAAATTATGAGAGTGGAGTAGAGTTAATAAACGTTTAAACAATAAATTTAAATAATTAAGCATTACCAAATTTGCCATCATTACTGAAATGTCCAAACTTCAGAAATCCTTCCATTCAGCTACTATACAGCAGAATCACTCAGTTTTATGTAATCTGTACTGCTAATTTCCAGAACTTTGTCCTCATTTGTATTCTTGGTATAACTGGGTACCCACAACTTTCCATTATTAGGTTACTGAATAAAGGTTGTACTATGAAACTTTATAATAAACGAGACTGAGGTGGACCCATTGGGTCCAAATCTCTCCTGTGGGCCTCCCCTGGGACAACCCTCCCCCAACTGACGATCTTGCAACCCTCTCTAACTGACAAAGTCACCTCGGCCCAGTGCCGCCAGCGCTGCAGTCAGAGGGAGCCGTGGACCTAAAGCCCCTCCTGCATTGGTCTAGCACTCACTCCATCCCCCCTTAACCCCCCCCCTTGTCCCCCCACCCACTCCATCCCCCCCTCGACCCTGCTTAAAATTCCCCCAAACCTTTCCTGCATTGGACTAGCACCCTCCCCACCCCCACTCCCCCTGCCCCTCCCACCCACTCCCCCTGCCCCTCCCCCCCACTCCCCCTCCCCCATTCCGCCCCTCACTCACCCCCACTCCCCCCTCCTCCATATCCCCCCACCCCATCCCTACCCACCCCCACTCCTCGCCCACCCCCATGATTTTTAAAAGATCTTTTGTACAAATTTTCTACATTTTCTACAATAGTTTGATAATCTGCCAATTGTTTATTTTAATTAAATATAAACGCCTGAATGTGGATAACGTTGATTTGACAATTGAATGCAAACTGCTGCTGCATATACTGATACATTTATTGAAACTTAGAAATCTTATTCAGAAATTGAATCAAAGGGATTACTTTATCATTTTTCAGAAGACCACATCTTTTGAGAGAGTTTGGACAAAACAATCAAATTCACCAGTGTTTTATGAGAAAGGAAGGATTTATTTTGACAATTACAGATGTTGTTTTATTAGGTAAGTCAAATAAACTAAATATGGTAAAAGGGGCAAAATTTACCATATTATTTTGTATAATTATAAAACATCTTAAAATGTGCAATAAATAATGGAGATATATATATCTGATATGTACATGCAAGTAGTGATTGGTAAACTCATAGGTCTATCAAAGTGGGTTCCATTTTGTCCTCCAATGCAATTGATTGATTAAATTGATTGAAAGATACAGCATGGAAACAGGTCCATCGAGTCCACGGCACCATCAATCATCCAATCGTACTCGTTTTATGTAAACCCACTTTTGCATCCATTCCCTACGAATATTGGGGTAATTTACTGACACCTATTAACTTACAAACCAACACATCTATGGGGTGTGGGAGGAATTGGGAGCACTCCGAGGAAGCCCATGTATTCACAGGGAGAATGTGCAAATTTCACACAGACCGCATCCGAGGTAAGGATTGAACCTGGGTCTCTGGCGTGGTGAGGCAACGGTTTTACCACCTGTGCCACCTGCATCCATGTAGAGTTTGCATATTCCCCTCTGCTTATGTGTTTCCCCCTGGTGCTCCAGTTTTTTTCCCACAGCCCACAGATGTGAGATATGGTAGGTTAATTGGTCATTGTCATTCGTCCCTAGTGAGTAGTCACATGGTGGAATCAGGTAGGTAGAATGTGATGGGAATGTGGGAGAATAAAGTGGGTTTAGTGTAGGATTAGGGTAAATTATGTTTGTTGGTTAGTGTGGAATCAGTTGATTAAAGGGCCTGTTACAGGCCTGTATGACTAACTCTCTTTAAATTTTTGTAATTTCAGTACAGGGCCTCAGCCCACCTTGCTTTATGAATTGCCCAAGCTCCACAAGTCTGAGAAGATTGAGGATGCACTATTGTGCGAGTCACCTGTGGTAAATGTACATTTTAAAATGTATAATATTAAAGAGTTAATGGAAGGCACACCTATCAATACCTTTACTTTCAGTATTCTGTTTATGCCATTTGAGAAAAGGTAAGGGAGTCTGCCAACTTCTGGCACAGTTTTTTTTTTTAGTTGTGTGTAGAGATACAGCATGGAAACATGCCCTTCAGCCCACAGAGTTCACGCTGAACATCGATCATCCATTCACACAAGTTCTATGTTATCCCACTCCCTACATACTAGGGGTAATTTTACAAAGGCCAATTACCCTACAAACCTGCACATCTTTGGAATGTGGGAGGAAACCAGAGCACCTGGTGGAAACCGATGCAGTCACACGCAGAACGTGCAAACACCACACATACAGCACCCAAGGTCAGGATTGAATCTGGGTCTCCGATGCTGTGAGACAACAGCTCTACTAGTTGCACCACTGTGCCACCCATACTTGCCATCCTTAATGCCATCCTTAATGGCATTTTTGGGGAGTTTTGAGAGGAACTCTTCCAATGTTTTCTATACCATTGGTCAAACAGATAAACACAACGCATCATATAGTATAGCGACAGGAAGGTGTTAAGTGATGGAAGCGATCCAGGAATATTAAATTAAGTTTAAATCATTACTAGTGATTGACTATAACCATTCTTTGCTTGTTACCCAATCTCCCCTTCTCCATCTTGTACATCATTCGAATATCACCTAGTTATCACAACACGAGAGACACAATGAATTGCAGGTGCTGGTTGAAAAAACCCCACAAATGCTGGAATAACTTCAGCAGGTCAGGCAGCATCTCTGGAGAACACGAGTAGGTGACAATTCGGGTCAGGAAGAAGGGTCCCGATCTGAAACATCCCCTAACCATTCCATCCACAGATGCAGCCTGATCCGCTGAGTTACCCCAACACTTTGCGTTTTCAGCCACTCCACAATGCACAAATGTGACATTACATTGTTCGATATCAGAATTTTTTGCTAAACCTTACATGAAATTTGACAAGAAATTCAATGATTAATTTTACTTTTCTTTAACACACAAGGGTGAAATGTTACCCAAACCATCAGACCACAAGCCTGCAATCTTGACCCTTACTGCAAACAACTGGTTAATCCGTATGTCTACCAGGACTGCAAAGATTCTAGAAAAAGTTTACCTCTCATCTCACTTGAAGTTCAGGTATGTTTTGTGATTGAATTTGCATATTCTTAATATGATTGTGTTTAATGTGTTGGAAGGGGAGTCAAGCAAAGCAGTTTATCCCTAACCAGTCGGAAGAAGGGTCCCAACCTGAAACATCACCCATTCCTTCACTCTAGAGATGCTGCCTATCCAGCTGAGTTACCCCAGCTTTGTGTGTCTATCTTCAGTTTAAACCAGCATCTGTAGTCCTTCTTACACAGCTACATTAAAACCTCAGTAATGACACATGGAACTTTACATGTAACCAATTGATCAAATGTTTTGGTTTATCAAGAATCAATCCATCTGCTCCCTTGGAGTCGCACTGCTGTCAGCTGCTCTCTTCCTCAGTTGCTGAGTATTAAAGCGTGCCATTTTGTAAATTGCAGATTGCTGTACTATTCAAGATCTGTAGAAGGCCTGATTTCCATGTGATGAGACAAAGACTGTCTATAAAAAAATTGTGATAAATTGCTTTTTTACATGGGGGTTACGTGCTAGAAAAATGGTACATAATTAAAAAATGCGTAAATTCAACATACATGTGACTATGCTGTTAGCCGTAAATTTGAGCACGTTAGTCTGAAAATATGAACGTGTAAATCAACCTTTGATTTCAAAAAAGCATAAATCAACCACGTGTCTGTATCTGCTCTTGGGCAGAATAGTAACAGGCTGGTCGGAGCTGTTCAAAATATGACCTTGGGAATTAGTTTAAATCTCATACCATTTGTTTAAAAAAAAAGAATTATTAAAGACTTATTGTACCACATAATACTAAAGGGAAAAGCATATAAAAATGCAAAACCATCACAGATTTTGCTGATTGGCAGAAATACAAAGAATAGCAGAGAGGTGATATTAATAACACGAGGCACTGAAAGAAAGCAGAGCAAGAAGCTTGTAAGCAAAATCAAAATCAATGCAAAATTTCACTATAGTTTTGTGGGAAAATCGCTGATCACCAGCATTACACCCCCTAAAAAGTCAATATGAGATAAATAAAAATTTGGGATTTGGTACACAAACTGATATTATAAATGATAATAGGGAAATAGTACTTTGTGTCAGTATGTGAATTGGACAAAGTAAATAGCACATTGGACATCTCAAGGATTAAAAAATCATATGAGGGACAGGATTTTGGCAAAATTAGTTCAGAAAAAAATAACTATATTTAAAAAAATATCAATGGCATCAAAGAATGACAAATCCCTACATCCATTCCCAGAGGTTTAAAAGAAGAAGGTGACAACATTGGAGAAATCTATATACTAAAATTCTTGTTTGTTTGTTCCGGAACTACAGCCAAAAGGGAACATGATAGCACGACAATTTTAGGCCCACCTTGGTGCTAATGGAAGTTTCATTGAAATCGGTGTTATATTTTTAAAGTTATTCACATTTTAGTTTAAATCTATCTCCTCGAGAGGAAGGATAAGGGGGGTTGAGGGGAATGGAGTGGGGGGGGGGAGGGGAATGGAGTGGGGGGGAGGGGGAGGGAGGGGGAGGGGAGGGGAGGGGAGGGGAGGGGAGAGGAGGGGAGGAGTGGGTGCGGCACCAATGCAGGAGAGGTTTGGGCCCAACGGGTGCACATGGTCTAGTTCAAATTAAAGGTTTTCTTTATTTAGGATTGGTTCCTCAACCTCAGAAAATTGCACACATCACTTTACATTACAGGAATGGAGGGATAGAAAGGCCAGTGAATTATAGATGATACATCCTAATATTTGCTGACAGGAGGATTCTGGAGACTGCAACTAAGAATGAATTCTTCGCTGATTAGAAAAGGCCAACTTGAAATTATAAAGGACGTTATTTGTGACAAGCCCAATTTGTTCATACACACAAAAATGTAAAATGGTAGGCAAAAGGTGCCGATAGATTTATTTTTTATGGGGTCCTTGAATGCAGTTGATAATATCTCAATTAACTCTTTTACATAAAGAAAATGTTCATGGAAATGAGTGCAAATTATTGACTTGGCGAGGAAATTGGCTGTGGTGGAAAAAAAAAATGGATGTACTAAAATTGGCAGGTTTAATCAATTTATCACTCATATACAAGGCCATCATCTAATTTGTACAATGCCACAAAGATGGACAACAGTATAAATGGATATTATTAAATTACAGATATTAACCAAATGGGAAACACTGTGGCAAATGGATTTCAATCAAAATAAAAGCAAGGTGAATAATTTTGGACCTAAAATGGCTACCTCAGAAAATGTACTAATTCGTGAAACATGGAAAGAGTGGAGACTCTTAATGATGGCACTTCATCGATAGAGATCATTGAAATGAAAAGGACAAACTAGAAAGATGAACTGTTTGTTAGTCTTTATATCTAAAGGACTGGCATGCAGAAAATCTGGATTTGAACAATGCGGAAAAAAACAATTTTTTGCATAGTGCAGAATGTACTGTCTGCAGATCTGGTGGAGATAGGTTCATTATGAGAGGGAATTAAATGTGAAGAAACATTTTTAAAGGCTATGGAGAAAGGGCCAGTTAGTATGGAGTTGCTCTGGTAGAGTGCAGGCCTAAACATAATGGGGTGTATGGCCTCCTTCAGTACCATAACCATTGTATGATTTTATGAAATGAAATGAAGGAACAAAAAATAAAATGCCATTTTGGTAAACAAATGGGGAGAGGTGTATCTGGAGCAAAAGATGACATAAACCTTTTAGGTAAAATGATCGATTTCTATGTTGGGTGTACTATGGTATTTTTTTACAAATATTCTAAATATTCAAATATTCAGGTATTTGACTTGGGACAATACTCAAGAGACCATTGTAGTAAAGACTACACAGAACAAAGTTACAGCTACAGCTCGAGCGGTGAGTAGTATGTTGCTGCTTTTACTGCTGCGTCAGCATGGGGGGAGGGGGGTGTACTGCATTTTAAAGTTATTCTCCTGGTTTTTACAGGTCTAAGTACTTCTTTGATTCTGCGTAATTAGTTGCCGTCCATGGACCCATTTATTCTGAACACCAATTTATAACCTACCTTTTATGGCAAACATTTAAAATTCACAAGTAACCAAATAAACTTTTTTTTTCTTGTGTGTGAGGTTGACAAAGTATTTCCAAAACTTTGGATTATCCTTGAATAAGTGTCACTCAGGTTTGAATTAAACTAATTTTTGTATGAAAGTGGTAGTAATTTGTGATTCAAATCAAATTTCAGAAAACAAATCAAATTTCAATGAGATTATTTTGTACTAATTATCCCACAATCATTAATCCTGGTGACTATAGTTCTACACAATCAATGATAAGGTTCGAACTAGAGCCTTGGGTAAATTTCTGAATGGAGTTATTAAATCGGTCAATACTGCTGAAAACGAAATGCAGAGGAAGCACATGTAGATCTTCACTTGCATTAGGATGGCAATCAACTGACAGTTGGTGACTACCTGAAACTGCTGTTTGAATGGCCAAAAGAGGCACACATTCCTGTCACTCTATTCTGTAGGCCATTCACATTTCATATCTCCGGGTCTAAAAAGGTCTTAAAGTTAACACAAAGTGCTGGAATAACTCAGCGGGTTAGGTCATCTATGTTGGTCATCATGACCCCATTTACTCTTGTTTGGCCCAGAAACCACTAAACCTTTCCTATCCATGTACCTGTCCAAGTGTCTTTTAATTGTCGCTACAGTACCTGCTGTTTTAAAATGCATAAATATCACTCCACTAAGACCAGAGCTCAGCACTACTTTCCTTCCCCAGCACACTGTCCCCCCCGCCCCCCCCCCCCCCCACCAGACTCTGGACTTCTTACCCTCGCTTCAAGTCATCGACGGAGCCAGACATCCAATTCCTTTCTCGTCTCACCCAGTCAATGATTTTTTGAACCATTGTAGGGGTGGCAAAAACCTCAGCTCAACTCCTCGATGACGACCAAAATGCCCCATCTAGACTGGTTCCATTTGTCCACTGTTGCACATACCCTTTCCTTTCCATATACCTGTTGACTCTTCTTACTCTCCATCAACTTGTTTGCCATCTAATTTCCTGATGTGCTAACTTAAAGTAATATCTGTTAATGTTTTGTTTTTTCAGGCTGGAAATCAACACTCAGTTCTGTTATATTTAGCTTTGTTTAGTGTTCTACCTCTTACATTTGTTGGAATGATGGGCATTGACAAAAAGGTAAATCTCATGATAAAATTTAATGCGGATTAATTAATTGAATCAAATATCTTTTAATTGGTCTGAAAAAGGGTCCAAAACATCATCTGTCCTTTCTCTCCACACGAAGAGACAAAGTGCTGGAGTAGCTCAGCGGGTCAGGCAGCATCTCAGGAGTCCATGGATAGGCGACGTTTTGAGTCGGGACCCTTCTGCAGACTTTCCACAGATGCCACCTGACCCGCTGAGTTTCTCCAGCACTTGGTGTTTTGCTCAAGATTTCTACATCTGCAATTCTTTGTGTCTCCGAATATCTATCTTTATCTATTTAATGGTGACCACATAATTTCTTTATATAAGTATGACATTCCGTGAAATCATGAAATCCAGACATTATCCATGTATAAGTGCAGGCTGCAGCATCACAAAAAAATTCACATGATTTTAGCATGTGCATTAAACATTCAGCTTCCATTGATTGCTGGGAACCTCAAGCCTAACTATTAGAGCATTTGTGAAACATGTTTCACACCATTCAGTGGTATCAACACCAAGTGATGCTTTTCTTATTTCTGGGATCTGGTTTATCACCGCAATTGTAGTGGCCTGGCGGAGGCCAGAGAAAAGGCAAGACGCCAGGCAGTGTTTAGTAAGATTCTTTTATTAGGCTGTGAGCTCCTGCCCACAGCGTAGTTCTCCTAGGGATAAGATACGCCTTCCCTTGGTCTGGCTTTTAACCCCTTTCGCCTGTCCGTCACGTAACGAGGGGGCTGACCCAAGGAGTGGCCTGATCCGCTACACAATCCTTTTTGTATTCCTCAGTATTTTGCCATATTACTAATGACTGATCTTTCAGCTGTCACTTATGGACTCTGGCCTGAAAGAGTCAAAGCTTGGTCACTGACGGTATTAATATATGTCTAGATAAACAATTGAATTGGTTAGGCATACAGAGCATGGCAATGGGATTAATAAGGAAACCTGCTTGACGTGAAAGAGTTGGCGAATATTGTTCTATAATTCTATGAAGTTCTTTCAGATTTGTGTCAATAATGTAATGTGAACAATTACAGAATGCCTTTTAAAGTTATACAGCCAGACGCAGGCCCTTTGGTCCAACTCGTCCATGCCAACCAAGATGCCCCATACAAGCTTAGTTTAGTTTTTAGAGAAATAGCACGGAAACAGGCCCTTCAGCCCACTGATTCCATGCCAACTTTCGATCACCCATTTACACGAGTTCTATGTTAGCCTCACTTTTTCATCCACTCCTGACACACAGGGGACAATTTACAGAGGCCAATTACCCTACAAACCCGCACGTCTTTGGGATATGGGAGGAAACTGGAGCACCCGGAAGAAACCCATGCGGTCACAGGAAGAACCTGCAAACTTCACACAGACACAACCGGAGGTCGGGATCATTTGCCCGTGTTTGGACCATATCCCTCTAAACCTTTTCTATCAATGTTCCTGTCCGAGTGTCTTTTAAACGCTGTTATAGTACCTGCCTCGACGACTCCTTTGGCAGTTCATTCCATATACCAATCCCTCTGAGTGAAAAAGTTGCCCCTCAGGTTCCTATTAAATCTTACCTTAACTTACTTCTTACCTTAAACATTTCTTGATCATTGTGACAGTAACCAGTATTGTCAGATCTCCAAGAATAGTAGAGCTGAATTTAAAGTATATTAGTGTAAAATAGCATATCTTCCTGCTCCCCACAAGCATTGCCAAAGGAAATCTGTTCATCATTATTAAAACTCCAGCACTAGAGTATGTGATAGTTAGCACTTCCGTTCTCCAACATGATTTGTTTGTCACCAGTTTGGTTCACAAAAAAGCATCCACAAGTCAGAACTATGAAGAGACCTGAGTGGAGAAGCCGATGTGGATTTCCCATCAGATGAAATACTGTTGAAAGCTAACTGGTAGCTACAGAAGCTAACATTTTTTGCTTTAAATGACCCCAAAAGACGAGAGATGCTATTTTTAGTTCCCAATGTGCACTTTCTCCACTGCAATATGCCACTGAATTCCACAGGGCAACCAAAACTCAGCAGATTTTCCACAGGCTGACACCTTTCTCCTGCATATTCCATCTAATGTTCAATAAAAACACTGCATACTCATTTAGAAGTGATTGTGGCATAAATGAATCCAGTCATTCTGTGCCAGAAAATTACCGGTAATTAAATTTCACCCCAAAATGTAAAGTTTTAAATGTAGCTCTTTTTGTAAAGGTTGTTCTTTTGGGAACACTTAATGCCCTTGTTGGGGAAGTCTAGATGGTTGGTGCCCTGTTGTGATATTAGTTCTTTGGCATCTACCCATGCCTTTTGCTAACGTCTGGTTACTACATGCTTGCTGCTTCACCAGGATGTGGATATCTGTGGATCTCCAGTCATATAGGCCTCCAATAGGAAATTATGTGACCAATGTCCTGCAAGATACAAGTTACCTACAATGTGGACATCTTTGAAGAGATAATGAACACAGATTAATTTTCAACTGTTACCATTGATATGGTTTACAAAGATTTACATGAGTCACAATGCAAGATATTATGGCAAATGTCAGGCTTTGAAATGGGATGTAGTTTAGTTTAAGTTTAAAGATACAGCATGGAAACAGGCCCTTCAGCCCACCAAATCCATGCCAACCATTGATCACCTGTTCACACTAGTTCTACATTTTCCTACTTTCGCATCCGCTCGCTACACAATTTATAGACGCCAATTAACCAACAAACCCACACATCTTTAGGATGTGGGAAGAAACCGGAGCACCCGGAGGAAACCCACAGTCACAGGGAGAAGGTCCAAACTCCACACAGACAGCACCCTAGGTCTTGGTCTGTGAGAAGCATCAGTTCTACCCCTGCACAACTGTGTTGAATGTATTGAAATCTTTGTAATTTAATAAAGATTTTATATTAACAACAGTAAATGCAGAAAATAAGCTGCAAGTCAGGCTGCATCTGTGCAAGAAGACCATAAAGTGTTCCCAAAAGCATGACCTTTGCAAAAAGACCTACATTTAAAGTCTTCAAATTTGGGGTGAAATTTAATTACCGATAATGTTTTTGGTTGAAAACTCTGTCACAACTGGTTTTGCAAACAAATGTTATAGTTTTTCAGGGAGTAATACCAGAAATAGGGTTGAGGAATTGGAAAATCAATTGCGATTGTAGATCAGTCAAGAAAAAAAATAAAAATTGTAAACCTGAGGAAGAATATAAAATAAAAATGTTCCTCAAAATGCAATATTTCAAATGTATTAGGGCCTTAGTATGCAGATAGACAAAACTGATTTAGGTAAGAATATTAAAAAGAAAGGAATCTTTAGTTTTCAGTTTGGAAATATAGAATACAAAATCATCTGGTTGAACTTGTATTAAGAGCTTGAGGACAGAGCTGGAGTACTTTCCATGTCAGCATATCTTATGTAACAAAAAATATAATCACAATTAAAAAGAGCAGTGTAGATTCACTGAAAAACTGTTAAGGATAAGGCATAGATCTGTAAAAAGTTAGTTTTCCTCATTCAATATTGTTTTGGTGGGTTTATTAAGATAAATGTTAAGGTAAGGAAATGTTTCTGATATTTTGTGTGGTGTTAATGGATAATCACTAAGTTAATAATCAAAGGGATGACAGTGGTTAGAATAATTAACACAAGATCTGTTGGGCTAAATGGCCTGTTTCTGAACTGTATCTTCCTGTGATTCTTGTATTATAACTCCAAACATCAAAAACATTTAAAAATCATAATAGGGAGATACAGCTTGGAAAAATGCTCTTTGGCTCCCCCCAACCATACATTTACACAAATCCAACACCAATCTAGCTTTATTCTCTCCATATTATCATCAATTCCCTATTATTCCACCACTCACTTACCACACAAGGGGCAATTTACAGCGACCAATTAAACTACCAACCCGCATGTCCTTAGCACCGAAAAACCACAGTCACAGAGAGAATGTGCAAAACCCACACAGACAGCACCCAAGGTCAGAATTGAACCCTGGTCTGCCCCAGTGAGGCAGTAGCTCCACAAGCTGTGTGCCACTGTACCACCCTTGTTAGTTGCATTGACATACATATTTTCTTTCCCTCAAATATTTGTATCCAAAGTTTGAGGCTGCATAAACATTCTGGGAACGTTTAATAGTTGAACTGTTGAATTATATGTTGAATTATACTTGTAGGGGAATATAGTTATAATAATTTCAATTAACAAACTAATCTCAATCTTGCAGTATTCATTATAAAATGAGAGGTAGAATTCAAATGCAATAAACTGTATTTTAGCAGTTAATGTAACCTAGTTTAAAAGAAATTTAAATACATTATTTTTCATTTCCTCCTAAGATTTTTGGAAGCAATGTAACAGATGCCACTGTTTCTCAGGGGTTGCTCATTGTGACACACAGTGTGGGACTGGTCAAGCTTTACAGTTTTCAGTGGATCGTTGAGATGGTAAAATAAAAATTTAGTGTATAATGGTCAGTGCTGAACCTGCTGGGTGAAAACCCTGCTATTAACGTAGTATGCAAAATATTTTCATACTACTTTGCTTCATATTAAACTTGCCAAGAAAGATGATGTTGTGGAAAAGTATATATTTTGCTCAGTGCAATAAAATGAAAATGGCTAGTTATCAGTGATTCTAGACTACTGGAAATTTTTAAAAGCTGATGGAAGCAAACACTCCTCCCTTAGATTGCTTTCTCTTCTATACGTTCATATGTTTTGCAGATTATCAGATAGAGTTTGAAGAAGCATCCCGACTGTAAATGTCACCTATGCAAGTTCTCCAGAGATGCTGCCTGAACCACTGAGTTATTCCAGCACTTTGTGTCTTGTTTAGACTAATTGGCCTGTTGCACTGGAATTGAATAGCCATTTTGAAGGGCAGTTACAAGTTAGTTGCACTGCCACATTAGTGGCATGCCACAGACATCATAGAGTCATAGAGTTATCCTGCACAGAAATAAGCCCTTTGGCCATTCTTCACCAAGCAGACCAAGATGGCATACTGGGCTAGTCCCATTTGGCCCATGGTCCTTTAAATCCTTCCTATCAATGTATCTATCCAAATGGCTTTTAAAAGTCACAATTGTATGCACTTCTATGACTTCCTTTGGCTGCTCATTACAGATACGGACTATGGAGTGAGTTTGAGTTTAGTTTATTGTCACGTGTACTAAAGTACAGTGGAAAGTGTTTGTTGCTTGCTAACCAGTCAGTGGAAAGACAATACATGATTATAATTGAGCCATCACAGTGTATAGATATATGATAAAGTGAAAAACGTGAATAATGTTTAGTGCAAGATAATGCCAGTAAAGTCCGATCAAAGATCGTTTGAGGGTCTCCAATAAGATAGATAGTAGTTCAGAACTGCTCTCTAGTTGTAGTAGAATGGTTCAGTTATCTGATAACAGTTGTAAAGAAACTCCCTCAATCAGGAGATGCAAGGTTGATAATTTCAGCCGATCTGTTGGGAGGAAATATAAATAGGAGATGATGCAATTGTTGGGAATCTGGCATGTCAGGTAACATCAGCGGAGAGAGGAAAATGGATTTACCATCAAAGGTTGATGACTGGCCAGTTCTGATGTAAACCAAAAAGATGGTTATCCGAATTTGGTGGTGAATGTTGATGTCTATAGTCAGGTGATGCAATGCTGTTTCCTGTGCTTACTTTGGGCTTCATTGGAAGAGTGCAGGAGCCAGAGAGAAAGATGGTGGATGGAGAATTAAAGTGATAGGCAAGTGTTAACTTGGGTCATGAGGCCTCGTTGAACAAAGGTGTCCGCAGAGCAGTCTCCCTGTCTGCATTTATTTTCGTCAGTGTAGAGGAGACAGTGTTATGAGCACTGAATGCAGTACTCTTAGGTACAAGAAATGCAAATGAAATACTACTTCATCTTGAAGGAGATTTATGTCTGCTCTCCTGGTTGTTTTTTTTTAATCCCTGATCAATAAAACAGATTATCTAATCATCATGAAACCTGTAGGAGCTTGTTGAGTGAATATTGAGTGCCATGCTTTCTATGGTTATAAAAGAGAGAACTTCAGAATAACATTAATTTTCATTGATTCCATTTCATTCATTTCAATCTTAATATATTCTACCATGATCTTAACTGCTTCACCTTAATTTCTCAATAATTGTTTTGTAGATCAACAACTCTCTGGTGTAATTTCTATCAAATTTATAATATTCACAAAATACAGTTATGTTCACAAAGTGATACAGTGTGGAAACAGACCCTTCAGCCCAACATGCCCACACCGGCCAACATGTCCCAGCTACACCAATCCCACCTGCCCACGTTTGGTCCATATCCCTCAAACCTGTCCTATTCTTGTACCTGTCTAACTGTTTCTTAAATGTTGGGATAGTCCCTGCCTCAATTACCTCTTCTGGCAGCTTGTTTCATACACCCACCACCCTTTGTGTGAAAAAGTTACCTCTCAGATTCATATTAAATCTTTTCCCCTATGTCCTCTTGTCCTTGATTTCCCTACTCTGGGCAAGAGGCTCTCTGCATCTTCCCGATCTATTCCTCTCATGATTTTATACACCTCAGTAAGATCACCCCTCATCCTCCTACGCTACAAGGAATTGAGTCCCAACCTACTCAACCTCTCCCTACAGCTCAGACCCTCTAGCCCTGGCAACATCCTTGTAAATCTTCTCTGTACCCTTTCCAGCTTGACAACATCTTTCCTATAATATGGTGCCCAGAGCTGAACACAATACTCTAAATGCAGCCTCTTATACAGCTGCAACATGACCTGCCAACTTCTGACTGATGAAGGCAAATGTGCCAAATGCCTTTTTGACCTCCCTATCTATGTGCGACTCCACCTTCAAGGAACCATGCACTTGCGCTCCTTGATCCCTCTGCTCTACAACACTCCCCAGAGCCATACTATTCACTAAGTAGGTCCTGCCCATGTTAGACTTCCCAAAATGCAACATCTCACGTTTCTCTGTATTAAATTCCATCAACCATCCCTGGCCAATTGATCAAGATCCTGCTGCAATTTTTCACAACCATCCTCTATCTGTAAAACATCTACTTTTGTATCATCTGCAAACATGCTAATCTTGCCGTGTATGATCTAATCCAAATCATTGATATAGATTTCAAACAGTAATGGGCCAAGCACTGAACCCTGAGGCACACCAGAAGTCACAGGCCTCCAGTCCGAGAAGCAACCTTCCACCATCACCCTCTGCTTCCTTCCATGAAGTCAATTTTCTATCCATTCAGCTATCTCTCCTTGGATCCCATGCGAATTAACCTTCCAGAGCAGTCTACCATGCAAAACCTTGTTTAGTGCTTTGCTGGAGTCCATATGTACAACATCTAAGAATCTGCCCTCATCGACCTTTTGGTCATATCTTCAAAAAACTCAAATTTGTGAGACACGACCTCCCACATACAAAACCACATTGACTATCCCTAATTAGCCCTTGTCCGTTTAAATGCCTGTATATCCTATCCCTCAAAATACTCTATAGTAACTTTCCAACTACAGATGTTAAGCTCACTGGCCTATAGTTCCCAGCAGCCCTCCTTGAATAGAGGCACAACAGTTACCACCCTCCAGTCTTCTGACACCTCACCTGTGTTTAAAGACGACTTGTAAATTTCATCCAGGGCTCCTGCAATTTCCTCTGTGGTTTCCCACAATGTCCTTGGATATATCTGATCAGGCCCTGGAGATTCATTTACCTTCATACACGACAGTACCTTCAGCACCTCTTTGACGTAATACTGACTGTTCTATTGGAATTTATAGTTTGTATTTATTAAATACATTAAAATATATTAATTACGTAACAGTAAGTAATGTATTAACAATTATGTCCAGCTATATTGAAAATCCAAGTCGGGTGATAAGGTTTTTCAAATAAGGTTTTTTAAAGAGTACAATTGCGAAGACAAAATAATCTGTTACATGTTTCTGTCTGTAATACAGATTTCAAGTATGAATACTAATTCCCTTGTCTTCATACAGTTTACAATGAAACACTGTATTCTTGGACAAAACTGTGAATGGAACAACACGACTGGAATTGTAGGTGCAGCTCCATTTGGAATTCCATGTAATATTAAAATCACAGGTATCTTTTCATGAAAAAATAATGTATGTGTATTATCTAAAATTGGGATACACAAGTAGTTCACTATTGATATAAACTTAAAGACTTACTTTTGCAGATTGTCCACCTGTTCTATTTGAAGTTGCTTGTCTTGAAAGTGCATTGCAAATCGGAGGATATCCCTGGCATTACATCATCACACCTAATAAGCAAATTCAGAAAGGCACCTACCATATTAGCTCTTTGAAGGATAAAAAATTGGTAATGTATCACAATTGCAAACTTCTTGTGCAACATGATCTTACATTTTGTTGGTATATACATAACTGGGTCTTAACATTTGAAATTAAAAAAACTGAGAATGCTGGAATACCCAATGGGTCAGGCAATATCTATTGAGAGGGAAACAAAGTGAATGGGTCAGGTCATCAGACCAAATTTACTAGTCAAATACATTGTTGCAAAAAAAGTAGAAAGAACGAAGGGGATATCTGTGATAGGGTGGCGTCCAGGAAGGAGTGAAAGGCCAGCTGAGAGGAGGCGGTAAGGACTACACTTCCATACACACAGCCTTCTGCAAGGACTCCATGACTCCATTCCATTCTGTCAGTTTGTACAATCTTGGTGACATTTTCCTCACAGTGAAATAGCTTCATTTTCCTTTGACTGTGGCTTCCTCTCCATTATGATTGACTGTACTCTGCTATTTCCTGCTCTCAACACCTCACCCACCCAGAGCAAGAATAAGATCCTTCATGAGTAGAAAGGAACTGCAGATGCTGATTTAAACCAAAGATAGACACAAAATGCTGGAGTAATTCAGCAGGACAGGTAGCATCTCTGGAGAGAAGGAATGGGTGACATTTTGGTTCGAGACCCGAAGTCTGATGAAGGGTTTCAACCCAAAACGTCACCCATTCCTTCACTTCAGAGATGCAGCCTGTCCTGCTTAGTTACTGCAGCATTTTGTGTCTATCTTTTGTCTTCTTCTTCTACTGACCTCCATATTCAAAGGATCATCCTCTAATTTTCTTCACCTTCAAGATGATGACACCAGTAAACACATCTTCCCTTCTGCATTCCAAAGGGAATGTTCTACAGTATTCTGATTCATTCTGTCTTCACTAACAGCTCTAGGCTGTTTACCCTTCCCACCATCAGTGGACCCAAAAACTCCTTACAGGTAAAGAAACAATTCACTTGTACCTCTTCCAGTTTATGTATTGAATTCAATCACTGCACTGTGGTTCTTTCTGCATTTCAGAATCAAAGGCAAACAGGTAACTGCTTTGCAGAAAACCTCGTTGTCAGGCGTGACTCTAGGCTTCTGGCTGCCTTTAACTTTAATTCTCCATCCCACTCTGGAGTCCAGCACTGTATTAGCATTGATCAAACGAGCAATAGCATCTCCATTTTCAAACTAAGTACATTATAAACTTCAGGGCAATGAGATTAAAATTTCATATAACAAGCTCTTCCATGAAAAGTCATCAACTGGAAATATAATTGCTGACTGACCAATTGAGTATTTATATTCTTTTTTAGTTCAGATTTAAAGCATCTGCAGTATTTTGCATTCCATAATTCCATATTTCAATCGTGACACAGGAAGAGGCCACTTGAATTATCAACTCCCAACTGAACAATCCCAACAGCCCCATCCCCCCTCCTTATTTCCTTGTATCCCTTCAAACTAATCTGTATCACAAACCTATCAACTCTTTTTGATTATTTTGCCACATATTTGCACCAAAATGTAACTTGCAATAACCAGTTAACCAACCAGCATGTCTTTAGATGCAAGAGCCCAGCAGTAATGCATGTGGTCATGGGAAGTACAAGCTCCGTGCAGGCAACATCCATGGTCAGGTTCACCCCCAGATCGCTAGAGCTGTGAGGCAGCAACACTAACTGCTGCACTACATGCTGCTCCTTCTTCCTGCACCTCCTCCAGACAAATTAACTATGTTTAATAAACCTTCATCGCCTTCAAACCTCCACCATTTCAGTCATGGCCGCCATTGTATCACCAACATTAATTTTGTTCTATCTCCCCATCCCCTTCTGCATCTTTCAATACGTTTATTTCCTAATTTTTCTCAAGGTCACTGACTTAAAATATTAACTTTATTCTCTCTCCACGGTTAATGTCTGACCTGCTGACTATTACCGACACACTGTTCCATTTTCAGATTTCCAGCATCTGCAGTTTTTTTTTTTTTTGAATTCCTAACATTTATCTTTCAAAATGCCGTGCAATCAACTGCAATCCAACTTATCTTCCTTCGCTTGCAGTTAATTGGAACAATTCAAAATTAATCTTGGTCCCACCTGTTTTCTCCTTTTATATTTATTGGCTTCCAATTTTCCTTCTTAAAAAAAAAAAAAGCAATGGTTGACTTGATCATTCTCATTTGGAAAGCATTTCCACCAGCTCTGACTAAGTACATTTATTTTAAGTTGTTCTTTCTCTTTGGTGGTAATTTTCAATTTACCCTAGTCTATGTTTCCCTCAACTGGGGAGTCACATGTCCTTATTTTATAAACGAATCTGGCAAATTACTTGTTTAATTGAAAATTGTAGTCATATGACATATTTCTGTGTGCACACTTTAAAAAAATTCTGAATCTTGGTGAACAATTTTTGCACAAAGTTCACTGGAATTTTTGAATTTGGGATGCCAAAGACTCCACGTAGTTCTCTAATTATGATCTAGCCTATAAACATTTATTTTCAATATAAAGACACAATGAACTGCAGATACTGGTTTACATTTACTGGCCAAAATGCACCTGGCTCAAAATTCTGAAGTTCTGTTATGTTGTCTTTTTACTGGTTTAATCTACTTCAACATTAATTCTATATTGCGTTGGAATCCACACTATTCAACGTCTTTCTGAAATTGTATATTTCCATTCATGCCTTTCTTTCAAATATAAACTGTGCATGAGATTTTAATTGTCACATGCCAACACATTTATAAAAACTGCTTTGTCATTTTGAAGTCTTTTACATTCTGTTTACCCAACCTGCTCATTTTGTTCTGTTGGCACCTTCTTCTCTGGACTTGCTTCAAATTATCTATTTGTACCAAGTCTGAAAAATGAACTCAAACTAACCCTGAGGTGTGTTGCTTTAAACGGTACCCAGTCCAAACAAAATCAGCTTATTCAAGCTTCCTATTTTCTCTTTGGTGAACAATTTGCTCTTCTTATTGCAAAAAGTTACCTATCTTGAATATATTTCAATAACCTTGTGAAACATCTTATTGAATCTTCTGAAGATCATACATCTCATACAATATAACTGCTTAACAATCTTTTCAAGGTAGGCTACAGAAATGTCTTGTATCTCACATTCTTAATGTGTAAAAAATCTAATATGCCATAATACCAAATTCTATGCGAAGCTATAAAAATATTGGGAAAAAAATTATTATATTGAGGTATTCCATACTTTGCTAGGATTTTGTAGAGGCCTAACTTTTTGACTCAAAAGAAACCCGCAATGACCTTGTTGGAATTCGTAGATTAAATCATTGGTTTTCTTGAACCTCATGTCCCTTCTCCAAAACTGGCCAGTGTCTACATACTGCACATTCAGTAGAATAAATGAAAATTGTACACTGTTTCACATTGTTTCCCTTCTGCTAGCCCAGGGATATGACAGCTTGTGAGGTTTTGTTGCTAGTTGTGTGAATGGGAAATAATAGATGTATAATAATCTTAATATGTGAAATGTACAATTACAGAAAGACATTGAACACTCGGAATTCAAATACCGAAATAAAAGAATATAGTGAAAAAACTACAATCAAAAATGTTTAATTTCTTTTGTCTCTAATTGCAAAGCTGAAAATCTTTTGTGCTCTGACTTACTCTTTTTGATTAAACATAATCCAGGATTTAAGTTGTCAAATGTAATTTTATCCAGTTAGGCAGAGAATGGAATTCAAGAGATGCAATATTCTTCTTTGGAAACTGATTGGATATATTTCCATCCAGATGATTCTGGAAGGATCATGCACATCGGACCGACACAAATTAAGTAAGTTTATATTGTTCATTATCAGTTTCAATGGAGCAAGTCTCGGATTATCTTTTTTAAAAAGGAGATTGTGGAAAATGGGTTAGGGAAGATTTCTACCGAATAATAGGTTCCTGAAGGGCATGATAAAGAGAAAACCAATACAAATTAGAACAATACTAGTGTGATTATTTGGAACTGGTTGGGAGATTACAAATAATAATCATGGAATAATTGAGATAAAATTGAGTGTAATTAGATATATCAAGGAGAATTACATTTCCAGATTTCTTAAATAAGCAGACCTAACAGGAATGTAAAATAGTTGGTAATCAACGTATTAGCAGACCCATGCACTGTTATACCTAGCACCCTTGGAATAGCTACCGTCAGAAGAAGAAACAAATGACAGTTAAATTAAAAATCTGTTTAAGAAAGAATAAGTGGAAAGACGTTGTGAATTATGATTTTAAGATATTTTACCTTAATCCACCATCTGATGGTTGTCACTGATTTATTGGTAATGTATTACAAATTTTTAAATGTAATCTATATTTGGCAAAATGCTATTGAAGAATATCAAATCTAGATTTTGATGCATTTCTTTTACATTATAAAGGAGATATTTTACACTGTATGTTCACCTTTATGTAATACATCATTGATGTATTAACATTATGTTCCTCAGTGTGTTGCAGCTGATTGAAAAATCTGAAGATAAGCAAAGATGGCAGGTTTTACAAGCATTTACAATTTTATCTAAAAGAGAAAGAAAGGTAAATCCGTTTTCCTCCCACATCTCAAAGACGCGAGGGTTTGTCGGTTAATTGGCCTCTGCAAATTGCCCCTAGTTTGTAGGGAATGAGAAGCGGGATAATAAAGAACTAGTGTGAATAGGTTATGGTCGGCCTGGACTCAGCGGGCTGAAGGGCCTGTTTGCATGATGTATCACGAGTCAAATTCTTCCATTTTAAGATTGGAAAAGGAGGGATGGGAAATTCAAGATGTTGACTTCCCTTCAGATTGCAAGTGCCACCATTTTTATCAGGCGTCCTGTGCCTCTGTATGTCTGTTTGTAGTGTATATGGGTTTCTTTGTCTCTATACAGCCAAAAGTCAAGCAATGGGGAAATATTTATTTTTATTATGTTTGCCTTTTCAAGGAATTATATTGGCAGACTGCTGGTTAGGGTGGACAAACTTATTTTTGTGTATGGTATTTTGAGCTCATGCAATATTAATACGCTCGGATATTTGAAAATAGATATAGGCTGCGTGGGAATGCTTCAGACTGCACAGACCCTCTTTTAGAAATTTTAAATCTTTAACTGGAAAGTCAAATTAATTTGTTAATCTTTTAGAAGATGCAAGTAAGTGAAAGGGTGGGATAAATAATACAAAAAGGGCATTAACTGTGATATCTGTGTTCCATGTTCACAGTGGTACCCAATGACCAAGCTCCCTTTGATAGATGCTTGTTGGGAAGGCAGGAATTGGGGAACTCCTGGCTGAATTTCTTGTGCAAGTGTCTTGTTTGGGGTTTGAGGTATTGATTGCAGGGAATTTTCCAAACATTTATTGGTTAAGCAATAAAAAAATGTTTAATGAACCCAATTAACAATAATTTTGTTTAGCAACTGTGATATCAAATTAAGAGACAATAAAATTGATTTAGCTGTTCTAGAAGTGTCAGCTGTTTTGAATTTTATTTTAGTTAATTAATTTTGGCAGTGTAACAAAGTCATAATGCTTTTTTATTATGGACCATTTATTTTTCCTTATAGCAAACCCGTACTTCAGATGAATCCAAATTGGAATAATAGGCATTTGTCTGGAATACATGGAAACTCAAATCTGCACAATTTTATACCCAATGTCAAAAAGGGAATAAGGCAGTACTAATCTATCTCAGACTGCACAAGGATTGCAATCTGAATCACAATCTAGTTATGCAATTTCTTTCCCAGAGCCAACACTTGGAGACAATAAAGCCAAGCAAGATGTTTTGGCTCCTAAATTCATGCCGTTAGTCAAGTGTGCAAGCCATGACAGTAATTCAAAAGCACAATTGTACACTTATGAAGCATCATGCAATCAAACTCTAAACCAGTTGTACAAAAATAGTTTACATTTTGATGGCCTGATGTTTTATCAGAGGGATCAATGCAGTTGAAATAAAATTCTGACTATCATTGGTAAAATTTTGGAAAGAAAACAAAGTATTCTAAAATTGTATTCATGTCATTTAGGTTTTTTATTTTCGCTGTTGAGATACAGCAAAAAGGTTTGTTTTGCATGCGATTCAATCAGATCAGATAATACTATGCATGAAATTCAATCAAGTCAAACTCAGTGTATAGGAAGAGCAAAGGGGAAGATACAGAGTGCAGAATATAATTCTCAGCATTTTATCGCATCAATTCCATGGACAAAGTCCAATGTTCGCAATGGGGTGGAGATGAATTGGATGGTACCCTAGCTTTTGGAAGGACCATTCAGAAGCCTGATAACAGAGAGGAAGATTGTCCTGGTCTGGCAATGTGTGCTTTCAAGCTTCTGTACCTTCTGCGCAATTGGAACAGGGAGAAGAGGAAATCACCGGGGTGGGACAAGACTTTGATTATGTTGGCTGCTTTTCCGAGGCAGCATGAAATGTAGATGGAATCAATAGTAGGAAATCTGGTCTGTGTGATGGACTAAGCTACATCTGTTTGTATGGCAAGTTTTGGAACTATAAGATTGATGCATTTTTTTAAAATATGTCTCTCTCTCTCCAACTTTTCTTGCTTTCCAGGTGGAGAACTCAGTAACTGTGACAGCCTATGGTCGGGTTGTGAAAAGACAGTACTCTCAATTAGATGATGATCAGTACGAGGTAATTGTAGAATTGGAATACATTATCCCACTGGATTTATTTTACCTACCCTTGCTAAGCAGTTCTTCAAACTATTTGTTAATGTGGTGGAGAATTTGTATTTGAAACTGACTTGGTTACCTGCCAGTCATTTCAATGGATTAGTTTAGCACATTATCCAAATATCAACCATTCTTCCCTCAGGCCTCCTTCCACATGAAAGTGACCTCTGCTTTATTTATTCACGTGAAATTGATTCCTTTTTTAATCAAATGACCACAAACTAGATATTTTTCACTATTCTGTTCCATGGGCATTGATGGGAATCTGCAAATAGATTGCAGTGGAACAAGTTAATTGGTTTTGGAGTTGAGAGCAACAGAAAGAATAACATTTAATAAAGACTTTCTTTTACCTTACTCGCCAAACTACGTCAGATTCCAACCCTGAAGAAAACCAAGATATAAAGAGGTTTTATATTCTTTTGGCTAGTGCACAAGGTGAATGAAATTGAGTAGTATTAATGGAACCTAAATGGGAATTCTGCACTATAAACATATTAAACATTTCAGATAAATTATTTGTTTGTGAAACACACAGTCAAACTAATCAGTGTTTAAACATTTGTCTCCAATGGCACTCTGGCTTCGTCTGAAATTGAGCACAATTATAAACGGGTATGGATTTATGTCATTCATGAATAGTGTCTCTTTGTCTACTTCTCACTCATATAGTACTTGGAAATACAAGTATATGGCAATGCAATCCCTCTGAAGGCACGTTGAGAAACATCATTCTAATATTTATTTCAATTCTACTATTGTATTCAAGATGAAAACATCTTGTTAGCAGTATGCACATTCTGACTCTTACTTAAAAACAACTAAATACGTTATTGGAGGCAAATAGTGTGATGGTGTTGCTCAGAGATCAGCTCTCCCTGTGGAGTGAATCTGCGCTCAGATTCCCAGGCAGAATGTCAATAGACAATAGGTGCAGGAGGAGGCCATTCGGCCCTTCGAGCCCCTTGTTCTGGACACGTTAGAGGCAGGAAACATGTTCCCAATGTTGGGGGAGTCCAGAACAAGGGTCCACAGTTTAAGAATAAGGGGTAGGCCATTTAGAATGGAGACGGCACGGTAGCGCAGCGGTAGAGTTGCTGCTTTACAGCGAATGCAGCGCCGGAGACTCAGGTTCGATCCTGACTACGGGTGCTGCACTGTAAGGAGTTTGTACGTTCTCCCCGTGACCTGCGTGGGTTTTCTCCGAGATCTTCGGTTTCCTCCCACACTCCAAAGACGTACAGGTATGTAGGTTAATTGGCTGGGTAAATGTAAAAATTGTCCCTAGTGGGTGTAGGATAGTGTTAATGTACGGAGATCGCTGGGCGGCACGGACTTGGAGGGCCGAAAAGGCCTGTTTCCGGCTGTATAGATATGATATGATATGATATGAGGAAAAACTTTTTCAGTCAGAAAGTTGTAAATCTGTGGAATTCTCTGCCTCAGAAGGCAGTGGAGGCCAATTCTCTGAATGCATTCAAGAGAGAGCTAGATAGAGCTCTTAAGGATAGCAGAGTCAGGGAGTATGGGAAGAAGGCAGGAACGGGGTACTGATTGAGAATGATCAGCCATGATCACATTGAATGGTGGTGCTGGCTTGATGGGCCGAATGGCCTACTCCTGCACCTATTGTCTATAAGACGCACTTCTTTCTGAAACTGATAAATTAATGAAGTAAATTAAATAATGAGGGGGAAGGAAATTGTAGTTGGTGCAAGAAATGCGATTGCCTAGCATATTCAACATTCCATATGTTCTGTAATGAGTCCAACCTCTCTACATGGTCCATCAATTCTGAAAATTGATTTTTTACATCCACGTTAGGTGTACATTTTGTTAAAAATATATGTCCTGTTGAGGGGCTCCATCAGACTCTCATGACCTCAGTGGCCACACTCTCTGTGCAAGGTGCCGTATTCTGACCTCTACTTAACTTAACCTCCTGCCAATGCACCTGACCCACAATTACTGCAGCATGACCCCTGTGCTCCACTTCCAGGCATCTATCCTCCATGTTTGACCCTGTTTGCTTGATAATGACAGAGGAATGGCCTTATTGCACATAACACCTTCCATCTCGCAGAGTTCTGTAATAGCAGGTCTGCATACAAAACATGCTTTGGAATACTATAATTTCATGTTTAACCTGCCTTCTTAATACAGTTCCGGGGCCTATGTACCTTTTCCGAAGCCACTGCAAAGGTGACATTTAGTTACTTCCATTGGTGGAGCCAACAAATGACAAAAATAAATCTCACATTACTTTGTATGCAAATATATCATTTTGCCTTTGGTGGATAGCAACACAGGTTGGAAAAGGCTTTGCTTATCTTAAATATCCAAAATGCAGCAAAATGGGCATGTTGGCATTCACATGCAATTTTAAAAAAATAACATGTTGCTCATTGTCCTTGATATGCAGTTTAATTTATATTTCTAAATTGCACTTCAAATCTTAGACATTGCATGAGATTAAATTGAATGAAGTATGTATCAGTCAAAACATTATGACCTGATGAGCCAAAACATTAGGACCACCTGCCTAATATGCTGTTGGTCCTCCGTGTGCAGCCCCATACGCAGCAGGATGTGATACACTGTGTATTGTGACACATTCCTCCCGTAACCACCATTCAAATTTTCCGTGACTTGTGCCACAGTAACCTTCTGTCGGTTCGGACCAGACGGAATAGCCTTTGTTGCCCTTGTGCATCGATGAGCCTTGGGCGCCCAACATCCTGTCTCTGGTTTGTGGTTTGTTCCTCCTCGGACCACTGATGGTAGGTATTCACCTCTGCTGACCGGGAGCACCCCACAAGCCTTGCCATTTCAGAGATGCTCTGACCCAGTCGTCTGGCCATAACAATTTGGCTCTTATCAAAGTCGCTCATGTCTTTACTCCTGCCCATTTCTCCTGCATCCAACATATCAACTTCAAGAACTGACTGTTCACGCTGCCTAATATATCCCACCCCTTGACAGGTGTCATTGTAACAAGATAACCAATGTTATTCACTTCACCTGTCTGTGGTCATAATGTTTTGGCTGAACGGTGTACGTGCTGAACAATGTATAGGATCTTTATATTTCCAATAAAACACTGAATGTAACATAATAGGTTCAGCATAGGTTATGTTGAGCCTTTTTAATTAACATATCATACTCTATTATTCTTGTTTAATTTTAAAACTTGTTAAATATCTAGTCATGATCTTATGTTAAAAATATGTTATTGGAGCTGAATTATGCAAATAAGTGAAGATTAAGCTGAGATAAATTATAAGATTAGAAGGCATTGAACATTTGCTTTCATACATAACAAAGCAATCTAAATTCATATTGGTGAATGGCACTCACTCACCATTATATGCATTATTAAACTTATCAGTGAATTCTAATTTGAATGAATTCTCATCATTACTATTTCATTTTTGAAAGACTTTTAAAATGGTAGACTACGAAGATGAGCTTGAACTGTTGACTGTTTTAGCAGTAGCTCCAACAGACAACGAAGGAAATGCACGTCTCGATTTTTATGATAACCAAACTGGCACATTCATTAAGAGTGTTTCAATAAAGGAACCATGGGATATTGTAAGTATGACCAGCAATGTTTCTTTGGCACTTTAGTTAAAGTTTACATACAGTCATGTCAGACTTGTAGTACTCCACCCACTGAACTTCATCGTCATGTTACTCTGGATGGAAAACACTTCCTCAATCAGAAAGAAGTTGAAAGCTGAGAAAAACTTTCACATGCCTCTTAATAACTGATCAGTGCTTCACCAATGGAGCTTCTTGACTTGGATGAGAATGTAGGTGGCATGATTTGTAAGTTTGTGGATGACATAACATTGGTGGTGTAGTGGGCAGTTAAGAAGGTAGTCTAAGGTTACAGGATAAAGAATAATTAGGAAAGTGGGCAAGGGAATGGCAGCTGAAGTTTAACTATGATAAGTGTGAAGTGGTGCATATTGGGAAGTTAAACCATACATAGTATGGTTACTATGGTATGAAGACATATGCAGTGAATGGCAGAGCCCTAGGGAATTTTATGGAACAGAGAAAACCTGGGTGCAAGTACATAATTCCCTGAAAGTGTCAACATATCTATGAAGAAGATATATGGTCCGTTTGCTTTCATTGGCTAAGTCATTGAGTAATGAGTTGGGATGCCACGTTAAAGTTGTATAAATCATTCTTTTGGCCGCACTTTGAGTATTGTGTGCAGTTCAGGTCACCACATGTAGGAAGGATGTGATTGTTACAAGATATTGGTGAGATTTGGTTGCCAAGCTAAAGGAAGGATGACATTAAGCTGGAAGGGGTGCAGTAAAGATTCACAAGGATATTACGAGGACTGGAGGGCTTGATTTTATAAGGAGAAACTGGATATGCTGGGACTATTTTTACGTGCAAGCACACAAGGCTGGGAGATGACTTTATGGAGGTATATAAAATCTTGAGGGGCATAAATAAGGTGAACGGCCAGTCTTTTTTCCAGTTAGAGGACTAAAATTCTACGGCATAGATTTAAGATGAGAAGGGAAAATTTAGAAGAGACCTGAGGGGGGTATTTTTCCAGCGGGTGGTGAGTATGTGGAACAACCTGATGGTGGAAGTGGTAGAGAAGGGTACAATTGCAATGTTAAAAAGGCATTTAGACACAAACATGGACAGAAAAGATTTAGTGGGATATGGGGCAAATGCAGACAGTTCTAGCTCAGGTAGGCAACTCAGTTGGCACAGACAAGTTGGACCAAAAGGCCTGTTTTCCTGCTGAGAATTTAATGTCTTGGATCAGACTCTGCAAATGAAAGAAAATGTCAAAAAGGATTGGCATTATAGTACTACAATCAGGGACCTAAACAGTTGAGATAGTGATTAAGTTGCATTTCTTCCAAACTAGTGTACTGCATTCAGTGTTCACAATTCTCTAATTGGATAAATCAAACTCATATTGGGGTTTGTTGTGCAGAGCACCTGCGCTCACTCTCCAGCAATGTTCCCGAGCTAATATTGCCTGCCTTTTTGCCTGCGGTCTCCCGCACTATTACAAAGCATGTATCAGTAAGTCAGACCATGCAACATTTTACAGACATTACAACATTAAAAATACTTAGCACAGACAAAAGAGCTTAACTCCCCATTACTATCACATTAGAGAGTGGTAGTCAGGAAGGTTTCCTGTGTTCCACTCATTGGCCTCCTCCATGTTCTCTCCTACCGAGACTGATTTTATAAAGGATTCCCACACGTGAAACATTAACAGTTTCTCCTTCACAAATGCAGCCTGACCTGCTGTCTTTTTCCAACAAAATTTTCTTTTTATTCCAATCATGTTGAAACTGACCAAGGATTTCTGGAATGCATCAATAATGGGAAGCCTGATCAGCATTCTTTTAACAAGCCAAAAGCTAGTGAAACCAACCGTATAGCTGATTTCTTTCTCCCCCACTGGAAACTAATGCAGCTGGCTCACCTCAGACTTGTGATCAAAGATGGTCAACTTGGGAACACCATTATGAGGCTTGAAAGAAATTAAAACTACTCATGGCTCCTAAATGCTGTTTCATGGGAATTTTGTTTTAAATTTCCAGACCTACAATCATCAACTGTTCTTCGACAGAGATACAATTATACATACAGAACAACTGGCACATCGAACATTTTGCTGTCACATTTACAAAATGGTACAATGTCCTGAAGATGAAGATGGAAATAAAGATTGATATATCCTAGGTTGTTTCTTTTATTTACAATGAAAATAATTTGCTCCTGCATTTGTACTGTGGAAGCTGCAGTATGAACAAGGGTTAAGATAGTTGTACAGTACAATGTGGAAACTGTTGTACGACAAAGGTTAGGATAGCTGTACAGCACCACAACCTTTAGGTATTCATTGACGCACATCAATGTTCCTGATAGGTATTCATTGATGTACCCCAATGTTTTGGGATGGGTATTCCTTGACGCACTCTACAAGGTTCTTGATATTAAAAATTAAATAAAGGATTAAATAGCATGTAGGTTTATTTGTATTCGTGTTATAGCATTTGTATATTAATGTGTTGAGAACGAATTATTGATAAGAAATTAGAAAGTGCTCACAATTTCAAGGGTCAAAATCTGTATAAAAAGTTGACCATTCTGATTGGAATTTTGGAGTAGTACAGTAACTGGGACAGTGCCGCTCTCCTTCTGCACAAGTAAATAAAGTGTGTCTGGAAAATGAATGCAAGTTGTCAGAGTCCAGTTGATTGGCGTCGACAGTACAACTGTAGTTGTAAAGTTTGAGCTCGTAGGTGGGAGGAATCAATATACAAATATTTTACGTAAACTCCAAATTGTTATTTTATATATATTTTTAAGACTCTTAGGAAAGGTTTAGCGTAATATGGGCCAAACACGGGCAAATGGGACATCTAGGTCAGCATGTATGAGTTGGGCCGAAGGTCTTGTTTCCACGCTGTATGACTGTGTCACAGAGATATGACTGTCAAGAGATATAGTCATATAGCGTGGAAACAGGCCCAACTTGCCCACACCGACCAACACGTCCCATCTACACTAATCCCATCTGCCTGCGTTTGGCCCGTATCCCTCTAAACCTGTCCCACCCATGTACCTGTCTAAATATTTCTTAAACGCTGCGATTGTACCTGCCTCAGCTACCTCCTCCGGCAGCTCATTCCATACACCCACTGCTCTTTGTGTGAAAAAGTTTACCCCTCAGGTTCCTATTAAATCTATCCCCCCTCACCTTAAACCCGTGTGACTGTGACTAAAAAGAAATGTACAATTGCTTGAGGGATGAGTTTCTTGTAAAAAAAATAGATACTTGCAGCTTTGAATGATGTTTTAAGTTGGACGTGAGGTAAAGATCTAAGCTCTGGAAATGTGCAAGGGCAAAATTGCTGTGGATGAAATACAGCAAGGGCTCTCCAGGCTGATTCTTAGGATGGCAGGGGTGTCCGATGGAGAGGCATTGAGCGATTGGGACTCTATTCTTTAGCATTTAGAAGGGAGGTGACTATTCAATCATAAACTTTGCGGGGTAGATGCGAGGAGGTTTCCCAGCCAAGGAGTCAAGAGCTGGAAATCAGAGTCTAAAAGTGGTGGGTCGTTTAAGACTGAAATGAGGAGAAATCCTTGAAATTTATTATCCCAGAGGGTTGTGGAAGTTGAGAAATTGATTACATTTAAAACAGAGGTAGATATATTTCTGCACATTGAAGGAAATGAGGGATGTAGGCATAGGGAAGGAAAGAAAGATCGAAGTGAAGATCAATTATGATTTTGTCAAATAACCTACTTTTGCTCCTATTTTATGGTCTTTAAAGACAGCAGATAAACTCTGCAGTTTGAGCAATGCAGTATGAAAAATGCTTAACAAAACAATTTGAACAAAATACATTTATATAGCAGAATGTTTAACAAAATCCAAAGGGAGAACCAAGTTTGAAATAATCCCATAAAATGCTTGTGTTGCATTTAACAACATTGGAGCATGAATTGCAACTTTTAAGAATATGACTGAATTCTAACAACCTATGAATGTATTTATAAATTCCTTTAAAAATATTTGCTCTTTGGCAAAACACATTAAAATTAAAACGTAAGCCAAAAGGAATTGGCGTAAAACTTAAAAGTACAGTACTGGAGTTAACTACAGCCTTAAAATAAATATCCTGCTCCCACAGATATATAGAACAATATAGACTCTTCAACCCACAATGTCATAAGTTCTCTTGCGAAGAAAAAAACAGCTACCTACATATTAATTCTCTTTAAAAAACAACCAATCCTGTAAATGCAAGTATATAATTGAGGTTATCAAGTGGGTACCTCCCTTCATTGGTACCCACTTGATAACTTCATTTTGTTGAGTTAGGCCCACGACACCTCGGGAAGGCTCAACAGTTGGTTATGACATCCCAAAACAACCCTTCCCAATACCTGCTCTCACCACCTATGCAACCAGTATCTACTAAAGGAAGCCGCAGCCAATTAGCTCACTCTAACAAATGCTATACACCCACATCCGATCTTCCACTAATCCAAGCCCATCATTAAGCTTGTAACAAATATCACCCTTGCACAAGACCAGGATACACTTGCAGACTACAATTAAAAAGAAATACACATACTGCATGTCATACGTTTCCTTTCTGCCCCCAACTGACACTATTTCTCCACCAATCCACCTTCTGCCTTGCTCTGCTGCCTCTGACATTTGTTTTACAGCCTGACGCAAACTCTGTCCGCAAATTCTTAGCTCTCCAAATAGCGACGTGGTCGATCTCGCTATGAAACCTCTACAACCCACCTCTACTGGACGGACTCTTGCTCTCCATCCTCGCTGCTCAACTTCTGCTGCCAACTCTACATATCTAAGCCTTTTCCTTTCATAAGCCTCATCCACCAAGTTTTCCCAAGGCACCATCAGTTCTATAAAATACACCATCCGCTGACTAACTGACCATAACACTATATCAGGCCTCAAACTCATAGTAATTATTTTCTGTGGAACAACAAGCTTTCCTGCTAAATCTACCCGCATCTCCCAATCACTGGCTCCCAGTAACTGGCCTGACTCATACCTATCTGTAAACTTCTCTCCTCTACCTTTCTCTCCCTCACGGACAGAATGAATTGCTGCACTCCCAGTCCTGATGCCCATTGTGTAACAGTGCCCCATTGTGGCAGAGGGACCTAAAGATAGTCTGCTGTTGAAAAATTGTTCTTAAAATGAATTAAATCCACAAAATGTTATGAGACATTTAGGTAATGCAGGAAAGTTAGTTTTATTGTATTCAACATTTTTCAGTATTGGATCTATTACACACCCTTCCATCCCTATCCCTACCTCCAACTTTACATTTCAGTCCTCTTCTTTCCTTACCCGACATTCTTTTGTCTCATTCTCAGCTCGTCTGTCACTTCCTGCATTCATCTGCCAATTGCACCCCCCCCCCAAACCTACACCACTTGCCAGGCTTTGTCCTGCCCCCACCTCTCCTTTCCAGCTTTCTCCACTCCTACTCCAATCAGTCTGAAGGGTCCCAAGCCAAGACATCCTCTGTCCATCCCCATCACAGATGAATGAATGAATGAATGAAACTTTATGATACTTAACTATCACGTGATATGTCACAATGAGATTCTTTGTTTTTGCATTCACAAGGTATACAAAGAATTGCCACATACCGGGTGCCGACAAAGTTACAAAGTATTCCATTTAGTCCCCAATGGTCTCCCTTAGTTCTCAGCGGGTCCCCCGCCTTGGTTCCCCATTTGTTCTCGGCAGTCACCCCACACGCCAGATCCATCTGTTCTCTGCTGTGCATCTGACCGCCGGCACCCTGACTCCCTTCAGCACTTTGTCTTTTACTCATGATTCCAGCATCCATAGTTTCTTGTCTCTCCCATAACTCCAAGATGTTTGAAAACTTGGCAATCAAAATGAATGGCAATTGAATATAAAGGATGCCAAGTGGTCAACGTAAATATAAATTGATCATAATTTATGAAATATGAAAAAAAAAATAACAGTGCGTATGTTATTGCTGAATAATTGGCACTTCCAAGTTTTAGAGTAAAGCCTGAAATTTAATTAGACCCAATACAATCTTTAGCTCCTCTAATTCAGCAAGTGATAATCAATTTAAAATCAAACATAAAATACAGAGTAGAGGCACGAATTATCAATGCTAAATAAATCATTTGCTTAGTAGTCACATTATCAAATGCACAGCAGTCCTTAGTTTACAAACTCAAGGTTGGGTCAAAGCCTCGAACAGAAGATAAACTGGACAAAATACTGGAGTAACTCAGCGGGGCAAGCATCATCTCTGGAGAGAAGGAATGGGTGACATTTTGGGTCGAGACTCTTCAGACTCTAACAGAGTTGGGCCGAGGACGGAGCCTCTGGGACAGGCTGCGCCGCCGAGAACAAAGGGGGACCTGGAGTGGGGGGCTGCCGAGACCAGAGGGGGACCCGACATAGGGGGCCATCAAGATTAAAGGGGGACCCGACATAGGGGACCACCAAGAACAAAGGGGGACCTGGCGTGGGGGTGAAGAAGGGATAAGTACATTTTGCAACTGCGGCGACTCTTTTGTGTACTTTGTATGCAAAAACAAAGAATTTTTCACAGCACCTAGCCAGGTATAAGTAACAAAAAGTATCATCATCATCGGCTGTGTTCCCTCGACCAGCGCAACGCTGGACGCGCATTGCTACATTTCCCCATGGGAAATTAGAAACCACTTTGTGAAATTCTCAAAACAATCTGCAAGTATCTCCTCGAGCTTCTGGGAGATTGGCCCTTTAAATCTCATCCCCAACACTCGTTCTCATCCCTCTACACTTCTAAGCGAGCACATCATAAATTCAAAGATATAACATCGCAATTACATTTCCTGCAATCTGTGATCTTTTTTAAGATGAAAAGATGTGCATCCATTTCACTTTGTATTATTCTGCACCTGTTCTCAAACATAGTTATTCTCAAACATACCTCCAAAGATGTTATATTTTCTTACCAAGGCCAACCATCTTGTCCCAAACTATAATGTATATTCTTGTATATATTACCCTCAGTTTCCTCTCAATGTCTACCCTTGAATCTCCTGCCCAAGCAGACAGATATATATTTTTTAAACACTTCCTTTCTGAATTTCAACCATCCTGTACCCAAGGCAACTCCTGATAGCACAGTTTCTCATAATCCGTACAATAATGCTTTCTATCAAATAGCAAAACTCAAATTGGAAGTTCTACCATCAGACTGGACTGTTTAAATTTAGAAATTGTATTGAGAAGATCGTGGAAAGCTTTATTTTTTGCTGGTGGTGTTGCTATTGGCAACAGCTTAGAATCTGCGATGCAATTATAAGGTCACTGTTCAGCAACATTTTAGACAAACCAATATTCATAGAGTTCTGTGCAATTATGTCAGATTTTGTAAAAAAAAATAAGGGCCATCATTTTCTTTCCCTTTGTTCATTGCATGAAAATAGCAACACTTATGAATTGTAAAGAACAAAATGTCCTTCATTCTGGTACTGCTAATTCACTCCTTTTTCATCATCTCAGAACTTCAAGGTAAGAGGCCAAGACACATTTTCTTTTTAGCAACTTTTTTTGAACACATTCAGAATGAAAAAAAGACATTAAATCATAAATATAATTACAAGACTGTTTTGGCTTTATTCTTCATGAATCGAAGAATACACTATTTTATGTAGTGTATATTTCATAATCCAGAGATGCCAGTAGAGCAGTTAAATTAATGGACTAGTGATCTGCAGACAGGAGTTCATTGCCCACCATGTGAGCTGTAAATTGTAAGAGAGACACAAGAGACTGCAGGTGCTAGAATCTGGAGCAAAAGACAGACTGCTGGAGGAAATCAAGGGGGGGATAAAGATGTCGGGACCCTCCTTCAAGTTGTTTTTTTGCTGTAAAATCTGAGTTCAGTTAATATTCTGGAATACAATTCAAAAAGCTGTTGTTTTTGTTGATGGTGACCACAAAAATAGAGGGAGTAAAAAACCGCACCTGGTTCACAAAAGCTTTTAGGAGAGATAATCCTGGAAAATGGATGACCCCAGAATGCATTGTTTGTCTCATAGACTTCTGAAACCATTCAGCTGTATCAATAGCACTATGTTAAAAGGGAATATGAATATAAAAGTGGATGGACCACATGGAGATGACGCAAGTGCTGAATCTAGACATGACATAGTTGCTCCTAGGCGAGTTGACCAGGTGAAGAACTGGAGACGGTGAATGGTGAAGAACTGCAGACGGTGAATGGTGAAGAACTGGAGACGGGGACAAGCTAATCACAAGTAAACTGACCGTAACATTACTGAACACTATCAAATGAATGAGCTATTTACAAGTGGAACTCACAACCAGCAAGATGCCAAATTTCTTTAATACAATCTCTGGGTACCACTGCAGGTCACCATTGAGCAGACATTTTACTGGACCTGTGGTGTATATATTGTGACTACAGGAGCAGCCAAGGGTCAGTGTATATATTGTGACAGGCTACTTACATCTTGACAGCCCAAAAACATTTCGCCATTTAAAAGCCTAAGATCTAACGTATGATGGAAAATGCTCCACCTGCCTGGATAAATGCAGTTCCAACACTCAAGAATCTTGACACTAAGACACTTGGTTATGTTTACATGACCTTAATAGCTGGTAGACTGGAAGTTTAATGATAAACTACTTTCACCGTTAAAATGCCAAGAGATAAATTGCAAAAATAATAGCGCAGCGGTAGAGTTGCTGCTTTACAGCGAATGCAGCGCCGGAGACTCAGGTTCGATCCTGACTACGGGTGCTGCACTGTAAGGAGTTTGTACGTTCTCCCCGTGACCTGCGTGGGTTTTCTCCGAGATCTTCGGTTTCCTCCCACTCCAAAGACGTACAGGTATGTAGGTTAATTGGCTGGGTAAATGTAAAAATTGTCCCTAGTGGGTGTAGGATAGTGTTAATGTGCGGGGATCGCTGGGCGGCACGGACTTGGAGGGCCGAAAAGGCCTGTTTCCGGCTGTATATATATGATATGATATGATATTAGACTTCCAAGAGATGACTCTGCACTTTTATTAATTTAAACATTGTCAAGCAGTAATTTGTGGTTGTCTATCTAATGATCACAAATTATATTTTCAACACTTGGTCATTAGGAAATTATTTTTGTTCCAGAATTTCTTTGATTCATCTCCATTATGGAATTTGCAGTCACATCTCTTATTGTGCAAATAAAATGCTAGGATGTTTTAGTTCAGAATACCTTTGAAATGAAGGTGGGAATATTATTTTTAAACATTAAAATATATTAAAAACTACTTACACATCTTTCTTGACATAAAACAGATCTGTATATATAAACAATAATTAACTTTTCCAAGAGTTGTTTGGAGAATAAAATTGGCAAGCACATACAATGAGCTGGTAGGAAATAATGTCTCTAGGCTCACAATGCTGTGGTCCAAATTGAGTGTGGCGACATGGACGGAGTGTGAAAGGGATTGCTCATGTAGGTACTAATGTTTGCAGAGAAAGCTTCGTAGAATTGAATATAAGAACATGAAAGAACATCCAGTTTCCTGTACAACTGTAGCTGACTGGGATGCATGGTGCACCTATGGGAAGCAAAGTCAAGCGGTGGCACAGCGGTAGAGTTGCTGTCTTACAACACCAGAGATCTGGATTCGAGCCTGACCTGACCTCAGGTGCTGTCTGTACAAAATTTGTACAGTCTCCCTGCGACCTCATGGGCTTTCTTTGGGTGCTCCAGCTTCCTCCCATATTCCAAAGACAGGCAGTTTTGTAGGTTAATTGGCTTCTGTAAATTGTCCCTAGTGTGTAGGATAGAACTAGTATACGGGTGATTGATGGTCTCCGTGGACTCGGTGGGTTAATGGACCTGTTTCCACGCTATATCTCTAAGCTAAACTGTTTTGCTTTGGGTCTCAAGGCATCCAAGTTTGTTGAACTGGGGTACTGTGCTGCACTATGAGGGAAAGCACTTTTGAGAAAAGATGATCTATTTGCAGGATTCATCATCTCTGAAAATTAATAAGGAGAAAAGACACCATACAATAGTTTTTTTGGGGGGGTTGGGGAGGAGAGACAAGAGATAGTGCATGGATATTCAGAAGGTTGAACAAGCAATCAAAAAATGAAAATGGAGACACAAGAAAGTCACAAGTCCATTTCCATCCATAGATGCTGCCTGACCATTTGTTTCTTAACCTGAATTTTATTTCTTGCTTGGAAATGAAACTATTTGGCAGGCGAATGCCACAGTGATGAGGTGCAGGTTGTGATGGGTTGGTTGAATGGTTTGATGGTGGCTGCACTTCTGATCTGTAGAAATAAGTGGCAATGGGGAATTTCATGATCATCGAAATAAATAGGCATATTGCAGCTACAACTGAGTATCACAAAAGCCTGGACGGATACAAAAGAGTTTGGAATGAGATAGTTAGCAGAGTAGAAAAAGTCAATATTGTGAAAACAAACAGATAGCCGCTGGATGTTGTACATGGATGTTGAGATCATGGATTTTATTTGGAATGAGGCAAGTTCAGTAAAATAGTTACTGTTCCTGCTCTCCTTTGAAGTAATAATCCTTACAACCTTAAAATTAACAATCTCAAGGGATCAAGTATCGATACTGCTTAAAAGGATAAATCTAAAAATAAATCTTTTGAAGGTCTTTTAGGAGTGATAACTTGGAAGTTATTTTTCAGAAACATTTTTTGAAATACTGCTACGGTGTACATGAAAGGCATTGCATTCGTGGCTGCTTAAAATATTTAAGAAATAAATCAATGCTGAAAGGGAGAAGATAGTACATTAAGTACTTACCAAGGGCTGCAAAAGTATAAACTAGTATGTTATGGGTAACAAGAGAGGAGATGGCTGTGGGCCTGACTGGGATTTTTGTAATTCCGTTAGCCACAGGCGAGGCACTGGAAGACTGGAGACAGCTAATGGTGTGCTGAGGTACTGGAAGACTGGAGATAGCTAATGGTGTGCCTTTATTTAATAAGGATGTCAGGGATAAGACAGGGAACTATAGGCTGACCAGTCTTAATCAGAGAAAATTATTGGAAGGGATCTTGATAGACAGGATGTATTTACATTTAGTAAAATGAGAACTGATTAAGGATAGTTAGTGTGGTTTTGTGCATGTCTGATGAATTTGATTGAGGTTTTTTTTGAAGAGGAAATGTAGAGAATTGACAGGGCATGGCAGTGGACAGTATCTTCATGAACTTCAGCAAGGCCTGCGGCAGATGGAATTTAACTCGGTCAAAACAAAATTGTTGTATTTTGGGAAGTTAAACCAGATCATAAAATACACAGTGAATGGCAGAGCCCAGGAGAGTGTTGTTGAACAGAGACACCTCAGGCGACAAGTAGTGTAGGAAAATAGCTGCAGATGCTGGTACAAATCGAAGGTATCACAAAATGCTGGAGTAACTCAGCAGGTTACCTGATGATGATGATGATGATGAGGCTGCAGATGCTGCCTGACCTGCTGAGTTACTCCAGCATTTTGTGATACCTTCGATTAGGCGACAAGTACATAATTCCCTGAAACTGGCAACAGATAGACTGGGTGGTGAAGGAGGAGTATGGAACGTTTGCCTTCACTGGCCGCGGCAGAGAGTACAAAAAATGGGACGTCATGTTAGTTATGCAAAACATAGATCAGGCTGCACTAGAGTCCAGTTCTGGTCACCACACTACAGGAAAGATGTGATTAAGCTGGAGAGGGTGCAGAAAAGATTCAATGGATGTTGTCTGGATTGGGAGGTTACATTTTAGAATATGAGTACGCCGTGTCTATTTTATCTGGAGCAATGATAGGTGAAAAGATAGTGGTATGTAAAACTGGAAGAGGCATAGATGGGGTATTTCCCCATGGTAGGGGTGTCTAAATCGAGAGGGCATAGGTTTAAGGTGAAAGGAAGAAGGTTGAAAGAGGATCTGATGGGCACATTTTTCACACAGAGTAGTTGGTATCTGAAATGGGCTGCCTGAAGAGGTAATAGAGGCAAGACCAGTCGTAACATTTAACAGGTTCTGGAATGAAGAGGGCATGGGGGGTATGGAATGAATGCAGGCAAGTGGGATTAGTATGGAGAGGTGTAATTGTTAGCAGTGGCGTGGAGGGCCGAGGATCAGGTTTCTACGCTGTACAAATCTTGAACTGTTGTGGAGTGCTATAATTATCACATGGATCATCATATAATTTGTAAAGTTACGAAATGAGTTTAAATAGAAACATAGAAAATAGGTGCAGGAGTAGGCCATTCAATATGATCATGGCTGATCATCCAGCTCAGTAACCTGTACCTGCCGTCTCTCCATACCCCCTGATCCCTTTAGCAAAAAGGGCCACATCTAACTCCCTCTTAAATATAGCCAATGAACTGGCCTCAACTACCTTCTGTGGCAGAGAATTCCACAGACTCACCACTCTCTGTGTGAAGAAATGTTTTCTCATCTCGGTCCTAAAAGACTTCCCCCTTATCCTTAAGCTGTGACCCCTGGTTCTGGACGTCCCCAACATCGGGAACAATCTTCCCACATCTAGCCTCTCCAACCCCTTAAGAATTTTATATTTTTGTACCACAAGCTGTACCAATGAACTAAAGAGCCGTAATGCGCCTGAAGTGTTACACGTATTTTTAAAAAATAGTTCTGCTCCTTCGCTCCTCTGCCACTCGTACTCCGTTGCTGAGTCACGGTGCCGGCGACACAACAGCCGAGAGGAAACTGCAGCTGGAACCATCTCGGAAGTTGCATCAAAACAACTTGAATTCTCATAATCGACAACAATGCAATTGCTTGTGTATTTGATTTCCAGATTTGCAATTAAAACAATACAATGGGCTCCTTGTCAGTTTACTTAGTAATCCACTCTGCCTGAAGTATAAAACAAACACTCACCAGTCTGAACCAAAACATCCCCCACATTCCTTCTCTCCTGAGATGCTGCCTGACCCGCTGAGTTACTCCAGCACTTTGTGTCCACACACTCACCAGATGTGTTTGGCATGATTAACTCGCGCATGTGCAACCTATAAAAAGTTTTAAAAAGAACTAAAACGTATTTTTCAAAAGTGAGAAATCTTCGTTTACAGGACGTGGTCTTGAGGGGGGGGGGGGGGGGGGGCGACGAGGGGGCGATTTTAGTGTGCGTCGTCAAGATGTTACATGTCAAGTCTCTTCGAAAACCTTACACAACCCTGCAGCAGAGGCTCTGGGCACTCGGACCCCGGCCCGGTGCACACACCTCTCCACACCCCTCCACCCGCCCCTTCCACAGACCACTGCTTGTTGCACAGCCACCATCCCTTCCGCTCGCTACCCGACAGCAGAACTTCCATCCGAATCCGCCAATACATGGAGAAATTCCGGCAATTCGTGGCGTTTCTCTTGGCCGCCCTGTTGTTGGCGATTCTCTCCATCGCCACGGTTGTGATCTGGGTACTTCTTTGGAGAGGGGGTCTGGCATGGGACGCGGGACTGCTTGAATTTAACTGGCACCCAGTGCTCAGCACAACAGGGTTCGTCGTCCTTAACGGATTCGGTACGTTTGGGGGCAACGAGGGAGGAGATAGATTTGGGGTCGGGGGATAGATGTGTGGGCGGCGAGGGCAATGGTACGAAACTACTTAATGACTGTGTTCTCCTAGACGTAGGAACTTTATGCCCACCGGACATAAACAGTGTTTGAGGTAATAATTTTACCAATCTCGCCTCATTCCAGAATTCAACAGGGATTGTGCTTGCGTATTTCCGTTGAATCGTCCTCACTTAAAAAGTTACCAAATTAGTAATAACTAGTCTAAAACTTTGGGAGTTTTATCTAATTTATGGGATTGCTTCACCGGTAAATATGTGAGGCCAGAAAAGAAGCATTTGCTGCACTCTAGTAATTTGCTAAACTCAGTAATTTTTAAATTGTCAAAATTTTGTTTTACATCTAAAGAAATAACCACGGCTGAAATAGTAAAATAGGCTCAAATTCAACTTGCAAACTGATGAAGGAATGTAGGAAGTGCTTGTACTCCCCAGAAGTTAGTATAAACTCACCATACGAAAAATATTTCGTGCATTAGGACTTGGATAAATATGCAATTGTCTCATGTATCAGTAATCATCTCAAGTAGGAGTTATCTCCAGGTGTTAGTTCTTGTTAATTGCCAAAATCCATTCCAAAACGTAGAAAATTATTTTAAATGTAGCTGAAATATATCAACTTTCCCATTCCCACTTTTTCAATCAAATTGCATTATTACTAAACTGTTTCTGTTTGTGATATTGGGAATTTCATGTAGCTGCAGATTTACTTCCTTCAGTAAGGATATTTTAATTTCTTTCAGCACTGATAATTTATAGACTACCATGGACATGGAATCTCAGTAAACCTCTCATGAAGAACATTCATGCTGGCCTGAATATTACAACCTTTATTCTTATGGTCATTTCACTTATGGCAGTTTTTGACTTTCATAACTCTAAGAAGATTCCCAACATGTACAGTTTACACAGCTGGATTGGATTGGCTGCAATTATTATGTACACTTTGCAGGTAAGTGATTTTTCCATCCAAATGTAAAAGCTTAAATACAAACCACATTAAAAATAAAACAGTTTAATAGTGAGTGAATAAAGTGTATAAGTACATTTTATATTAGAAATGAAGAGGTTGATGGTGCAGAAGGCCCATTGGAGTTGATTTATTGCACCAAACCACTTCAATATTAACTTATTATAGTGTCACACAGAACAGAAACATGGTGAATCAACAATTAAATCTACAATTCATTCAATGGCACCTGTTTTAGAAAATTAACTGATCAGTTATTTGGTATTCTCTAATTATACAAGAATTTCATGATTATTCATAATGTGGCTCAATTTCCATCCAATCCTTTAAACATTAAAAAAACAGATAATCTATTCTCTTGTATAGACATTGTAAGTTTCACTTAAAAGAAACCTGATTATTTATGCTTAAACATCGTATAACTATGGAATACGTTGAGTAGATTCTTACATGGTAAAGTTTTTTTTTCTACCTTGCAGGTAGTATTAGGGTTGTGCATTTTTTTGCTGCCATTCACTCCCATGTATATCAAGACATTTTACATGTCAATCCATGTGTTTGCTGGTCTATTCATCTTCGGAATGGGGATAATTGCAGCTGAAATGGGAATAACTGAAAAACTTATTTTCACTCTGTAAGTATAAACTGCTGTTATTATAATGGTCTGAATAATTGTGGCAATTACTATAGATATAGAATGACAGGATTGACTGCACCCAAATAATCCACGACTTAAGGAGCATAATCCATATTTCAGATTTTAATTTCTTCATGGGTAAACTAAGTAAAATTTACCATCCAATTACAATTTGTGGTAAATAGGTATTTCTTTAATCCATCCTTCCATCAAACATGATTTGACTGGGAATGGTGGATAAATTGTTTCAATTTTATTAAAATCTTAATTGCAAATTTAATTCTTATTCAATATTTTTTTAATTCTTATCATTTCAATAGTGTGTTATCTTTAACAAAGTAATAAACTATGCAGATTTAGAACAGAACAGCAGTTACAGGCCCTTCGGCCCACAATGTCTGTGGTGACCATGATGCCTCTGAACTAATTTCCTCTGCCTGCATATGATCCACATCCCTAAGCTCTGCATATCCATGTGCCTATGTAAAAGCCTCTAAACACTACTTCAGATCTACCTCCACTCCACCACCCTCCCCTGATGGTGCATTCCAGGCATACACATCTCCTTTAAACTTTGTCCCCCCTCATAAAGTTATGCCCTCTAGTTATCCAAAACAAAATTTGTGAAACGAGATTGAATTCTTTCTTTCTGTTTATTTTTCTTAGTCCCACATCCCACTCAGTAACCCCAAACACAATGCCAACCTTCATGATTACTTGCTATTTTAAGATGTAGAGGGAAGAGCAGCTCATCTCTTGATGCTGCTTGATTCAGTTTACAAAATTGTCTCAAACTTGATTCTCTCCTAAAATAATGCACTTGGAAATACTCAATCCTGAATTTGTATTTTTATTGGTGAATATTTGAACATTTTCAGATGACAAACAAATATATATATTCAATGAAAAGCAGAACTTCTGCTATTACTGTTATACTTCATACTTTTTTTCTCTTCCAGGCGCTCAGGAAGTAATGTCACACTCCCATATTCCCAGTCACCTCCTGAGGCTATATTGGTCAATGTTCTTGGAATTTTTATTTTAGTCTTTGGAGGATACATCTTCTGGATTGCCACACAACCAGAATGGAAACGCCCACTGGAACAGGTAACAGACAACACAAACACAGAAGGATCTATCTTAAACAAAACAAATACTTCTGCTGAAATCGGTTTGGACAGTGCTTTAGAAAATACACCAAGATTTAGACAAATCAACTTAGATGATGTGGACCAGAGGGCGACATTCTAAGAAATGAATTGTAATTTGCTCTATTGCTGTTTTGAGTTTTTTGAAATAATTTTAATTATTTACAATCTAATAGTATTGTGGGCAAAAATAACCAGCATTAACTATCTTAAATGCCAGCTAAGGAGCTTGTTTTCCTAGAACACAGTATAAAAATTGGCTAAAAAGTTTCTCTTCAGTATGATCAGTATTAAAAATATCATTGTATTTACACCATTGGTTTATATTTTCTGCATTAATAACATTGACATTTTCCCCTGAATGTATTTATGTATTTCCTGCATGCGTTTATGTAGTGAGAAGGACCAAAATACTTCTAAATTCCACTATGTAATCTTTTCACTTGTGTTGATATATTCGTGTGAAATGTGCTGTGAAGTAAATATTTTACATTTATGATATCAAATGCATTTTGGCATCACTTTAAAGAATATACCATTTTAACTATTGCCATCTTCAATATTATGGTGCATTGTATACATTGACTCTATATATTTGTAAATATATTATTGCATGTCCCTTGATATTGCGTGCGTTGAACCAATTCCGTAACCATATGGTTCAACGCAAGCAATATCAAGGGACAGCTCCTCACCATTTTCAAAATCAACTTACGAGGATAATTATCAATGAGCAGAACGAGAGAATGGGCGGCATGATGGCGTAGCAGTAGAATGCGGCCTTACTGTGCCAGAGTCCCGGGTTTGATCCTGACTACGGGTGTTGTCTGTGTGGAGTTTGTACACTCTCCCCCGCGACCTGCGTGGAATTATTCCGGGTGCTCCGTACAGGTTTGTAGGTTAATTGGCTTTGGTAAAAAAATGGTAAATTGTCCCTAGTGTGTCAGGTCGTGTGTGTGCGGAGATCGCTGGTTGGCATGGACACGGTGAGCCGAAGGGCCTGCTTCTGCGCTGTATCTCTAAACTAAACTAAAAGAGGTAAACGGAGCTTAATTGAATTGGGTACCTCTGTACTTTAATTACAGTGGGTGGAGGATTTTGTTGGCACTAAAAATTGGCCTACTGTGCAGTAGTCTAGACAGTTTTGTAGTACTGCTATGACAATGCACCCACGCTAGAGATAAGGGGAAGCAGGATGGTATAGAATTCTAACAATGCTCTGAACTTTGGATCTTTTCTGCACAAAAGCAATGCAGATTGTCCAGGTCCTAACAATCTTCTAAGGCACCCCCCCTAAACACCATGGCTGAGTATTCACAGCCAGATACACTCTCAGAAATGTTTTGACAGCTAACAAGTCCTCTTGTGCACTTCTCTTCCGTACGCTTGTTCCACCAGCATTCTTAAGGTTCAGAGCCATGAAACATCGTAGATTAAAACCAGAGTGCAGAAAATAAGCAGGATGTCAGGTAATATCTGTGAAGAAAAAAGAGTTAATGTTTCAGGTCATTTTGCACTCTTTTGTCTCAAGTGGAATGCAGGATTAGAGGTTCAACTTAAAAATCAATTTCTCACAACAGAACACTTGCATGTGTGCATTCTGAAGCCAAATTCCAGAATCATCTTCAAGTCATTTACTGAAACAGAAGCAAGAATCAGTCTTACACTTAACATCCATGAAACAATTAAATTTCCTTTGCTGTACAATACCAATGCAAGACCCTGTAAAAATATTTTGGGAGCAACCCCTCAAGACTGTTTTCAATAACAACATTTCCCATTGCCTTCAGTGCATCAAAAGGTCTTGCACGAAGCTCACGATTTACTGGATTATGCTTGCACTTGGCCATCCTGTGTACTTTTGACTCAGTGGCACATGTAGGACATGGACATCGGAAAGCCACTTGTTTACAATCCATCAGGGCAGAATTGACCCATTGAGTCTGCTCTGCCATTTGATTAAGGCTGACCTATTTTTCCCTCCAAGCCTTTGATGCCCTTACTCATCAAGAACCTATCAATCTCCACTTTAAAAATACCCAATGACTTGGCCTTATGGGGTAATGACTTGGTGGGTAAACTGACATGTCATAATAGAAGAATACATACAATGCATTCTGCCCCATAAAGTCAACTTTGGAGGGGCGTGTCCAATGCTTGGCTGAGTAGACATAACTTTTCAGCACTCCCGAAAACAAAGCCCTAAACTGCTAAAAAAAGACGAAGTAAAGGAATCAAGTACTTTAAATTAAATCAGAAAGAATACAGAACGTGCAGATGCCTTCCAAGAAAGTAAAAGGAGGAGTACAACTGCCACAGAAGCAAGCAAAGGAATCAAGGAAAAAAATCGAAGGAAGGCCCACAGCTCTGATGGAGCAGGGGACTAGATTTGGTGACCCCTCGGCAGGCGGTGAGTCTGGGGAGGGTTCCGGTATGAAGCTGGAATCTACTACTCCCAGCAAGCGCTCTTTGACTCGGGTCAAAATACGAGGGAGTCGCCGTGAGTTACCAAAAAAGCCCACTGTTTGCCGAGAGGCTGCTGATGTTTTGTCTGTTTTGTCTGGAGTTTTGTCTGGAGTTTCGGACTCGAGTGACGATGAGGTAACGGGAGACTCCACTAGCAGTGGAAGTGGAAATGAAGAAGAGGAAGAAAAGCAAGAAGATACAGAGACTAATATGAAAACGATGCTTCAAGAAATTATTAACAGGCTCAAGAAAATTGAAGGAGATAACAAATTAATGAGGAAAGATAACAAGAAATTTCGTAAGGCTTTGAAAAAAATGGAGGAGAAATTTCAAACAGTGACAAATAAAGTGGATAATATGCAAATGGAAAATGAAATGTTAAAATCTAGAGTGGAAAAAAATGAAGACAGTATTACTGCAGCAGCAATTGAAAGCAAAAAGACGGTGGAGAAGTTGGATGCCTTGGAAAACTATAGCAGGAGAAATAATGTTAAAATTGTCGGTTTGCCAGAGGGAGTGGAGGGGGAAGACCCAATTAACTTTTTTCAAGATTGGATAGTGACCACTCTGGGAATAGATAAACAAGGTCCGATGGAAATAGAAAGAGCACATAGGGCTCTAAGACCGAAACCCTCGGCTAATCAAAAGCCAAGATCTGTGTTGATTAAATTTTTAAGATACCAAGATCGAGAATTGGTTTTCAAAACAGTCGGGAATAATATAAGAGAGGGAAAACCAATAGAACATGAAGGTACTAAAATAATCTTTTACCCAGACATCAGTAACGCCTTGTTGAGCAGAAAAAAAGAATTTAATAAGGCAAAAAATATTCTATGGAAGAAAGGCTATAGGTTTATTTTACTGCATCCGGCTACTTTGAAGATTATGATCAACACTGGAGAAAATAAATTTTTTAAAGACTTTGTCAAAGCAGAAGAGTATGCGGAAGAATTGCCATCGAGAAATGCTTAAGAAGATTCATGAATGATTGATTATTAATAATATCTGTATACTATAGAGGGGATTAACTGTATTAAGGATTGTTAATTTTTAGAAGTACTTGATATATCGGGGGGGTTGGAGAATGTGGATGCTCCACCATAATCATGGGCACAAGTGTGGTGCGGACCACACCTCGTATAATAGAGGGGGGTAATGTTGCTAATCTATTTATTAACAACATTAGAGGGAGGGTCTATTTCTCTATCTTTCTTATTTCTTTTCTGTTTTTATACCTGGACTATGGAGGGGAGCACACTGAAATACGGCACAATGTAAATACCGGAAGAGGTATCAAGGTAAGGAAACAAAAAAAAAAAGGAATGAATGGATAACACATTAAATTTTTTAAGCTATAATGTGAATGGGTTAAATGGACCGATAAAAAGGAAGAGAATTTTAACACAGATGAAAAAATTGGAAGTAGATATAGCTTTCTTGCAAGAAACACATCTAACGGAAAAAGAGCATCAAAAGTTAAAGAGAGATTGGGTAGGAAGTATGGTCGCATCTTCTTTTAACTCAAAAGCAAGAGGGGTTGCTATCCTATTTAAGAAAACGCTACCAATTAAGATACAAAATATTGTAAGTGACCCAGTAGGTAGATTTATAATTGTACATTGTCAAATTTTCTCAGAATTGTGGACTTTAATGAATATATATGCACGAAATACAGATGATGAGAAGTTTGTGCAGGATACTTTTCTAAATCTAGCGGAAGCACATGAAAATATATTGATAGGGGGAGATTTCAATTTTTGTTTAAATCCAGTAATGGATAGATCATCAAGGACAACGACAAGGACAAGAGCAGCGAAGACAACCTTGAATTTAATGGAAAGTTTAAATTTAATAGATGTTTGGAGGAAAAGCCATCCCAAGGAAAGAGATTACTCTTTTTATTCCAATAGACATGATACATAGTCTAGAATAGATCTATTTTTGATTTCAGCTCAATTAAGCGGTAGAATAATACAAATAGATTACAAGGCTAGATTGTTATCGGATCACTCACCATTATTAATGAAAATTACGATGCCAGATAAAGAAGTCAGTGTATAGATGGAGACTCAACTCTTTACTATTGAAAAGGCAAGACTTCTGTGATTTTATTCGAGGACAAATTGAATTATATTTGGAGACAAATTTAAATTCAGTGGATGATAAATTTATTGTATGGGATGCAATGAAGGCTTATTTGAGAGGCCAAATTATAAGCTACTCATCTAAGATAAAGAAAGACTATAGGAAGGAATCTGAAAGATTAGAAAAAGAAATCACCGTATTAGAAAAAGACTTACAGAAAACTTCTTCAGATACAAAAAAAACACAACTTGCAAATAAAAAATTTCAATACAATACTTTACATACTCACAGAACAGAAAAACTAATATTACGAACTAACCAAAGATATTATGAATTAGGAGAAAGAGCGCACAAGGTATTGGCATGGCAACTGAAAGAAGAACAAATATCAAGAACAATAAATTCAATTAGAACAGATCAGAACATTATTACTTATAAACCTAGAGAAATCAATGAGGTATTTAAGCAATTCTACACTAATCTGTACCATTCTGAATCTGAAAAGGATGAAATTAAGATAAATAATTTTTTATCCAAGATACTATTACCAACAATCTCTAATGAGGAGCAGATGGGACTAAATGCCTCCTTTACTTTGAGAGAGGTGGAGGAAGTATTATATTCTTTACCAAGTAATAAATCTCCAGGGGAAGATGGTTTTCCGCCTGAGTTCTATAAAAAATTTAAAGATTTGTTGTTACCATTATTTATGGAAGTGATACATCAAGCGGAAAAAACTTCTACATTACCAGACTCCTTCTCATTGGCAATTATAACTGTAATTTAAAAAAAAGGGAAAGACCCTTTAAATGCATCTTCTTATAGACCAATATCATTGTTGAATGCAGATTATAAAATAGTTGCTAAACCTTTAGCAAGGAGATTGGCAGAATATTTACCGAAGCTGGTTAAAGAGGACCAAACTGGATTTGTCAAAAAAAGGAAAATATCTGATAATGTAGCAAGATTTATAAGTATTTTACATTTAGCACAGAAAAGAAAGGAATTGAGCGTAGCAGTTGCTTTAGATGCTGAAAAGGCCTTTGACAGGTTAGAATGGGATTTTTTATTTAAAGTATTAGAGAAGTACCGATTAGGAAATGGTTTTATTAACTGGGTAAAAGCTCTTTATAAACAACCTAAAGCCAAAGTGGTGACAAATGGCCAATCTTCTCAATCATTTAATTTGGAAAGATCTAGTAGACAGGGATGTCCCTTGTCTCCGGCTTTATTTGTATTGGCCATTGAACCTCTGGCAGAGCTAATAAGATCAGATTTAGATATTAAAGGATTTAAAGTTAATCAGGAAGATCACAAAATTACTTTATTTGCTGATGATGTCTTAATTTGTCTTACTAGACCATTGGAATCCTTAAGAAAATTATATTTCAGACTTCCTGACCAACCGCCCCCAGACCGTCAAAATAGGCCCTCACCTCTCCTCCACCATTACACTGAGCACCGGCTCACCACAGGGCTGTGTGTTGAGCCCCATCCTTTACTCCCTCTACACTCACGACTGCGCCCCCACCCATCCCACCAACACCATCATCAAGTTCGCGGATGACACGACTGTGGTTGGACTCATCTCAGCAGGAGATGAGACAGCCTATAGGGATGAAATCCAAAGGCTGGCAGCATGGTGTTCAGTGAACAATCTGGTCCTGAACTCCTCCAAAACAAAGGAACTTATAATTGACTTTAGAAAAACCAGTGTAGAATACGACCCACTCTACATCAATGGGGTCTGTGTGGAAAGGGTACCCGCTTTCAGGTTCCTGGGTACGCACATCGCAGAGGATCTTACCTGGTCTACCAACACCATCACCACAGTAAAGAAGGCACAGCAGAGACTCCACTTCCTGAGGATCCTCAGGAAAACCAACCTGCAGGAGAAGCTCATGTTGTCCTTCTATCGCTGCTCCATCGAGAGTGTGCTGGCATACTGTATAACCACATGGTATGCCAGCTGCTCAGAAAAGGACAGGAAGGCCCTTCAGAGGGTCATCACGACGGCCCAGAAGATCATCGGCTGCTCACTGCCCTCCCTGGAGCACCTGTTCAGCCTACGCTGCCTCAGTAGAGCAGGCAAAATAATAAAAGATCCATCCCACCCCGGCCACCGTCTGTTTGTTCATCTGCCCTCTGGTCGACGTTTCAGGTCGATCAAATCCCGAACAAACAGACTTAAGAACAGTTTTTACCCCAGGGCCATACGAGAACTGAACACTACCTTTGCACTAGGCAACACCGTTAAAAAATCTTGTACTTAATATAATTGTATTTATGTATTTATTTGTTTTTGCATTTATTGCATATATGTTTTTACGCACCATCAGGATTGGCTATTTTTTAATTTCGTTGTACTCGTTGCAATGACAATAAATGAATATTATTATTATTATTATTATGGAAGAATATGGGAAAGTATCAGGATATAAAATTAATAAAGATAAAACTGAAATAATGCTTCTTGTTGAAGGCAATTATGAACAATGTAAAAGAGAAAGTCAGTTTAAATGGCAAAAAGAAGGCATTAAGTTTTTAGGAGTTAATGTAGATAATAAGTTAAATAATTTGTATAAATTAAATTATAAACCAATAATAAAAAAAATAGATGAGGACCTGAAGAAATGGATGAATCTTCCAATTACATTGATAGGGAGAGTGAATTGTATTAAGATGAATATTTTTCCGAGGATACAGTATTTATTTTCAACACTGCCTATACCTTTGTCAAATAAATTTTTTCAAGAATTGAACAAAACTGTGAGGAATTTTCTTTGGAAAGGTAAAATGCCAAGAGTGTCTCTGGAAAAATTAACATGGAAATTTGAATTAGGTGGATTGCAATTACCAAATTTTAAAAATTACTATCTGGCAGCACAAATGAGTTTTATTTCATCCTTTTATCAAGAGGGTGGAAAAACAGCATGGGTTAAAATTGAAATGGATAAAATAAAAGAATCTTGTCCAGAAGAATTTATATATAAATGGGAAGCGAAGCTATTAGTTAAGGATAAAGAGTCACCTTTGCTAAAACATTTAATTAATACATTGTTGAAAACAGTTAAAGTTAAGGATAAAAGATTTTTCTTAACAGCTAAAACTCCATTAGTAAAAAATGGATTATTGCCGTTTGCTTGGAATAATCAAATACTACAACTCTGGGAACAGAAGGGTATTAAAAATATAGGAGACTGCTATGAAGGGAATATCTTTTTGACATTTTCGCAATTGAGAAATAAATATCAAATTCCAGGGAATAATATTTTTTTCTATTATCAATTACAATCTTTTTTAAGGGAAAAGTTAGGTAATTCAATGTCTCTATTTCAGATTAAAGGAATCGAATCTTTGATTCAGGGCAAGGGAATGAAAAAATTTATATCATCAATGTATAAACTACTACAGATATCTAGTCCAAAGATAGGAATTCATAAAGCAAGACAAAGATGGGAAACAGATCTTAATATTATTATTGATGAACCAAGTTGGGAAAGACTGTGTTTAGATAGTATGAAAAATACTATTAATGTGAGATACAGCTTAGTACAGTATAATTTTTTGCAGCAACTATATTTAACCCCGGAAAAATTAAATAAATTTAAACCAAACTCATCTGAAAGGTGTTTTAGATGCAACCAAGACGTGGGCACTTTTATACACTCTACATGGGCATGTCAGAAGGTAATTCCTTTTTGGCAAGACCTAAAAAAGTTTTTAGATCAATTGATGAATAAGATCATACCAATGGATACAAAAGGAATAATACCAAAACTAAGTTTGGATAAACATCAGGAAAGATTTCTCAAAATATCATTAGCAGTAGCAAAAAAATGTGTTGCGGTCACATGGAAAGAACAAAATGAAATAAGATTTGAAAGATGGCATGCAGAAATGCGGAGTTGTATCCCATTAGAAAAAGCAACGGATAATCTGAGAAATGGATATGACTTCTTTTTGAAGGTGTGGAACCCATTCATGGCAAAGCTAGGATTAAGAATAGGAAGTAGTTAAATTCAGGATTGCTTTGATACCTAACAAGAATTTAAAAAGAAATTACTCGGAAGTGACTCCCTCGGGACTCCAGGTTTTTCTTTTTCTTTCTTTCTTCTGCTTTTTCTTTTTCCTTCTTTTGAAGTGGGGGGTGGGGGGGAGGGGAGAAAATACAGAACAATACGTGTATAATCGGAGTTATAGGTCAGTGACTATTGTTTACTAAGGAATGTAAAATGTATAACGTATGGGTTCTGTTAAAACTTAAATAAAATATTTAAAAAAAAAAAAAAAGTCAACTTTGTTCTCACAGCAGTGCGCAAGAACGCAGCAATACAATTTCAGATGCTGTCTCTAGCTACACAATTGTCTCTGTGGTAACATGGATAACACCAGAACATCCTATAAATAAGTCCCCAAGGCAATAAGAGGACTGGGCCAGAACACGCGAGAGAGGTACATAGTTGAAAATATAAATGACCAAAATACAGAGGTAACAGTGCATATTTGATGCTCAAAATGTGGGCAGATAAGAGGGATAGCTAATTAACAACACAAGATAAGAGAAACAGATGGTCTCTCCAGGAATGTTGTAACCAGCGATATCGGCCTGCCTCTGGTACCATCATCATGGTTATCAAGGCCTGAATGGAACACAGAAATGCCAGATAAGAAACCACTGTACTCCAACCAGATGCACTTATCGCTAATATACACTTATGAACATGAAAAGTTGATGTCACTTAACTGATCCAAGCTCTTGACAATTGAATATCTCTACATCATTGAGAATGCTGTGCTTTCTCTTCAAATGTTGTATAAAAACATAACTTGTACAAATTGCGTGTATGTGGACCATACCCGGGAGGTGAATGGATTTCTTGCTCCTCTCAATTGGTAAATAAATATTTCTCACACAAAAGAAAGTGCTGGAATAACTCAGTGGGTCAGACAGCATCTGTGGAGTGAATGGACAGATGACATTTTGGGACGAGACATTTTTCAGACTTCGGAATTAGGGTTTTTGTTGCCTGTCCATTCCCACCACAAACGCTGCTTGACCCACTGAGCTACTCCAGCACTGTGTGTTTTGTTCAACATTCCAGCATCTGCTATTCCTTGTGTCTCCAATAAATATCTCTTATTTGATCCAAGTGCAAACCCGTTGATAATTCTCTTACTTCACCACGGACTATTTACAGCATGCACCTCAAAAACATTAAAATACCAGCACAATGCTATCTTTACAACACCCTGAGTCAACTATGATGACAGACCAATGTCATAATACATCTGAAACACACACTATTGCGAGTTCCATCAAGCAAGAGATTGCCGGAAGGGCAAAGTAAACAATTTATGGATATTCTTAAAGAAAGCTTCCTTGGGGAAAAAAGTACATCATCTCCACAGATTGCTTAAAGTGGGGAAATTTCTTCACTCAAGGTGGCGAATCTTTTACATTTTCTAGCCTGAAAGCCTGTGGAGGCCGAGTCATTAAGTTAATTCAAAACAGGGATTGATAAGATTTCTGAATTTTAAAGAAATTAAGGGATATGGAATAATTATGAAAATTATGTTGAGGTAGAAGATCTTCCATGATCTTGTGTATGTTCAAGCAAGCTTAGAGGGCCAAATGACATGTAATTCTTATATTTCTTTATCACTAGTGTGAAGAATTATTTCCCAACGTCTCCAACTTACAGAATTTATGTTATGTATTGTAAAGATGAGAGAGGTTGTCTTGATATCACTGAGTTTTATTTGTATGTATAGCAATGCAAAGAGATAAAACAGATTTTCAAAGAATTTAGCAACCTTTGTATTTTTGGATCTAACTTTCAATTCTTAGCAGACATCAGCCTCTTCTGGTAGGCTTCCCATCCAGCTTTTTTAAATATTCTTGCAGCTTCCATACAATCCTTTGCAGACAGGATCCCTCGGCCCACAATGATAATATCAGATGCCCTTTTGTTAATTACTTCTTCAGGACTCAGATACTGTTGGCCCAGGTTATCCACTGAGAAGAAATTGAGGCAGAAACAAATAGTTACTATGTGTACACGTCAATGATACAGTGTAACAAGCATCAGCAAAAAAAACTATCAACTTAAATTAATTAAAAAATCCTTTTGTTGCCCGTGCTCTGGGAACATAAGGCATTGAGAATGTCCAGCAATTACTTTTAATGGATAACATAAAGTAAAATAGCTGGTCTCCTGTGTTGACTTGGGCTTATTACTATCACATGTACTGATGTATAGTGAAAGGCTTTGTTTTGCATGTTATCCAAACAGATCAAATATACCATAAATGGATACATTCAATACAAACTCAAGTACAATAGAAAGAGCAAAGTGGAAGATAGAGTGCAGAATGTAGTTCTCAGCATTGTAGCACATCACTTCATTAGACAAAGTCCAATGCCCTCAATGGGGGTAGATGTGAATCGAGCAGTACCTAGCTTATGGAAGGAATGGCATTATTGGGAAGGTAAACAATAAGGTAAAGTCATTTTGTTATTCCAAGAATTTTAAAAAGACCAGATATTTAAATAATTATGTTTAAAAAATGGCTCAACTAAGGAGAAACATTTTGATTAGATTTCAGAAGAGTATTACACTAATACTGAAGACAAACTTGACAACAGCTGCCCAGAAAGAACAATTTTGGGCCTTGCATTGAAGCGACTCCCTAAAAAGCATGTGCATAATCGAGGTCCAACAACCTGACATTCTCTTTTCCTGGTTTTGTCCATGTACAAGTAATTAGTAGGAAAAAAAACTGCAGATGCTGGTTTAAATCAAAGGTAGATACAAAATGCTGGAGTAACTCAGCGGGTCAGGCAGCATCTCGGGAGAGAAGGAATGGGTGATGTAATTACCCATTATAAATCAGAGCATCGAATATAGAAGTTGGGATGTAATGTTAAAATTGTACAGGGCATTGGTGAGGCCGAATCTGGAGTATGGTGTGCAGTTCTGGTCGCCAAATTATAGGAAGGATGTCGACAAAATGGAGAGGGTACAGAGGAGATTTACTAGAATGTTGCCTGGGTTTCAGCACTTAAGCTACAGAGAGAGGTTGAACAGGTTGGGTCTTTGTTCTTTGGAGCGTAGAAGGTTGAGGGGGGACTTGATAGAGGTTTTTAAATTTTTAAGAGGGACGGACAGAGTTGACGTGGGTAGGCTTTTCCCCTTGAGAGTGGGGAAGATTCCAACAAGGGGACATAACTTTAGAATTGAGGGACAAAAGTTTAGGGGTAACATGAGGGGTAATTTCTTTACTCAGAGGGTGGTGGCTGTATGGAATGGGCTTCCGGTGGAAGTGGTGGAGGCAGGCTCGATTTTATTATTTAAGAGTAAATTGGATAGGTATATGGATGAGAGGGGATTGGAGGGTTATGGTCTGAGAGCAGGTAGATGAGACTAGGTCAGAGAGTGGTCGGCGTGGACTGGTAGGGCCGAACGGGCCTGTTTCCGTGCTGTAGTTGTAATATGGTTATATGGTTATTCATTTACAGAATCCTGGAGATATTCTCCAAAAGAAAACAGAAATGCTTGGTGTGAAAACTGGACATGTTAATGAAGATAATGAGGTCTACTTACTCCCATAATATATTTTCCTAATGTGACATTAGGAAACTATTAAATGGCATACCAATTTTAATATAATGATGACAATCAGTTTGCCTTCAGCTGCTCAGGCCTCAACCTCTGCTATGCATAACCCAAGACTCCTTACCTGAAATGCCACCTGTCTATTTCCCTTCCAGATGCTGCCTCATTTGTTGAGCTCCTCCAGCAATGTTTTTTTTTGCTCAAGCTCCCAGCATCTACAGTTCCTTGATTCTTGACACTCATTTAACTGACCAAGCTGTGTCAAATTTCATTGTTTGGAAAAAAAACTTCAGGATTACTATGTCAAGAGTGCTGTGTGAGTATTTGATGAAAACAGAATAATTGCAGATAGAGGGACTTTATTAACAATTTTTAAATTCTAGCATTTGTTCCATCTCAATTATAGATAAGGCATATACTGTTTTTACTTCCACGCCTGTGTTGCAATCTTTATCGGTTACATTGGTTTTGTGGAGCTCAACTGGTCGAGCAACATCTGTGGGTTAAAGGAAGGTATAGTGTTTTGGATGGAAACCTAGCATCAGGATTTGTTTCAGATTCTGGCTTCTGCAGTCTATGGTGTCTCCAGATTTGTTTTGGACAATATAATTGCAAGGGAAAATATTACACTGGGTATGTCACTACAAATCATTAGGCTTCTTGTAACAACCAATGGCTGTTTATATTGTTAAATTACACACCACCTCAGCTTTATGTAGCATGGGTTTTCTTCACTACAACTGGATTTAATCATGTAACTCCCATATTGCATTATGTGAATAGAGCACCTCACCTGTTACCAAATAAAGAAGGGAAGTTAGAATAAAGGTCAGTAATGCATACAAATCACTAGGGTAGTGCCTGATTTGAAGAAATACAAATATAACAAATGATGGGTATAAATGTGCCTGCTTTCACAGAAGATATTGTCAGGTCATAGAACACATTGAAAATTATTAAGGGATACAACCAGAGAGAGGAAAATATGTGAAATTAGGATTCAAGATCAAAATGACATCAGCTTTGAAATCAGCCATAAATCTGGATGCCATTTTGAGCAAAACCCGAGTCGTCTTTCATGCCAAATGGCAATTAAGGGGTTTGATGATGTTTCTGACCCCAAGTTCAACTATACATTGTTCCGAAGCAAGCGTCATAAGTACTGATCACTCCGGGATTACTAGCAATGGGTAAAATGCAAGTTAATAATATTGAGTACTTAGCAAAATTACTGCTGGTTACAGCAACAGGATTTCCAACCTCATCCTCAGGCCAGTCCTCAACCATCTCTCAGTCTAATCTCTATTTCCCCTCATATTCAGTTCTCTAAGCCTTTACTTAAATCTGCAGTTGCTCTGAGCAACCTCCCAACAATGCACAAGTTTTTGATCTTTGTATTCAACCACTCAACATTGCTCCAAGTTGCAGAATTTAGAGCTCCTTAAATATCCTCATGGCAGCCCAGGTTTTAATATTGTGCAGGAAAAAGCCTAAAAATCTAACCTTTTTACAGCATTGCTTCCAGCATTTGAGCAAATATAATTGTAAAGATTAAAAGATATCTAAATTAGGGAAAAAACGTTTCAAAAATAAGTTACCGATGCTTTAAACAGCACAGATTCTTGTATTGAAGTTAATGATTAATCGTACAAACAATTAAGAAACTGGCACATACATGGGACCGGGACTAAGCCTTGTGTAATCACTTGCTACTTGAACTAAACAAGTCATTTCTGTTCACATCTTTCTAAACATTAGAATCCATTACTGGGTCTGGAGAGTCAAATGTCATCATGAAATTATTGTATTGTGTTGATACTGTGACTGTGCAACATTTCAACTGCACTGAACATCTTCCATCATAAGATATAGATCTTTTTGAACACTATGTTGTCTTTTCTATATTGCACATTTAAAATCAAACTTCAAAAGCAGCAATCTTACCTCCAATCTGCATCTGAACTCCTGGGGTCATATGTACAAACTCTGATCTTCCACTGATGTTTGAGCTAGATATAAACCCAATTACAAAATCAGTATGTTGTTCAGCCAGATTTACCTAAATAAAACAAATAGGTTAAAATTAGAAGCTTATCACTGTTTGAATTTTTTTCCAGAACTTAGGAGCATTAGTTCACAAAATAGCTTCATGCATTAATTTTTGGCCCCAGTTAATTCAAAGTTAATACATTTTACATGATCTTAAAAATTGCACGAAACAACCTTTACATTTTTTAATTATTAAAGATATCACTATCAACTGGAAGTTTGAAAAATACAGTGAACAATACTGGTTATGACCATAATTATATGTCCAATTTACTGGACTTTATGGAATTTTAAAGTCTATAAAAGTATCACTAAATTGCAGGCCTTTGTCACTTATCTAGTATTATTCCTTGAGTAAGAAGTCAATATTGACAAAAAAGAATGGAATTCTTTTCTTCAATATAATAGGGGTCTTGGAATGTTGTAGAAGAGTTTTGTGGTGAAGATCCTCCTTCACAATTGTGGATTTAACCTGCCAAGTTCTCTCATTTGTGTTCCCAATTTATTAGAATACAAATCAAAATGATTTAATTACAGCTGCTTTGGTGTAGTCCCCTGTAGCTAGGGAACCTTCAGAGCTCATTTCTGCAATCAGCAAACAACCTCGTTTAAGAGGCAACCCAACTTCTTTTAGTCCTTTTACGACCCCTGGGCCAGGAACCACATGAGCATTCACAAGATCAGACCATTGAGCAATTTTGTATATTCCACCTGGTGAACAAAAAGAAAAAAATCAATAAAGACACGTTTGCACTGGAGTAATATCGATAACTCCCAAGGCTCGTGTCCACCATAGTCAATTCTAATGCTAGTACAGCTACTGCCTCACAGTGCCAGAGACCTGGGTTCGATCATGTCCTAGGGTGCCGTCTGTGTGGAGTTTGCATATTCTCCCTGTCATTGCATGGGCTTCCTCGGGCTGCTGCGGTTTTATCCCGCAGCCTAAGGACTTGCGGGTTTGTAGGTTAATTATCCTCCGTAAAATTGCCCACAAGGTGCAGGGAGTGGACGTGAAAGGAGAATAACACAGAACTAGTGCGAGTGGATGAATAATAGTAGGCGTGAATTTGGTGGGCCAAAGGGTTTGTTTCCATACTGTATCTCTCAATTAAACTAAAACTAAATCAATGCGCCATCACCACAGGTCACACTATTTTGGTTTCCCACTCAAATACCAAATACTCAGCGGGACAGGCTGGAGAGAAGAAATGGGTGACGTTTCGGGTCAAGACCCTTCTTTGTGTCTACCTTCGATTTAAAACAGCATCTGCAGTTCTTTTCTACTCAGAACAATCTCAAGCACTTGTTTATTACAATTAAGGTCAAATAATGAAAGAGGAATGGATGCTAAATAATGCTGCAACAAATTTGATTTTGATTGCTTAAATGTTGTAGTCAGAGTCACACAGCATGGAAACAGGCCCACACCAAACATACCCCATGTACAAAGGTAGACACGAAATGCTGGTGTAACTCAGCGGGACAGGGAGCATCTCTGAAGAAGAAATGGGTGACGTTTTGGGTCAAGACCCTTCTTCAAACAGATGCACACTTTGACCTCCTTTGACACCATCAGTTATGGCAGAGAAAAGACGACCTCTCTCCCCCGCTCTCAATCCTAACCAATACCATGCAGGTTGGAAGGCCCAATGGATCAAATTGTCGGACACACCCCCTTGTTCCTGAATAGGACTGTCATTAATCTTACCTGGCAGAAACATTTCTTGGTCCCTTTGTCCCACGCTGTTAATTTCTTAAGTTCTCTACAACACAGTATATTCCTCAAGGGACACCCTCAAACCCAGTTGCCTATACATGTGTTTCCTCCCCCCCCATCAAACTTTCAATGTCCTTTGTCATCCAATGTTCTATAAATCTACCATTGCCTTTCCTGCTTATTGGAACATACCAGACCCGAACATACTAATTCCAGACTCAAAGTGAGTCTCTCTGCATTAAACCAAATATCTACTGTGAGTCCTACAATTCAGTTGCAAATTATTCAGCTATATAATCGTTTCAGGGATTTATTTTTCAATATCTATTACAAGCTTTTAAACTTACCTCCATACTGGTGTTTAACAGTGTTTCCAATATCTGCAAATTTTCGGTCTTCAAATATCAAAAATTCATGCTTGTTGGCAATTGCTCTTAATTCTGTGAACACATCTGAAGTAAAATCATTCAGTATATCAACATGTGTTTTCAAAATGCAGATCTCACTACCAAGCGAATCAGCTAGCTGAAGCAACTCTTTGGAGTTTATGACATCAGCAGCCAGACACAAATTTGTTTGCTTCTTTTCCATTATTTTAAAAAGCTCTGCTGCAATCGGATGAGTCGCAGGAAGCTGAGCACGAGCACAATAACTCATTTCTTTAAAGTGCGTTTTTACATTACACTGGTTGTGGAGTCGTTCTGCCGAGCCATTTATCATTTCATTGACTGGTGCATTAGCGTTTGTTCTTATGAACTTCTTAACATTTTCTACCATGTCAAAATCAAGTTTGCCTTGGTCATGTAAAATTTCCAACAGTGTAGATAAGGAACAAACAGAGTGCAAACATATCCCATCCTCTTCTAATCTGGCTCTTCCTCCTTGTTCTCGGTCCAACAACACCACAGCATCAGTGACTTTTAATCCCTCCTTACGAAGAACTTGTGCAGTCTCTAAGACACTGGAACCACTTGTGACAACATCTTCAATAATAAGGCAAACTTCTCCTGGGATAATAGTGCCTTCCACCATCCGTTTTGTGCCTGTAATTATAGAAATAACAAAAAATAATGCCCCAATACAATTTAAAAAGGGTTTTACTGAGAAAAAAATCTAAAATGGCTGACTTCTTCCAAGCCAACCTAAATATTAAAAATCTAAGATTCAATAATTTACAAAGTATTAACATTGAACTAAATAATCTAAACATTCAACGACATGACTTTCTTCCACACAAATCGCACCCCATAATTTTTAAGTGTATTATACAGCATTGAACAACGTCTATGACGTTTCGTCACTGCCATTATTCCAAACTATTCAGTTATTCAGCAAGATGAACAAAAACTTGAAAACGCATACCTTCAGATTCAGGGACAGTTTCTTCCCAACTGTTATCAGGTAACTGAACCATCCTATCACCAATTAGAGTGTGGTCCTGAGCTACCATCTACCTCAGTGGAGCCCCTCGGACTATTTTTTATCTGATTTTTCTGGAATTTATTTTGCACTAAATCTTATTGCTTTATCCTGTGTCTGTACACGGTAGGGTGCTGGATTGTAATCATTCTGCTAACTGGATAGGATGCAACACAAAAGCTTTTTGCAATACCTTGATATACATGACAATAAACTAAATTAAATATGTCCTGCTAGTCTTAATGAGAAAATATTTGCTGAATAAATCTAATTTTAATGCTGCCTTTAAACATGAAAGGAATTAGCTACCTGGGTAGATGCACTTCTGTCAGACTCTAATCATAAAACTATCAATAATGCTAACATCCTCTTGCTGACTAAAAGCTACCAACTTCCAAAGGTTATTCTCGCTATATCACAGAAATGTGGTTACCAACATTTTGGATAAATAAGTTGTTTACTGGACATGAATGGCACTGGGAACCCAACATTTCTTGTCCATCTCAATTGACGAGGCAGTTTTAAGAGATAGCCACATTGGTGCTTTTTGACGGACCAACAGACTAGACCTAGCAAGGATAACAGATTTCCTCCTTTTAAGGACATGAGTGAACCAGGATGGATTTATTCAGCAAAGAGCTTTAATGGTTTTCATTATAATAGAAGTTGTGTAATAGAAGTTTTTCCAGATTTATCAAACAAATCAAACTTATATTTCCTTGTGTCATCATTGAGATTTGAACCCTAGTTCCAACTTATATTACACAATCAGTTATGCATGAGTGCAATTTAACCCATTCTGACCTATACCCCCATACACCCCCCCCCCATGATCAGTTATTGCAAGGGTGTACTGTATTCTCAAATCAGGGCACAACTCACTCATCACTGCTTTACCTAAAACCAACCAAGTTTGATCTTCCATAGTTTATCTACACGTTTAATTGAGAATATTGAAAATTTTTATTATTTGAAAATAAGCATGGCCATCTAAATATATATCAAAAGGCCGAATAATATTGTTTGCATCTTTATTCAACGTTACAAATTTTATCGTTCAGTACCACATATTAAAAACTTTCTAAACACCAAAACGCAAAATATACAATGTCTGTACAAAACATGTGTCTACTTAAACTAATCCATTCAGTCTGCATATGCTCTATATCCCTGTATTTTCATGTGCTTAAACGCAACCATCGTATCTGCTTCCATCACCGTTCCTGGTATCTACCACTCTGTAAACCATACCATGGACATCTCCTTTAAACTTTCTCTCTCAGATGTTATGCCTTCTATTATTTGATAATTCTACCCGAGGAGAAAGGTTCTAAGTGTCTACCCTATTTATATCTTTCATAATTTTAAATTCTTCTATTAGGTCTCTCCTCAGCCTCCAATGCTCCACAGAAAATCACTACAAATAACTGCACAAAATTATTAAAGTCAACAAAAGCAAACCATGCACTAGGATTTATAGCCAGGAAGGCAGTATTGGAAAGTAGGGAAATTATATAGAAAATCTTCATTAGAGCATGCAGAACTCAATGTCTTATGCCATAACATAAAAAGGACATAGAGACACCGAAGGGTATAAACATTTACAAGGACAAAATGAGAAACATAGAAAATAGGTGGTGTAGGCCATTCCGCCCTTCGAGCCAGCACCGCCATTCAATATGATCATGGCTGATGATCCAAAATCAATACCCCGTTCCTGCTTTTTTTTTGTGTGTTTTTGGGGTTGGGTGGTTTGAGTGCCTGTTTGATGCTTTTATTGTTGGACTGTGTTTTTGGGGGTTTTGGGGTTGTGTAATTTGAATGCCTGTTTAGCGCTTTTATTGTTGGACTGTGTTTTTGGGGGTTTTGGGGTTGTGTGATTTGAATGCCTATTTAATGATTTTATTGTTGGACTGTGTTTTGGGGGTTGGGTAATTTGGGTGCCTGTTTAGTGCTTTTATTGTTGGACTGTGTTTTTGGGGGTTTTAATTTTGATGCTTATTTAATGCTTTTGTTGTTGGACTGTGGGTGATTGAATTAACATTTTGTTCAAGATGGCCGCGCCGTTGTGTTTGGCTGCCTGCCACTGTATGTTTCTTTTTTTTTCCTGGTCAGATGTGCAGCACTTTGGTCAACGTGGGTTGTTTTTAAATGTGCTATACAAATAAATTGACTTGACTTGACTTGCTTTCTCCCCATAATCCCTTGATTTAGTTAGCCTCAAGAGCTATATCTAACTCTCTCTTGAAAACATCCAGTGAATTGGACTCCATTGCTTTCTGTGGAGTCTAATTCCAGATTCACAACTCTCTGGGTGAAAAGGTTTTTCTTCATCTCAGTCCTAAATGGTCTACCCCTTATTCTTAAACTGTGACCCTTGGTTCTGGACTCCCCCCAACATCAGTAACATTTTTCCTGCATTTAGCCTGTCCAATCCCTTAAGAATTTTATATGTTTCGATAAGATCCCCTCTCATCCTTCTAAATTCCAGTGAATATAAGCCCAGTCTATCCATTCTTTCATCATGTTAGTCCTGCCATCCCGGAATTAACCTGGTGAACCTACGCTGCACTCCTTCAATAGCAAGAATGTCCTTTCTCAAATTAGGACACCAGACTGCACACAGTACTCCAGGTGTGGTCACACCTGGGCCCTGTACAACTGCAGTCGGGGTCGACCTTCTGCTCCTATACTCAAATCTTCTCACTATGAAGGCCAACATGCCATTTGCTTCCTTCACTGCCTGCTGTACCTGCATGTTTACTTTCAATGACTGATATACAAAAGAAATATAAGAAGTACATATCAGGAAAAGATAAACAGATTGTCTCTTTAACTCTAGAAAATAAAAGGCTGAAATAATAGTTTGCTAAAATGACAAGTGACTGCAAAGTAAGTGTTTCTACTTGCACAGAACAACATAGAGAGCATCAATACAAGATGGTCACTAAGAAATCCAACAGGGAATTCAGAAGAAACACCTTTGTCCAGAAGAACATGTATGATAATCATTATCGCAAGTGGTTGAAGGAAATGGTAGAGGTAAAGGAAAAGGGAGGCAGTAGTGGAATGAAATAGTGGGCTATGCTGATTGATTTAGATAAATTGGACTTATTTGGTCAAATGACTTATTAATGTGGTGCATAACCTTTGTAATGTTATGGCAATTTTTAAGCAATCATAAAACGCAAACAATTTCACCATCATTAAATTTCAGCATTCATCTGGAAAAAATGTAGTAATAGAGGTTGGATTAAAGATCGTCTTGGAAAGTAGCAGAACAAATAGAGAATGGCTTGTGAAGAATACAGAAGCTTCGGCTTCATAGATTTAAAAAATGCAGGCAGATTATTTTGAACAATTAAAAACTCATTAGTCTATAGGTGGCAGATTGATGTTAACGTGTCAGTAGAGACTGCAGGTGCTGGTTTACATTGAAAATAGACACAAAATGCTGGTGTTAACTCAGCAGGTCAGGCAGCATCTCTGGAGAAAAGGAATAGGTGACATTTCGTGTCGAGACCCTTCTTTAGACTGGAGCCTGAAGCAGGATCTCGACCTGAAACATTACCAATTCCCTTTCTCCAGTGATGCTGACTAACCCACTGAATTACTCCCAACATTTTATGTCCATCTTAGATTGATGTTAATTCTGATCATCACATCAGGGACTTAAGAGGGGGTGTAAAAAAATGATGGATAAGAATAGCTGCAGAGAAAACAATATTTATACTGTAAAATTCTTCATTGAGTCCAAAGACTTCACCTATCCATGTTGTCCAGAGATGTTGCCTGACCCACTGAACTCCAACTCTGCACATCTTTTTTTTGTTCCCATTAACAGATGGTTGATTCTCAGAACCAACAAAGTAGTGCAATAATTAAGAGATTAGATTGCTCTACAAGATTGATTTGCTCCATAAAGAGCTGGTAGGAACAATAAATTGAATGGCCTGTGTACAATGATTTAATTCTATGATTACATATGATAAATTTTACCATGATCCTTTGCCTCCTTTCGACGAAGAAGCATGGGAATTCCATTGGTAGAACAGATAATGGTTGCAAGAGGTAAGGCAGTATATGGAACCCCACAAACAGAACTGCATTTAACTCCAGCATTGTTTGCAGTCTGCCACAAGAGATCAGAAACCTGTGAGGAAAGACATTTGATTTGTTTATTGCAAGTGGCAAAACAAGCTAAGAATTTAAATGCCAGCATGTATACTCAGTGTACCAGCAATCAGAAATGAATCTCGATGAAAAATGCAAAAAGAAACCAAATACACAGAAAATATATATTTAAAAACACCAAAAATAATGCAACCAGATTCAGAGCAATTTGAACTTGTATATACTGGGGGTGTCCCACAAAATAGTGTACAGCAGTGGAAAAGATTATTTGATTCATCTACTGAGTGTCCAACTTTTGATAATAAGTGCATATACATTTAGAAGGTGTAAATGCATGTTTTTCTATTGATGCACAGGCTGTTACATAAATATATCACAAATAACATCTCGCTTCAATCTCATAATCTAACATGTCTAAGATATCTGAATGATGCAGCAACATAGTTAGAAATTGCAGTTAAGAAAGCAAGTGTACAAATTTCCTTCATTAGCCAGGGTGTGGCACACAACAGCAATGATATAATGGTACAATTATATAAGACATCAGTAAGGCTAGTACTGTGCATTATTGAAGCTGTACAAGGACATGATTGCACTGCTGAGGAGATACAGCAGGGGATGCTGCATTTCAGCTATGAAGAGGGTGGGTTTTTATTTTCCAAAGTGACAAAGAAAGTTTGAGGGATGTAGAAAATAGGGAAAATAGTGAGGAACTTACCTCCTTAGCAGAAATGTCTATTAATCAGAGGGCACAAATTTAAGTAAGGGGTATGAGATTAAAGGGGACAACGTTTTTTTTAACCCAGAGTCCACGCTGACTTTCAAATACTCATTTACAACAGTCCTACATTAATTCCATTTTTTATTTCCCCTACATTCTCTACCACTCAATTATACACAATGGGACAATTTACAGTATCAATTAACCTACCAATCTGCACATTTATTGGATCGAGCATATTACAGTAGAACTCAGGTTTTGCCCAAAATATCTCTGCTGGCCATGACGCCAATTGGAACAGCACATCTGCTTGCACATGAATTCCTGCTTGACCATGTGTCTGTATAAATGCATCATCCAGGGAAAGAGACTACCTATCTGTTAAAGTATTGTATGACTCGATTTCTGAAAGCACGTCAACAGAAAACACTGTGGCAATAACTGAACCTATACCCAAATGGAACTGGATTGAAACGCAGCCTTTGTAAGTATTGTTACCTTCCACCTCTCATAAATCAGTGCCTCTCCACTCTGTTGCTCATCACATTTTTTTTAAACAAGACTAAGTTTATTCAGCTACAACAATATTTGCAAAAGCATTTATGCAAACATCAAAGTGTAAATACTTTTGTAAATATTTATTATTAAAGCTGAATTAGCTTAATTTTGTATAACAAAACACAACTAAAAAAGACACAAAATACTGGAGTAACTCAGCGGGACAGGCAGCATCTCTGGAGAAAAGGAATAGGTGATGTTTCAGGTTCAGACCCTCCTTCAGACCGTGTCTCGGCCCGAAACGTTACCTATTCCTTTTCTCCTGAGATGCTACTTGACCCGCTGAGTTACTGCAACATTTTGTGTCTATCTTCAGTGTTAACCAGCATCTGCAGTTCCTTGTGTAGGAAGGAACTGCAGATACTGGTTTAAACCGAAGATAGACACAAAATGCTGGAGTAACTCAGCGAGACCGGCAGCATCTCTACTCTGGAGAGAAGGAAGTTTCGGGTCGAGACCCTTCTTCAGACAGTCTTCAGCATTTTATGCCTATCTGGAGTTCCTACCTCCCCATCACTAAAACACCAGACTATCAACTACCAAACATCAAATCACATGCGGGATGCGGGATCCGGGCCAGATCGCATCGCAGAGTGTAAACCTGGCTAGAGCAGCGTCCGTCCACTGTCCGTGCTCACGCCGCCCGAGCATCACCGGCTCTCGACCCCATCTTCCTTGCATTTAACTCCGTGAAGAATTTAACTCTGGGCGTCAGGCAGCGCGTAAGTACCTGGTTCATGAGAGCCGGGTGGGACACAATGACCCTCAGGTCGAAGTAGACGGGCGACGAAATGCCGCTCTTGAGCAGGAAGCTGCCGAACTTCACGGCCTGCACAGCGTGGAGCTCGGACACCAGCGACTCCATGTTGGCGACCCGCCGTTGGGCAGGCTGCGCGTGCGCGTGCGCGGCCCTGACCTCCCGACCGCGGCGTCACGGGGCGTGGGCGGGGCTTTCCGTAACCCGGGGCGTGGGCGGGGCTCTCCGTAACCGGGGGGCGTGGGCGGGGCTCTCCGTAACCGGGGGGCGTGGGCGGGGCTCTCCGTAACCGGGGTGCGTGGGCGGGGCTCTCCGTAACCCGTGGGCGGGGCTTTCTGTAACCCGGAGGCCTGGGCGGGGCTTTCCGTCTCATATTTCGCTTGGGCAGCTTACAGCCCAATGGTATGAATATTAATTTCTCTCACTTCAGGTAGCCCCAGCATTCCCCCTCTCTCTAATCCTCCCCTACCCAAGTCGCACTAGTTTCTTGTTTTCACACAACAAACAGCGAATGTCTGTTTCCTTTATCATTGTTACTTTTTTGCATATCTTTTATTCATTGTTCTTTATCTCTCTACATCATCGTCTATATCTCTCGTTTGCCTTATCCCTAACTAGTTTGAAGAAGGGTCTCGACCTGAAACACCCATTCCTTCTCTTCAGAGATGCTGCCTGTCCCGCTGAGTTACTCCAGCTTTTTGTGTCTATAAACAAAGCAAAAGGCAGCATTCAGCGGGTGTAATATAAATTGTTCATTGCCTATGAATTATTCTGAGTTGCTTCAAATTAGTATTGAGATTTAATCAAAAAATACCTTCACAATGAATGGCAGGACCCATGAGAGTGTTGTGGAGAGTTGAGAAGATCCTGGGAGGAATAGATAGGGAGAATGCTCAAAATATTTTAACAAGAATAGGGGAAGCAAGAAGCAGAGGACATAAGTTTAAGGTGAGAGGGGAAAGATTTAATAGGAACCTCAGGGACAATCTTTTCACACAGAGGGTGGTGGGTATATGGAACGAGCTGCCACAGGAGGTAGTTGAGGCAGATACTCTAACAACATTTAAAAAGCATGTGGACAGCTACATGGAACGCAGAGTTTTGAGGGATATGGGCCAAACCGGGTAGGTGGGACTAGCATAGATGGAGCATCTTGGTCAGCATGGGTAAGTTGGGCCAAAGGGCCTGTTTCCATGCTGTATTACTATGACTCTAATAGTGTTGGAGGAACTCAGCAGGTCAGGGAACATCTGTGCAAGGAAATGGATAGATGATATTTTGTGTCTGAAGAAACGTTGTCCATTCATTTTACTCCACAGATGCTACCTGCCCCTCTGACCTCCTTTGGCACTTTGTGCTATGCTCATATTTTCAGCATCTTTAAGTTCTTTGTGTTGCTGGTATTAAGATTTATTCAGTCCAGATTTTAAGAAATTTTCAGTCAAGATTTGGAGGCTAATATCTCCCTTTTTTGGCTATCCCTTGGGATACACGAGTTGCAAGAGTGTGTATTTGTCATATACATCAAATATAAACTGGAACAATGAAATCTTACTTGCTGCAGCTTTACCATATCATTAGATGCACAACAAGAAATGTACAATAAGTTTATCTGTTATTCTAAGCAAACAAGTCAATGATAATGCAAAAAGCAAAGTAGCAGTGCAACCATAGTAGTGCAAAGTCGGTAATGGTTTGGTGCTGAGGTAGGGTTGTGCAGGATAGTTCAAGAAACTAATGATTGATGGGAAGAAGGTGTTCTTGAACCTGGAGGTAATGGTTATAAGACTCCTGTACATTCATCCTGATGCAAGAATAGAACCTGGGCAGGAGGTGTGGGTCTTTGAAGGTATTAGTTGCCTTCTTAAGACAGCGCATCCTGTAGATTCCTTCATTGGTGGGGAGGTGAGTAACTATAATGAAGAAAGTAATGTCTACCACTTTCTGCAGCTTTCTTTGTTCTTAAGAGTCATACAGCAGAATGAAACGTGCATGGCCCAACTTGTCCATTCCATTCAAGATGCAAGTTGGTCCTATTCGCCCAAGCTTAGCCATATCCCTCTAAACCTTTCCTATCCATGTACCTGTCAAAATTTATTTTAACTGTTGTTATTGTATCTGCGTTAATGACTTCCTCTGGCTGCTCTTTCCATATTCTCACCACTCTCAGGTTCAGATTAAATCTTTCCCCTTTCAGCTCAAACCTATGCCTTCTAGCTATTGATTCCCCTACCTTTGGAAAAAAAAATGTTCATTCACCCTATCTATTCCCCTCATGATGTTGTACACCTCTAGAAGATCGCCTCTCAGTCGCCAGTGCTGCAAGGAATAAAGTCCACGCCTACTCAACTTCCTCATCCTAGCTACACCCTCGTAAATGCTTGCTGCATTCTTTCCAACATAATGTTGCAGGATGACCAAAAACAAACACAATACTCCATGACCGGCTTCACCAACGTCTTTGTTCAACAAAACGCCCAACTTCTTTACTCAATTCGCTGACTGATGAAGGGCAACGAGCCAAAAGCTTCTTCATTGCCCTGCTAAATTGCAATGTCATCCAAGCAACAATGCTCCTGGATCCTTCTGCTCAACCTGGTTTGATTTCCCAAAATGCAACACTTCATACCCATCAGAATTAAGCTCAATTTGCCATTCCCTAGCCTACATGCACAGCTGATCAAGACCCCATTGCAAATCTTAATAACCACCTTCATTGTCTATGATATCACCTATTTTAATGTCATTTGCAAACTTACCAATCATGCCTTGTACATTCTCCTCCAAATCATTGATATAGATGGTAAACAGCAATAAACCCACCACTAGTTGCAAGCCTCCAGTCTGAAAAACAACCTTCCACCAACATTAGCTACCCTCCAATCTTCAAGCACCTGATCCTTATCTAACAATGATTCGTGTATCTCAGCTAGGGCTTCTGCAATTTTTCAGCTTCCCACAGTGTCCTTAGAGCTTTTGTTTTGTTTTGCACTAATATTTTTCATTTATCTTTTTTTTGTTTTCATTATTATGTAATCTTTCAGTACTGTGTTTACAGGTCTATTGTGCTGCCACAAGTAAGAATTTCACTATTCCGTTTTGGTACATATTACAATTGACCCTTGAATTATATTATCTCACTCTATTGTCTGATGAATGGGGTCAGGTACATAAAATGGATCTCTTTGGTTTTGGATGGTAGCTCTGGGGACTCTTATCTTTTGCATGTTCCTATTGCCAAATCCCCCAAAAATTATTTGTCAAACATATCTTATCAGGCTTGTTTTATGGGTAGCTGTAAGCCTGTCCCCAGGTTAACTAGATGTAATGTCCTTGGCCAGTTTGTACCTATCATAAATAACTTTTATCTGGCACAGCTCAGGTCTAATGCAACAACTGTGTTTTAAAGTTGTAGTAATTAATGTTAAGAATTTGGTATTTCATTAAAAGTAACTGAGCCTAGATACTGAATCATGTGTTGTTTTAATTATCGTGTGTGAGAAATTAAATTACAGAAAAATAAATGAAAACCTTTTTTGTTTGTTTATTATGTTATCTATTGAGTACTATGTTTATAAAACTGTTGTGCTGCTGCAAGTAAGAATTTCATTGTTCTATTTTGGTACATATGACAATTAAACATTCTCTTGACTCATGAAATGTTTGAGCCTCTGAGAGTTCTTTTGGACGTCGTCAGTCAGGTACCTCAGAGAATGTCTCTTTTAGCAGACAGAAATGGATCAAACCAGCACATGTACTTAAAGTTGTACTGAGAAAAAACTATGAATGGGATAAGTTGCATACCAAAGTTCCAATTTCTGCTATCAATGATGTAAATAAGTGTTGAACATGTTTATTCCTTCTCCAGATACTGCCTGACCCACTGGGTTTCAACAGAACTGTGTGTTTTGCTTCGGAAAACCATAGTTAATTTAATGCAATTAAAAAGGAACTGTATAAGTTATTGTATACCAAAGATGGACACAAAATTTGCCTGAGGGGTCATGTTACTGGCCCCGAATTGTCCTGTTTTTTTCTTTGCTTCGTGTTTTCCCCCACTCTCAGTCAGTCTGAAGAAGGATCAAACCCGAAACTTCACCTATCCATTTTCTCCAGAGATGCCTTAACTAATCTTTTTCTCTTGACATATCTATAAAAGCTTTTGCAGTCTGTTTTTATGTTCCTTGCCAGTTTTCCCTCATAATCTATTTTCCCTTTCCTAATTAAGCCCTTTGGCCTCCTCTGCTGGACTCTGAATTTCTCCCAGTCCTCTGGTATGCTACTTTTTCTGGCTAATCTGTATGCTTCATCTTTTGTTTTAATACTATCCTTGATTTCCCTTGTTAGCCACGGATGCACTACCTTTCTTGGTTTGTTCTTTTGCCAAACTGGGATGAACACTTGTTGTAGTTCATCCATGCGACCTTTAAATGCCTTCCATTGCATGTCCACCGTCAACCCTTTCAGCATCAATCGCCAGTCTATCTTGGACAATTCACGCCTCATACCCTCAAAGTTACCTTTCTTTAAGTTCAGAACACTTGTTTCTGTATCGACTTTGTCACTCTCCATCCTAATGAAGAACTCTACCATATTATGGTCACTCTTGCCCAAGGGGCCTCGCACAACAAGACTGCTAACTAACCCTTCCTCATTACTCAATACCCAGTCTAGAATGGCCTGTTATCTCGTTGGTTCCTCGACATGTTGGTTTAGAAAACCATCTCTTAAACATTCCAAGAAATCCTCTTCCTCAGCACCCCTGCCAGTTTGGTTCACCCAATCAATATGTAGATTGAAGTCACCCATTATAACTGCTGCACCTTTAGTGCATGCATTTCTAATTTCCTGCTTGATGCCATCCCCAACCTCACTACTGCTGTTAGGTGGCCTGTACACAACTCCCACTAGCGTTTTCTGCCCCTTAGTGTTTCGTAGCTCTACCCATATCGATTCCACTTCCTCCAAGCTAATGTCCTTCCTTTCCACTGCTTTAATCTCCTCTCTAACCAGTAACTCTACCCCACCTCCTTTTCCTTTCTGTCTATCCCGCCTGAATATAGAATCTACTGGAATTTTTTGAGGATGTAACTAGGGAAATTGACAGGGGAGAGTCAGTGGATGTGGTGAACCTCGACTTTCAGAAAGCCTTCGACAAGGTCCCACATAGGAGATTAGTGGGCAAAATTAGAGCACATGGTATTGGGGGTAGGGTACTGACATGGATAGAAAATTAGTTGACAGACCGAATGCAAAGAGTGGGGATAAATGGGTCCCTTTCGGAATGGCAGGCAGTGACCAGTGGGGTACCGCAAGGTTCGGTGCTGGGACCCCAGCTATTTACGACATACATTAATGACTTAGATGAAGGGATTAAAAGTACCATTAGCAAATTTGCAGATGTTACTAAGCTGGGGGGTAGTGTGAATTGTGTGGAAGATGCAATAAGGCTGCAGGGTGACTTGGACAGGTTGTGTGAGTGGGCGGATACATGGCAGATGCAGTTTAATGTAGATAAGTGTGAGGTTATTCACTTTGGAAGTAAGAATAGAAAGGCAGATTATTATCTGAATGGTGTCAAGTTAGGAAGAGGGGATGTTCAACGAGATCTGGGTGTCCTAGTGCATCAGTCACTGAAAGGAAGCATGCAGGTACAGCAGGCAGTGAAGAAAGCCAATGGAATGTTGGCCTTCGTAACAAGAGGAGTTGAGTATAGGAGCAAAGAGGTCCTTCTACAGTTGTACCGGGCCCTGGTGAGACCGCACCTGGAGTACTGTGTGCAGTTTTGGTCTCCAAATTTGAGGAAGGATATTCTTGCTATTGAGGGCGTGCAGCGTAGGTTCACTAGGTTAATTCCCGGAATGGCGGGACTGTCGTATGTTGAAAGGCTGGAGCAATTAGGCTTGTATACACTGGAATTTAGAAGGATGAGAGGGGATCTTATTGAAACATATAAGATAATTAGGGGATTGGACACATTAGAGGCAGGAAACTTGTTCCCAATGTTGGGGGAGTCCAGAACAAGGGGCCACAGTTTAAGAATAAGGGGTAGGCCATTTAGAACGGAGATGAGGAAGAACTTTTTCAGTCAGAGAGTGGTGAAGGTGTGGAATTCTCTGCCTCAGAAGGCAGTGGAGGCCAGTTCGTTGGATGCTTTCAAGAGAGAGCTGGATACTCTTAAGGATAGCGGAGTGAGGGGGTATGGGGAGAAGGCAGGAACGGGGTACTGATTGAGAGTGATCAGCCATAATCGCATTGAATGGCGGTGCTGGCTCGAAGGGCTGAATGGCCTACTCTTGCACCTATTGTCTATTGTCTATTGTCTATCCCTGGATGTTGAGCTCCCAGCCTTGGTCACCCTGGAGCCATGTCTCCGTAATCCCAACTATATCATAATCATTAATAACTATCTCCACATTTAATTCATCCACCTTATTACGTATACTCCTTGCATTGAGACACAAAGCCTTCAGGCTTGTTTTTACAACTCTCTTACCCCTTATACAATTATGTTGAAAAGTGGCCCTTTTTGATTTTTGCCCTGGATTTGTCTGCCTACCACTTTTACTTTTCACCTTGCTACCTGTTGCTTCTACCCTCATTTCACACCCCTCTGTCTCTCTGCTCCCATCCCCCTGCCACATTAGTTTAAATCCTCCCCGACAGCACTAGCAAACACTCCCCCTAGGACATTGGTTCCATTCCAGCTCAGGTGCAGACCGTCCTGTTTGTACTGGTCCCACCTCTCCCAGAACTGGTTCCAATGTCCTAAAAATTTGAATCCCTCCCCCTTGCACCATTTTTCAAGCCACGTATTCATCTGAAATATCCTCCTATTCCTACTCTGACTAGCACGTGGCACTGGTAGTAATCCAGAGATTATTACCTTTGAGGTCCTACTTTTTAGTTTATCTCCTAGCTCTCTAATTTCACCTTGTTGGACCTCATCCCGTTTTTTACCTAAATCGTTGGTGCCAACGTGCACCACAACAACTGGCTGCTCACCCTCCCGCTTCAGAATGTCCTGCAGCCGCTCAGAGATATCCCTGACCCTTGCACCAGGGAGGCAACATACCATCCTGGAGTCTCGTTTGCGGCCGCAGAAACGCCTATCTATTCCCCTTACAATTGAATCCCCTATCACTATAGCCCTTCCACTCTTTTTCCTCCCCTCTTTTGCCGCAGAGCCACCCACGGTGCCATGAACTTGGCTGCTGCTGCTTTCCCCTGATGAGCCATCTCCCCCAACAGTATCCAAAATGGCATATCTGTTTAGGAGGGAGATGACCGCAGGGGACTCCTGCACTACCTGTCTACTGCTATGCTGGCTAGTGGCCACCCATTTCCTTTCTGTCCGCTTATCTTTTACCTGTGGTGTGGCCAACTCACTATACGTGCTATCCACGACCTTCTCAGCATCGTGGATGCTCCAGAATGAGTCCAACCGCAGATCCAACCGTTCAATGCGGTTTGCCAGGAGCTGCAGCTGGACACACTTCCTGCACACGTAGTCATCAGGGACACCAAGAATATCCCTGATCTCCCACATGTTGCCGGATGAGCACTCCACGGGGCCGATCTCATCTGACATGTCTTACCCCCAAATTAAATCAAATCCCTCTTAATCCTTTAAACTGTACCTTTACTAAAAAGCACTGAACCCTTAACTCACTGAACCCTTAACTTACTGAACCCTTAACTCACTGAACCCTTAACTTACTGAACCCTTAACTCACTGAACCCTTAACTAAAAGTACGAACAAAAATCAGAATTACAACCCCGGGGTTACGCCCAATCAGCTGCTTCCTCTAGTCCACTTCCACCAATCAGCGGCTTCCTCCAGAACACTTCTTTTAAAGTGTGTGGGAACGTTTTTACACCGCTCCAACCACCTCCAACCGCTTCTGGGCCTCTGTGTGAACAAAGCCCCGCGCTGGGTTTTTAAACCTACCGCCCGGACGCTGCTCCAACCGCCTCCAACCGCTTCTGGGCCTCTGTGTGAACAAGCCCCGCGCTGGGTTTTTAAATCCTACCGCCCGGACGCTGCTCCAACCGCCTCCAACCGCTTCTGGGCCTCTGTGTGATCAAGCCCCGCGCTGGGTTTTTAAACCTACCTACTGTCGTGAGATGAATACATATATGGGCATAATTGACTGCGAGGAGCCAGAACTAAGTACTATATCTGGAGATGCAGAGACGGGAGAGGTCAGACACAGAGAGTATGGCGAGATATAGTTCTTACCAGACCTGTGACAAGATTTGAATTCTTGGGTAGTTACAGACCTGCTTCGTACAACTACTTCAACAAATCACTAATTAAACTGAAACGTCTTGAAGATCTCTTTGTTGGTTTGCATCAAGATCGATCACTCCCACTCTCTGTGAAACAATGGCAAGCAGAAAGGAATTTATTGGAAAGGACTGAAGTTGCCATCACATAAATGTAAGAACCGCCCTCTATGAGTGATTAAAAGTAAGAACTGTCTCTAAAGAGCCATTGAAAGTAACAATTGGCTCTATTAGTGAGATTGGAGCTTGTAAATTCACTGGACGGAACAAGGATTGTTTTATTTCAAAAACCTTGAAGCCGAATACCACAGACTGAACAGGGTTACTACCTGCGCTAATCTGACTAACGGAGAATGGAAACTTTGAAAGCCACTTGCGGGAAAAGTGAGTACAGCATTAAGCATTATTGGAAAAGCTGTATTTCATACGTTGTATTGGGAAACGGCTGCTGGAAACCTTGGAATGCTGTGAACAAAGAAGTGACCTTGAGCATCGCAAGATATCAGTTTGTTTTGAATTCTTGTGCTTGATACGTCTTTACATCTACACATCTTAAAGGGATAGCAACGTACAAGTATGTCTGTGGTTAGATCTGATGTTCAGCCACAAGGTGACGACATCAGAAAAGATTTTGAAAAGGTTCTTGTTTGTTCTGTAACAAAAGTGGTCACACATTGAGGTGGTGTTGGTTGATCAAGAAGAAAGAGCATAAAGAAAGGATAGATTTCTTAAAGGAGGAGGGAATCTGTTTTGGATGTTTGAAAATAGGTCACATGATCAAAGACTGCAAGAGTCGTTTGGCTTGTGATGTGTGCAAAAAATATAATCCTGAAATTCTTCACATTGAACAAAAAGACAAAGAAATGAAACTAGAACATACAAAACAGAATGAAAAGCCAATTGCAAGTGATACTATTCTCTCATATCAAATGTGTGCCATCTGCCAAATGGGAGGATTCATGCTGTCAAAATGGATCAGCAACAGCCGTGCTGCACGTGTTCCTCAGGAAAATACAACCAAAGAGATCAAGGAATTGGACTTGGACAAAGACAATCTGCCAATGGAGAGTGCACTGGTGCGTTGAAACAGATGTGTTCAAGTTCAGAATTGCTGTACAGGAACAACCATACACTAGACGTGGCATTTTGTCTGTAGTCGGCTCTATATACGACCCTTTAGGATTTATAGCACCATTTACTCTGCCAGCCAAGCTGATTATGCAGGAACTCTGCAAGGAGAGGCTTGGATGGGATGAAAACACACCCCAAAATTTCTCTCAGCGATGGACAGGATGGCTAGCAGATCATATCATATCATATCATATCATATATATACAGCCGGAAACAGGCCTTTTCGGCCCTCCAAGTCCGTGCCGCCCAGCGATCCCCGCACATTAACACTATCCTACACCCACTAGGGACAATTTTTACATTTACCCAGCCAATTAACCTACATACCTGTACGTCTTTGGAGTGTGGGAGGAAACCGAAGATCTCGGAGAAAACCCACGCAGGTCACGGGGAGAACGTACAAACTCCTTACAGTGCAGCACCCGTAGTCAGGATCGAACCTGAGTCTCCGGCGCTGCATTCGCTGTAAAGCAGCAACTCTACCGCTGCGCCACCGTGCCGCCCAAGATCTCAACAAGATTGTGGAGTTTAAAATGGACCGGTGATTGAAGCCCACAAACTTTGTCAAATCAGATATGCACAGCTGCACCACTTTTCAGAAGCCAGCAAAAGTGGCTACGGTACTGTTTCATATCTAAGATTGGAAAACAATAGCAAAGAGGTGCATATTGCATTCATAATGGGGAAAATCCAGAGTGGCACCATTAAAATAAAAGACGATTCCCAGAATGGAGATTACAGCTGCAGTCCTAGCTGTCAGAGTTGACACAATGCTGCAAAATGAATTACAGCTTCAACTAGACAAATCAATCTTTTGGACCGATAGCACAACGGTGCTTAAGTACATCAACAATAAAACTAAACGCTTACAAACATTTGTATAGCAAACAGGATCCCTTTTGTAAGGGATGCTACTGATGATTCAATGGACCTGGAAGCACTCACACCAAATCATCTTCTTCAGTTGAAAGGCAAACCAATACTACCACCCGGACGGTCTCTTTGGAAAGGAAGATTTATACATTAGATGCAGATGGAGACAGGTACAATATATGGCAGATTTATTTTGGAAATGGTGGATATGAGAATACATGCCGCAGATCCAAGAACAACAATGGTGGTCAAAGGTGAAAAGAAGCTTTGCTACAGGTGACATTGTTGTGGTGGCTGATTCCACTGCACCACGAAGCTCCTGGCTAATGGGCAGAATATTGGAGACCTTACCAGATGCACAAGGTCTTGTGTGCACAGTTCAACTTAAGACTAAGAGCAACATCTTGGAAAGACCAATAACAATGATATGTTGGCTCTTAGAAGCTGATCCTGAGTACAGCAAGGACTGGTGGCTTTAAAGGTTAAAGAATCACAAAGGTAGTTTAGATGCCAACATATAGTGCATACTTTTTTTTTGATTATGTGTAAAGTTTTTATGGCTCCTTTTAATGTTTATTGATAATTGTTTCGTTATATACGTAGAACAATTAGGGGCCGGTGTGTAGGAGCCATTAATGTTTGAGCTAGCTGTTTTAGCATATTATATTATTTTGTCTAGATATCTTGCTGTATTATTTTGGACAATAATAATAATAATAAACATTTATTTTATGTAGCGCTTTTCCAAATGCTCAAAGACGCTTTACAAAAACAGTCATGACACAAAAACAAACAGGCGAACTATCCTGACGGAGAAGCGCCGAACAAATAGCGCCAGCGTCCTCTCACATCAGGGTCCGGCAGTAGACAATAAAGAACACAAGACACACAATTACAATTTTAACACAAACAGCCATCACAGTGATTGCTCCAGGCACACCCTCACTGTGTTGCAAGGCAAAGAAAAGTCTTATCTCCTCCTCATTCTTCTGCCACGAGGCGATCGAGGCTCCTGACTTTTGAAGCCCCCACCGGGCGATGGAAAGTCCCAGGGCCGAGCCAAGCAGGCCGATGAAGGTCCTGAGCCCCCACCGGGTGCTGGAAAGTGCCGCGGCCAAGCCACGCAGGGCGATGAAGGGCCTGCGAGCGGGTCGATCAAACCTCGCGCTCCGGGGCGGTCGAAGCTGCTACGGCTGGAGCTCCCGAAAGCCGGTCGCCAGCCAGGGACCTGCGAACTCCCGATGTTGCGGTCTGCAGGGCCCACGGCCGAAGCCTCCGAGATGGTAAGTCCAGGCCCTGCGACCGGAGTCTTCAAGGTCGATCCCAGCTGGAGGACGCCGACTCCATGGTGTTTGGCCGTAGCGCGAACGGAGATACGACACGATAAAGGTCGCATCTCCGTTGAGGAGATTGGAAAAAAAAGGTTTCCCCCACCCCCCCACCACCCCCCACATAAACAGAGTTAAAAATAGATCAAAACGTACATTTAAACGATGACAATAGACAAAAAACAAAAAAAGACAGAGAGACTGCCGGTGAGCCGCAGCTGCAGAACGCAGCCACGTCCCCAACAATAGGGGGCTGTCGTAAGACAAATACATATATGGGCATAATGGACTGGGAGGGGCCAGAACTAGGTACTGTATCTGGAGACGCAGAAACGGGAGGGGTCAGACACAGGGAGTATGGCAAGATATAGTTCTTATCAGACCTGCGACGAGAGTTGAATTCTTGGGGAGTTACAGACCTGTTTTGTACAACTACTTCAATAAATTTATTCACAAAATGCTGGAGTAACTCAGCAGGTCAGGCAGCATCTCGGGAGAGAAGGAATGGATGATGTTTCGGGTCGAGACCCTTCTTCAGACTGATGTCAGGGGGGCTGGACAAAGGAAGGATATAGGTGGAGACAGGAAGATAGAGGGAGATCTGGGAAGGAGGAGGGGAGGGGAGGGACAGAGGAGCTATTTAAAGTTGGAGAAGTCGACGTTCATACCACCGGGCTGCAAACTGCCCAGGCGAAATATGAGGTGCTGTTCCTCCAATTTCCGGTGGGCCTCACTATGGCACTGGAGGAGGCCCATGACAGAAAGGTCAGACTGGGAATGGGAGGGGGAGTTAAAGTGCTCGGCCACCGGGAGATCAGTTTTGTTAATGCGGACCGAGCGCAGGTGTTCAGCGAAGCGATCGGCGAGCCTGTGCTTGGTTTCGCCGATGTAAATAAGTTGGCATCTAGAGCAGCGGATGCAATAGATGAGGTTGGAGGAGGTGCAGGTGAACCTTTGTCTCACCTGGAAAGACTGTTTGGGTCCTTGGATGGAGTTGAGGGGGGAGGTAAAGGGACAGGTGTTGCATCTCGTGCGGTTGCAGGGGAAAGTTCCCGGGGTTGGGGTGGTTTGGGTAGGAAGGGACGAGTGGACCAGGGAGTTATGGAGGGAACGGTCTCTGCGGAACGCAGAGAGGGGAGGGGATGGGAAGATATGGCCAGTGGTGGGGTCCCGTTGTAGGTGACGGAAATGTTGGTGGATGATATGTTGGATCCGCTGGCTGGTGGGGTGGAAGGTGAGAACGAGGGGGATTCTGTCCTTGTTGCGAGTGGGGGGAGGGGGAGCAAGAGCGGAGCTGCGGGATGTAGAAGAGACCCTAGTGAGAGCCTCATCTATAATGGAGGAGGGGAAGCCCCGTTTTCTGAAGAACGAGGACATCTCAGAACCCCTAGTGTGAAACACCTCATCCCGGGCGCAGATGCGGCGTAGATGGAGGAATTGGGAGTAGGGGATAGACTTTTTGCAGGGGACCGGGTGGGAAGAAGTGTAGTCCAGATAGCTGTGCGAGTCCTACTTCAATAAATGACTAATTAAACTGAAATGTCTCTGAAGATCTCTCTGTTGGGGCTCTGCGTCAAAATCGATCACTCCCACACTCTGTGAAGTAATGGCAAGCGGGAAGGACTTTATTGGAAAGGACTGAAGTTACCATCACACTTACATTGAATAATGTTTTGAAATATTCAGAAGTAATTAACATGTACTTAATGAGATTAAAAAATGAAAGCTTTATTTATTGATTTAAAAAGCTGAAAGTAATCCTTTTCATCCAATACATTTCAAGGGCAATTATGTAAAAAAGAAAAAAAATGTAGATTTAAAACATTACACAAGATCTAAAAGACTAAAGTATCATACTGATGACAATTTCTGCTCATTTTTAATATATTTAATTAATAGTTAATTGTAGCTAACTACCCATTCTTTCCGACTTGATACACAGACACATGCATAATGCCAAGCAAAGTTATGCAGATGTACATTGTGCATTATTATTGTATCAATAACAGCAATTTAAATTGAGAAAGCTGCATAAAATTGCAACATAGTCTATAAAATAATAATGGTACTAACAACTGCAAAATTACAATGTCCCTACTTAAAAAATATCAAAAAAATAACATCCATTCATTATGTATTAACTGAAAGAATTAATCAGCAGTACATCAAACTCAAATCACTGACCGTAGTTGCAAAACACAGAAATTAGCTGGTTATCCGAGGCAGATTATTCTCCCACTGATAGTTGTCTTCCTTATTCATCAGCCTATTGGAAATACTAATTTTCCCCGAGTGTAGAACCATTGATCATTCCAAGCAGTAGCTGTTCTGTTGCAATAGACAATTACAATCAAGAGTAAAAGAACAGCAGTCTTGCAAATGAATCCTGGGTAGCCATTCTGCTAATCACCAATGGCACTTTAGATTTAACGTCAGTTCTCTTCAACCACACAAAGGCAACGCTGTGAGAGTGGATCTTTTCCCAGCTTTATCTATATACTAAAACTCTTGTTTGTTTGTTTGTTTGTTCCTGAACTACAGCCAAAACGGTACACGATAGAGCGACAATTTTGGCCCACCTTACTCACCGTCGTCCCTTTAGTGCGAATGGAAGTAGTTTCATTGAAATCGGTGTTATATTTTTTAAGTTATTCACATTTTAAAGTTTAAATCTATCTCCTAGGGATGGGATAAGGGAGATTGAGGGGGGGGGGGGGGAGGGGAAGGGGGGAGGGGGAGGGGGAGAGGGGAGGGAGGGGGAGGAGGGAGGGAGTGGGGAGGCAGAGGGAGCAGGGAGAGGGAGGGGGAGGGGAGGGGGAGGAGAGGGGGGAGGAGAGGATGGGAGGGGGTAGGTGGAGGGGTGAGGGGAGGGGGAGGGGAGGGGGAGGGGACGGGGAGTGGGGGAGGCGAGGGTGCAGCACCAATGCAGGAGAGTTTTGGGCCCAACAGGTCCATTTGGTCTAGTTTATTGTTAAAGTCTTAATAGAAAGGAAAACGTTGAACATCATGGAAGGAGAAATTTCATTTTTGAAAGTGAAAAATAGCCATTTCCCATCATCAATATAGTTTTTAACATTTACAAGCTAAAATGCTGATAATATCCAAGAGAAAAACACGACTGGTGCAAAAATGCAAAAAGAAAGTACTGCATCTGAAGTATTCTCAAATATTAAAAATTATTAATGGAGATGATAAAGTAATCCCATGCCCCTGATCCATAGGGAAGAAGGAATTCTTGTCTGGGACTGTTTATCAGAATTTGTATATTGATTTGATTGGAAAGAAGTAAGTTGCAGGCCGTTCGATCACAGAGACAAATGCTGTCCTAGCCAGCAGATCCAGTGTAGATAGTGCTATTCCACTCAAGGATGAAGGTCAAAGTAAATATTAACAGAGTGATCATGTAACATAGTTAGAAAACATTTTCAGTGAATGGAACAAGAGACTCCACTTTGCATTTTTCTATTTTATATTCGTCTCAGGTGTTCTTGCTCATCTCCACAATCCTAGAGAAAGGTATTGTGGAAAGGATATGCTTTGAAAAATGTCATGCAATTGTCATGCAATTGTCCTTCAATTTAAAAATTGAAGGACATTTTCCCAAATTACTTTAAAGACAAACTCAAATGTTTTAATCACAATACTCCTATTAGGCCCTGAAGCTGAAGTGAAGGTATTGATTTCATTCAATTATAAAATGTTGCCACTTTCCTATATTTTTTATCGTTATAATTTTTAATCTGATGCATGGCAACCAGAATCAAGGCTTGTAGACTGGCATGCCTTAATTGCTATTTTTTCTTTGTTTCATGCAAATTATTTCTCGACATTTTTTCAATGATTGCCACTGGGGACAGTCATTACCAACTATCTCAAGGACTGTACAGTTTTTTTGTACATTTTCCCCACCCCTTTGTTTCCCTTATCTACCCGGGGTCTTTTCGCTGTCTTAGCAGGTGACCCCTTCATCTCCTCGTCAACTCTGCCCACTTCCCGACACTCATTTCCCAGCAATTATTGAAAACCTCTGAATGCTGAGTACGCTGTAATAATCTTGGTTGTAATACCACATTATATATATGTTTTAAGAGAATGAAAATGGGATTCACAGAAGGCACTAGGATTTCCTTGCATGGGTTTCTTTGTTCCTTTTATGAAATGCTTCCTCTCAGAAAAGGAAAATTGAACCATAACTATATGTTATTTAAATAGTGTAGGAAAGAACTGCAGATGCAGGTTTAAATCAAAGGTAGGCACAAAATGCTGGAGTAATTCAGCAGGATAGGCAGCATCTGTGGAAAGAAGGAATGGGTGGCATTTCAGGTCGAGACCCTTCTTATTTAAATAGTATTGTTAACTGCAATAGTACTCTATCAATAGCAGTAGGTTACATTCAGACATGGATTTGCCATCAAGAAGTTGTATCACAGAGTTGAGTTTTTAGATATACACCCTATTGTAACATTTTTCAGTCATTTTTTGGTGACTTACTTTTGCTTTCTTTGCTTGGAATATCAATGTTTTTTTCCAGGAAATAGCATTGATTATATCTGTGAAACCCACTGTGCTGCATACTTATGTCAAAAATTAAACAGCAAGCAATTTCTAATGTAATCAAATATTTCAATAATGCGACTAACTACATTTATTCAGCTGAATCCATAACATTAATTTCATTTACTTCTAAAAAACGAAAAGCTCATTTTGTCCACTAGAGGTCAGTTTTGAGACATGGAACAAATGCAATTATACCAGACAAGCACTGGAAATGGCTGCACGTTACTGGAAATTATTTTGGCAGGTTGGCCAAATACTTTGTTTATCTGAGATTCTCACCATTAAGACAGTAAATGTTTCAATATTTTTCCAAACTGTATTTGTTGAAATATTTATTATTCACAATTTAATTTTATGCCATCTGTTCTATCATTTCAGTACATTATAGGAAAACATATATTTTTTAATTTGGCTGGCATATAGCACACAATAACTTTGTTTTGCCATATTTGTACAACTTTTACAGAATTCAAAAGTAATTCATACATATAATGCTTGCTCAAGTTGCTTCTATACAAACTTCTTTACCAAAATTCACTAAGTTCACAAATGTTATTGCGACATGGTAATTTTGCAATAACATTTGTGAACTTAGTGAATTTTGGTAAAGAAGTTTGTATCATTTTAATGCTGACGGTTTTAAATAAATTCCAAATCAAGCAATGTAGGTTTCTCTTGAATAGTGCCTGGTTTGTAAGATCTGTGATGGAGGGGAAGGGTCATTCTGTTCTTTAAATTTGCATGGAAAAGACCATCAAATCAAGGACAATAACTCCCATGATTAAGTGTGTTTTTGTTTTGCAAAATACAGCATGGAAACAGACCAGTCGGCCCACCGATTCCACACTGGCCATGCGCGGAACCTGTTCACACTAGTTCTATGTTATCCCTTTTGCAATTTACAATGGCCAATTAACCTACAAACCAGCATGTTTGTTTCACGAACCTTATACCTTTGCACTGCCTCATACAAGATAATTTTAAATGTACAAATTAGTGATGTAATTGGGTGTAATTCAACTCATTGAATAATTATCAAACCGATTTTGTTTTGCAACAAAATTGTTGGAAAAAATAGAATGTGCTGTTGAATGATTAGAAATAAGAACATTTTAACATAAACAAATTGAAAATGGAATAGTTGGCAAATGTAATCAATGTACGAGATGTATTTATCTGATTGTCTTTTAACCTTGGTGACATCTGAGAATTACCAATGATGCATATATATAATAATATTGTCAAAATACGTCATAATTTAATTGAGATGCTTCATATTAATGTTAAACTCTGTAAAAATTCAGCCTGTCTAATGGTCAATTCTACCATGATAGTAGTGGTAGGGAACAACAGTTATGTTATGACTATTGATATTAGGTTGAAACATATTTCAGGTGGCTTGCTTTGCTCATATACATTGTATTATTACTTATCAAAGCATTCAGGAGTCCATGGTGCAAGGTTGGGTTGGAATAATATTTTCAATTTGGTTTTATGCTGAAAAGACTTGGAATCAGTTTTCTCTGGTACTCGACTGGTGATTGCAATGCTGAAATAAAGATCAAAATATTAAGTTATAATGTGATGCTGTAATAATTTTAGATATAAAATTGGTTATCATTAGAACCTCCCCCTTACCTAACCTAACTCCATTGAGAAAATAATCTGCCTCCTTGTTTTTGCCGCCAAAGTGAATAACCTCACATTTATCTATATTATACTGCATCTGCCACACATCTGCCCATTCACTCAACCTGTCCAGGTCACCCTGCAACCTCCTAACATCCTCTTCACAGTTACACTGCCACCTTTGTGTCATCCACAAACTTGCTAGTGTTGCTTCTAATTCCCTCTTCTAAATCATTAATATATATGGTAAACGGTTGCGGCCCCAACACCGAGCCTTGCGGCACTCCACTCGCCACTGCCTGCCATTCTGAAAAGGTCCCGTTTACTCCTACTCTTTGCTTCCTGTCTGCCAACCAATTTTCTACCCATGTCAACACCCTACCCCCAATACCATGTGCTCTAATTTTAGTCACCAATCTCCCATGCGGGACCTTTTCAAAGGCTTTCTGAAAGTCTAGATACACTACATCCACTGGCTCCCCTTCATCCATTTTACTTGTCACATCCTCAAAAAATTCCAGAAGATTAGTCAAGCATGATTTCCCTTTCATAAATCCATGCTGACTTGGACTTATCCTTTTACTGCTATCCAAATGCACCGTTATTACCTCTTTAATAATTGACTCCAGCATCTTTCCCACCACCGAAGTCAGGCTAACTGGTCTGTAATTCCCCGTTTTCTCTCTCTCGCTCCTTTCTTGAAAAGTGGGATAACATTAGCTATCCTCCAATCCACAGGAACTGATCCTGAATCTATTGAACATTGGAAAATGATCACCAATGCGTCCACTATTTCTAGAGCCACCTCCCTGAGGACCCTGGGATGCAGACCATCAGGCCCAGGGGATTTATCATCCTTCAGTCCCATTAGTCTATCCAATACTATTTCTTGCCTAATGAAAATTTCTTTCAGTTCCTCTACCCCCCTAGATCCTCTGTCCTCCAATACATCTGGGAGATTGTTTGTGTCTTCCTTAGTGAAGACAGTTCCGAAGTACCTGTTCAACTCTTCTGCCATTTCCTTGTTACCCATAATAATTTCACCCGTGTCTGTCTTCAAGGGACCCACATTTGATTTTGCTACTTTTTTTCTCTTAACATATCTAAAGAAGCTTTTACTGTCCTTCTTTATATTCTTGGCCAGCTTCCCCTCGTAATTTATCTTTTCAGCCCGTATTGCCCGTTTTGTTACCTTCTGTTGTCGTATGAAAGTTTCCCAATCCTCTGGCTTCCCGCTACTCTTTGCTGTGTTATACATCTTTTCTTTTAGTTTTATTTCATCCCTAACTTCCCTTGTCAGCCACAGTTGCCTCCTACTCCCCTTAGAATCTTTCCTCCTTTTTGGAATGAAATGATCCTGGATTATGCCCAGAAATTCCTGCCATTGCTGTTCCACCGTCATTCCTGCTAGGATCCCTTTCCAGTCTACCTTAGCCAGCTCCTCTCTCATGCCTTCATAGTCCCCTTTGTTCAACTGCAACACTGATACTTCCGATTTAACCTTCTCCTTCTCAAATTGCAGATTAAAACTAATCATATTATGATCACTACCTCCAAGCGGTTCCTTTACCTCGAGTTCTCTTATTAAATCTGGTTCATTGGACAACACTAAATCCAGAATTGCTTTTTCTCTGGTAGGCTCCATTACAAGCTGCTCTAAGAATCCATCGCGGAGGCACTCTACAAACTCTCTTTCTTGGGGTCCAGAACCAACCTGATTTTCCCAGTCTACCTGTCTGCTGCAGAGTTCGCACTCCACAGTTTACATATTGATATTTTACCGTGATTGCCTTGAAGCCAATCTAATTGGCAGTCTTGGCGTCCACTTGGGATGGGGAGCAGCAGAGTAGCTGACAGCCTAGGTAGAGAGCCAATTATTGATTTAATCACATAGAATTTCAGTTTACAGTCTTGAAATAAGTTTTACATAATTCATAAGTTTTAATTAATTTAGACAGTGATAATTTGTGGCAGTTAGAGGTATTGGGGAAGTATCACATATCCAATGTTTGGCCCGCCTTTCTTCAACTTGTACCTGACCAGATTAAAGAGACTTGCAGTGACGTTTGAGGTTGAAAATTATCTACATACCATTCAACAAATTCTTTTGAAGGTCAAGTGCTTTGTTGATATCACAAACCCAAGCTTCATAGATTTCTCTGTTCGCTGCCTCTAAGATCAAGCGCTCATCGGTCCCAGTGGAGGTCAGAGCAAATTTGCAAAGTTCATCGTTCACATTGCTCTCGATGTTTAGATTATTCATCTGAATTGGATCAGATAAAATAACTGATGAAAAGATGTAAATGCTAGAATCAGAATTTTACAGTTCAGAACACAGCAGATTTTTCAATTTTGATTCTGTTAACTTTTTAAAACAACCACCCAAATTAATTCCACTTCTCCATATGAGAGCAATTTTCTCCTTTCTGAGGATTTGTCCAATTTCTTTATTGAAAAGTTTTGAATGATTCTGTTTCCAACTGTCATTCAGGCAGTGCATTCCAAATGCTAAGAATGCTCTCTATGGTTTATCTCTTTCCCACTTTTATTAAACTTTGAAAATATAACTTCACCTGCAGATGATAGCATGCTTCTCTAGTCTTGTGTTATTTGAATCTTGAAGGAGAATTTGTAGTCTCCACAATTAAAACACAAGAGCCATCTTTGATAAATGCTATCAAAGTGCCATTTATTCACCAATAAGCTTTTCTCTAATCCTCAGTTCAGTTCTATCCAGGCATTATTTTGGCTATGATTCAAATGGGCATAAGTTGATGAAATGAGGTGAGAGTGATTGCTTTTGACAGCAAGGCTAAATTTGATTATGGCAACAAGAAGCTCCAATGAAATTGAAAGTTTTGGGATATAGTGTGGCAGACAAAGGAAGGTAATGTTGATGCAGCACAATGAAATGTAGTCTGGTTGCAGCCTCAAGGCATTGATGCAACAGTTCATCAGAGTAATATCCTAGGCCAAATGACTTTCAGCTGGTTCAATAGCTTTCTCTCCTTCAGGTGGTCATGATTAATATATTCACTGATGATTGCATTTTTCTTGGTTCCATTTGCCATCTCCAGCTGGAGAGAAAACCCGTCTACCTCCTTGAGAGATTCAGCAGTATTGTCATTGCTGAATCTAGTCTTCATCCATTGTCCTAACGTATCATGTCTGATTCATCCATTATCCCTGTGCTTGCTGAATAATATGACTCTAGTTCCAAAAAGCTTTGATGTAAAAATTCTCAATCTTATTTTGATCCATGATCTCACTTCCTTTGCCTTTTGTTCTGTAATTTCTTTGATCAAAAAAGTTTTACGCTCACTTCCAATCTTGACTATTTTGCGACCTTGAATTTAATTCCATTTGAATTTAACCACTATTAGATGCTGTGTCTTTAGATGCCATGGCCTGAAACTGTGGAATCCTTAACCAAAACCTTTCTTCTTTTAATTTGCTATTTAAAAGCTAACTTAACCTGGGGATTTGACATTTGCTCAGTGTCTTTATTTATTATTGGCGGTGCTTTTACTAACTTAAAGGTACTGGATGAAAATGGCATTATTTTCATTAGTTCTTTAATACACCAGATTAACCACTTTGAAAAGCAATTTTTTGGACTAGTCAAGAAGACACCAAAGACACGATATTCTGTAATGATTGATTAATTCTTCTTAGCTCTCCAAGTGGTTAAATGCAACTTGAACAAAATCCAAGCAGCTTCAGGACAAAACAACTGGCTTAATTTAGGACTTCATCAATTATGTTATACATTCAAAATGCATAGGAACTACATTTGAAGGACAATGCTTTTATCAACAACATCATGTCAACTTCCGTGTGTAGCTACTGTCTTACAGACATCACTCGGGAGAAGCCAGTCATTAATTTTGTCACTGAGCATCTGAAATGCATTCTTGGAGTGCCATACTTCCACAGTGTATACAGAAACAACTCCCAACATAGAGTGAGTTCTGCATCAAGTAAGCCACACCAAGAAAGCCTATTTTTATTACTTATCTAGGTATCCTTGATTTACGTGACTTTTGTTTAATAAAGCAAACTTTATAAGAGGCACAGCGATTGCATTTGCTTGCTATCTAATGAAGCCATTGGGAGGTACATATCACAGATGTGAAATAATAACAGAATGTTCTGAGTAGGAAGGAACTGCAGATGTTGGTTTAAACCAAAGATAGACACAAAAAGCTGGGGTAACTCAACGGGTCAGACAGCATCTCTGGAGAAAAGGGATAGGTGACGTTACAGGTCGAGACCCTTCTTCAGACCCTACTGTTATGATTCCCATTGGTGAAACAGTGGACAAATGTTATAATTGTCGAGGCTTCCACATGCTATTTAGATTGGGTTGGATACATAACACAGTAAGCACTTGTGGATTAAGGAATCATTACAATTTGATGATCTTTAGATCATAATCTTCAGTAGTAAAATCTAATTGTGAAGAAGTGATAAGGAATCGAGAACCAGAGGACATAGGATTAAGGTGTAGGGGGAAAGATTTAATAGGAACTGAGGGGTATTTTTTTTAAATACAAAGGGTGGTAGGTGTATGGAACATGCTACAGGAGGGGGTAGGTACTATCACAATGTGATACCACCTACCACACAGGCAGGTGGGACTAGTGTAGATGGGGCATGTTGGCCAGCGTAGGAAAGTTTGGGCCAAAGGGCCTGTTTTCATGCTGTATGAGTCTATGACTCTGACCTTTAGTTAATCCGTTCTATATTTACCTTTATGCTCTTCTTAAAATTATACCTTGGTGTTAAGGAACTCCTGTTCAGCAGTTCGCTGAAGATTAAAATCTGCTCAAAGAGAAAGACTCGTCGTTCCTTGTTTCGGTGCAGAACTCCAGAATCCTGCTCAGTCACAAGAAATGTATCTTGTTGTAGCAATTGGCCCTGTGCGGTGAGTTTACCCTGGAAATAACAAATAGTTCAGCATAGATTCAATAATATCACCCAGAATTTAATGTTCGAACAATAAAACCCCACCTCCAATTTTTAAAAGATTAATCTTCCTTCTATCTTTCAGTGGGCTTCATATTCTTGACCTTCGTTTACTAATAAAGACCCATCTGATTTAAAGCTTCGAATAGTGTAAAAGGCAGGGTGAATGAACTGTTCCTTTTACTGATGATGATAGAAAAGTTATAGGTGCGCTGAGAAGATTAAATTGTGGTGATGCAACCAAAAGCTTGCATATATATTATTATATACAGAAATCAAGATGTTGCTGTCCAACTCAACTCCAGTAATACCTTACCAGTAGACCAGGCGCCAAAATCTATATGAAGGTGTGAATTGGTAATTTTGCATAAGTCATACATCAAGCATGACAGATAACTGTAGGGCTCGTGTAAAATAATTGTTAATGGTTGATCACTCGCAAACAACCAGTCTGGTGCTGAAAAATTGATTTAATGTGAGGAATTTCATCCTTTCAAACTTTAATTACTGCTGAAGATTAAAAAAATATATTTTTTCATTTTTTTATTTTATCCCTCACTTAATCCCATTTAGCCGCCCTTATTATGTTTTCTGTCCATGATTTTACAATGATTTAATATTTCTTCATTTAAACTCTGTGTGTCAGTGAGGATTGTTGAAAATGATTTATTGAAGAGTTGTTTGCAGACCTCCCAACATTTGATTTTATAAATTCATAATTTTGATGTACAAAATTCAGAGTTTTACATCAAAATTCATAATATGGCGCGCAATGCAACTTTTCAGCAAAAAAAAGTACGCACGCCAAATGCGCATTCGCGCTGCGCTATATTCACGTGTGAAAAATGACTATTATGTCCAACAGTCTGTAGTTGTTGGACTACATGTACAATGTCAGGCCTATCATGAGTATATTCTGCTATTTATAGAAAGGTTATTGAACAGAGATACTTTTTGCAACACAAAGACAAAATTGTTTGCTTTGTTTTTTGCTTTTTCCTTACACATCCCAATTCTCTTAGTATTGAATAAAAGAACAATGGTCATAAAATGTATGACTACGTTAAGAAGAAATAATTGATACATGCGACTCGACTAAGCATACGGAAGTACTTGTTAAAGTGTAAATTCGCACATTAATTGATAATCACCCCAAAAAGGTGGTAATTGGCTTCTCTGCTGTGTTTTATAATTTAACCCCATCTTAATTAATTAATATAGTTATATAATCTTGCACTTAAAATTAATATTTACTCATTACAGTTCCACCGCTGATTTTCTGGCACTCTTGGTTCCAGAGCTTTGCTGGTTTATCCAGCTGGCTAAGGAAGTAGGCTATGGGGATAGATGTGCTGGCTCCAGCTGGGCTGGAGTTCCAAAGCTCCGGCCGCAGGTTGTAAATTCAACCCACCGATCGGCCATGGAAGTCCCGATGAGGTTGAGATTGGCTGCCTTGCCCAGCCTAGGTGCCACATTTTAGAGGAGACTTCCAGGGCGGGGAGATTTCTCGCGGAACCCTTAGCGACCTCTAGAGGCCGAATTGAGAAATTGGCCATGGAAGTCCCGATGAGGTCGAGATTGGCTGCCTTGCCCAGCCTAGGTGCCACATTTTCGGGGAGACTTCCAGGGCGGGGGGATTTTCCGCGGAACCCCTAGCGACATCTGGCGGTCAAATTGACAAATTGCAATTTTGCGGAAAAATGTGCGGTGAAATCGGAATGGCGGAAATGAAATAAGAAAGCGGAAACTTTCTGCCAAATTTGGAAGGGTTGGGAGGTGTGTATTTGGTGCCATTACCTACTCACATGCGCTGAGGGTTTCCTTTAGATGGTTTTCTCCACAGGGAAACAATAGTGGCCAATCATTTATGTTGATTGAGGAAACTAACATTTATATCGTGAGGCCATGATGATTTCTTTCTTTCCCCTTTAACTGCCTTTTGGGGTGTTTTTGCGGGGGATCCTTCGAGCGAATTACAATTGAACAATATCTTGAAGTCAAGGATGGACAAATGGAGTGGATAGTGTGAATGTGGAGAGGATGCTTCCACTGGTGGTGGAGTCTTGGACCAGAGGCTATAACAAGACAAAGACATACTTTTAGAAAGGAGATGAGAGGGAATTTCTTTAGTCAGAGGGTGATGAATCTTTGGAATTAATTGCCAATGACGGCTGTGGAAGTCTGAGTCAATGGATATTTATAAGGTGGAGATTAGATTCTTGATTAGTCAAGGTGTCAGAGGTTATGGGGAGAAACCAGGAGCATGGGATTGAGAGGAAAAAATAGATCAGCCATGATTGAATGGTGGAACAGATTTGATGGGCCGAATAGCCTAATTCTGCTCCTTGAATTTATGAACACGAAGTAGCTTTGATGATGACTCTAATATTTAACTCCACATGCAACTCTCTTTCCCACAAAGCAGCACATGCCAGGCTGTTCTCAGGCTTGGACTGAATTAAAGTTATGGCGAACAAGTCTCAATTTTATTTATGTGCTAGAACCAGGCAATTAATATTTAAAACTAGTGAAACCTCAGTTATTATTTTATTACATTGTTTTTCAATCATATGATCCTCAAAAATATAAATTTATTATTTTTATCTCAATTACTTAAAGATATTTTGAGATATGATACTGAACTTGATACGATGCTGACCTAGGCTCCACAGTGGCGCAGTGGTGGAGTTGCTGCCATACTTCACCAGAAACCCGGGTTCGATCCTGACTACGTGTGCTGTCTGAACGGAGTTTATACCTTCTCCCTGTGACTGCATAGGTTTTCTCTGGGTGCTCCGGTTTCCTCCCACACTCCAAAGACGAGCAGGTTTGTAGTTTAATTGACTTTGGTAAAAATGGTAATTTATTCCTAGTATTTCAGATAGTGCTAGTGTGCGGGGATCGCTGGTTGGCGTGGGCTTGATGGGCCGAAGGGCCTGTTTCCGCACTGTATCTATAAACTAAACTAAAGTAAACTTATTTCAGTACGTTACTGAGATATTTTGTGGATATAATTCTGATATCCTTATTCCAGTAATAAAATTATGTACTGATAAGGAAAATGAAACCTTACATTAAATCCTTCAAGTCTTCCCAAATTCATCATATCATTGCAGCGTTTTGGCACACGGTGCATTACACCGACTGCCTTCTGTTAACGATACATAAAATAAACATTGAGCATTAATGTTAGTCTGTTATCATTAAACCAAAATATAATATGGCAGTCATGGGATGAGTTCACTTTGTATGATAAATATGGAGAATGCCAATTTATCAGTTTACTTAAAGTAAAAACACAAATTGCTGGAAATATTTATAAAAATTACGCAGCAGCTGTTGAGAAACAGAGTTAATATTTAGTTTAATGACTTTTCATCAAAATGCTTCTGATGGAAATGCATTGAACTGCAACATTAGCTTAGCTTTCTCTCATAGCTACTGTCTGACCTGTGGAATATTTCCAGTATTTATTGTTTTTATTGTAGAAATTCAGCAGCTGCAGTAATCTGTAAAGCGTCTTTGAGTATATGAAAAGCGCTATATAAATAAAATGTATTATTATTATTATTATTATTAATCTGTTTTTGGCCAGCCAATTTATCTATCGGCTCCACTGCAGCCTCAGTTACTAATTCACATCAAAAAGTGGCATTTTCAATTAACGTTTCAGAACTGAGCTGTATAAATTTTTGTTGCCCAAGTTTGTTGAGGGGCAGAAATACATTTACCTTGTGGTAAAATGGCCGGGGGACCCAAGATCTAGTTTATCCCTGTTCTTTTTGCATTAGAATTTATTGTGTTTATCTCAAGCAAAGATTAGAGCATTTAAAATGGGCCAATCGCTCTATTAAAAGTTAGTCATAGTTATATAACACGGAATCAGACCCTTCAGCCCTCTAAGTCCACACTGACCAGAAAGCCATAATATATTCCAATCCCATTTATTCACCCATCTTTTCCAATCAACTCTTCCAAGATTCCACTACACAAGGGGCAGAAGTGTCTCTTATCTTTACAAACACACTCATGGTCAGAGGAAACAGCAACAAATCCCATTTACCAACAATTTCAAGTTACCGTTACTGTACTTTGAAATCCACTTACTCATCACAACTTGGATGGACTTACTTACATCATGTATATACTTCAAATAACACAGTAATGCATTTTCCTCTTTGAAGAGAAGGTTGCAAGCAACTATTGACAGCAGCTGCAGACTAGTGGAGAGTTCTATGAGACCCACTGGACATTGTTACAGTGTTCGAGATACAGCATGGAACCAGGCCCTTTGGCCCAATGGGTCCACACCCACCATCGATCACCCGTTCACACCAGTCTTTACTATCCCACTTTCACATCCACACCCTACACACTGGGGGCTTTTTACAGAGCCAATTAACTGACAAACCCGCACGTCTTTGGGATGTGGGAGGAAACCAGAGGACTGGGAGGAAACCCATGTGGTCAGAGGGAGAACATGCAAACTCCACATGGACTGCACCCGAGGTCAGGATCGCACCTGGGTCTCTGGAGATGCAGCTACCAGCTGTGCCACTGCGCCACCCTAAATAGAATGTTCTTTAGGTGATCTGCTCAGTTACCACAGATACTTAGTGTGAAGGATTGAAGATCATTGGAGGGGACAGTGTGATTATAGCAAAACTGCTTTGCTCATGCTATTTCTATCAATCCACTAACTTAAAGTTTATACGAATAAAATGTTAAAAAAAAAAAGTATAACCCTCTTACACATCAGTTCCCCTCACTATTACCATTCACTTGGGTCTGTTGTTTTTTAGAACCCCCCCCCCCAAAGAAAATCACATTTTCCAGGCCTTTGTTAATGGGGTAACAAAATGCTGGAGTAACTCAGCGAGTCAGGCAGTATCTCTATAGAACATGGATACCTATGCATGACTCGCTCAGTTACTCCAGCACTTTGTGTCATTCTTTGTAAATCAGCATCTGCAGCCTCTTTGTTTCTACCACTTGATAGACTATGGATATCACTTCACTCCATCTGAAACATATCCACTGGTTCATTTCTCGAGGCTAAGTTAGTGATGGTATCGGCACATGATGAATTGCACATTACAAATGAAATTCACCCGGCTCAGGAGAAAGGGAAGCTAGTGAGACAGCTTTCCAGGAGTGAGGTTGTTAATTAGTTTATCCCAAAGGATTACAGACAAAGACTGATGAACATTGCGATGCAGAGATGTCAGGGAGTGCCTGAACATTGGTATGAAATGTTCTTGCACAGGAATCGCAGAGGTTTATCCAACTGAATCCATACAAATCGATTCAGTTTCATTCAGATTCAGGGCAGCACAGTTGCTGTTGTTGCTGCCTTACAGCGCCAGAGACTCTGGTTCTATCCTGACTACAGGTGTTGCCTGTACTGAGTTTGTATGTTCTTCCTGTGACCGCATGAGTTTTTGTCGGGTGCTCCGGTTTCCTCCCACACTACAAAGAAGTACAGGGTTGTAGGTTAATTGGCTTCTGTGAATTGTAAATTGTCCCCGGTATGAGGAATAGTGCTAGTGTACGCTGGCCGGTGCAGACACAGTGGCCCGGAGGGCCTGTTTCCACACTGTATTTCTCAACTAAACTAAACTAAACATTCTTCACTATTTCCCCAAACTCCTCCAAAACCTGCAGTTTTTTCCCCACACTCTCCCTACTACTTCTACAATCAGTCAGAAGAAGGATCCCGACCAGAAAAGTGACCTATCCATGTTCTCCAGGGATGCTGCTTGATCCGCTGAGTTACTCCAACACTTGGTGTCATTTTTTGAGTTTCCCATCTATATCTGACTACCCCATCTCCTCAATGATGTTTCCCATTGCCTTGCCTCCACAATGCCACTGGCAAATCTCGCAGCAATGTTGTTAGTCCTGTTGTGATGGAGCTCACACCTTCTCCATAGGCAGTCCCAGTGATCTCAAATTGTACAACAATGTCACATTTTTTTTGTATTAACACCACTGTTACTGTAAATATTTATAAATCTAACAAAACAGGTCTTACCACAATCTCTGTAGTGTCAAAACCAGCTTTTTCACTGTATTTATAGAAATCCTGCAACAAGGCAATTATTAGTGAATACTTAGCATGATGTGTCAAGATGTTTTGTAGACCGATACCATGGATCATTTTAACATACCCATCATTCATGTAGAAGTATATCCTGTTAGTTAATCTTTCATTTTCTTGATTGTTTATCATTCTATTTTCTCACTTTCTTTGAAACAATGTAAAATCTCATTCTTCAAGCCAAGAAAACTTTAGTTTAAAAAATAAAGTACAAGTGAACTTCACAGAGCTTAATTAGCAAAACCCCAAAAAACGGCAACACCCTTTCCAAGTTTCTGCCCATTGATGCCCCCATTAAAGTAATTTTCATGGCAGTACACAAAAATAAATTCTTAGAAAATAACTAATGCCAATTCCCTTTTACCGACTAAATGGATGCTACTCTTCTATATATTATATATATATATATATATATATATATATATAATATATATATAATCTATATATATGCTAGACGTTTGCAGACTGTCGTATTGTTAAATACTTGAGTAAAGGCTTCCAAGATCTTTGCCTGAATTAGTTGTTTGCCCATTTGTTAATGTAAACAGAGAACCTAACAACTGTTTGAGGAATCTTTTAATTATTACTTTAATTGAATAGTGGCCAAATCTGCCAACCTGTTTCTTAGCTGGTTATCAGCTGGAGAAGTCCTTACCTTAAGCAAAAGTTGGTACTTAGTTATTCTCTGAACGGGTTTGATGAGATAGTCACTCAGGCTAAACGTCACATCCAAATCCAATTTTATTTCCTAATAAATGAAGCAAAAAGTGCATTATTTACGTAATATCAATTTTACCCAGTTTCAAAAAGAACTAACTGCTTGACCGCTTAATAATAACAAGTTTGCAGCCATGTGTTTTTCAAATGAAAAATTTTGATGTATCAGTTTCCAGTCTCTACAAGCATAACATTCCTGTCATTTTCCAAGTAGCATGATTATTATTGATGATTAATATATTGTAACCTAGTGGTTCCTGATTAGTCCATTTTATTTCTATTGCCATTGGGAAAAGACAACAAACTGCTTACCTCAAAGTAGGCATCATTTTCAACCAAAATGTACTCGGATCTTGGCTTATTTTGGCAATACCCCACATACATGCCTAAGCGTCTTTCCTGCAAATGAAATATAGTGTTTGTAACTGCAAACCTAATAATATCCACTGCAAAATTTGGCAAAATAAATCTTGTGTTTCGGGTGTTATAGGTCCAATAGATGCAAATGCAAACTTTTATCTTCAACTTAGTGTAGCACAGTGGCGCAGTGGTAAAGATGCTGCATCAGAACGCCAGAGAACCGGGTTCAATCCTAACTATGGGTGCTTCTCTGTACGGAGATTGTACGTTCTCCCTGTGACTACCTTGGTTTTCTCCGGGTGCTCCGGTTTCCTCCCACATTCCAAGGTTTGTAGGTTAATTGCCTTCTGTAAATTATCCGTAGTGTGTAGCATTGAACTAGAGCACTGGAATTGCTGGTCAGCGCGGACTCGGTGGGCCGAAGGGCCTGTTTCAACACAGTGTCTCCAAAACGTAAAACTAAAAACTAAAACTGCACTAATCATAAATCTGGAAGGCAATTGGACACAAATGCCCATCAAAAGACAGATCACAAAGTTTGTATTTGTGTATCCAATTTGAGATTACAATGACTGAATTCAATAGGGCAGCACAGTGCTGCCACAGTGCGGCACACAGTGGTGCAACTGGTAGAGCCGCTGCCTCACAGCGTCAAAGGCTTGGGTTCGATCCTGACCTCGGGTGCTGTCTGTGTGGAGCTTGCAGCTCAACTCATCTACTCATCCTTGAAATGAGGCCATCATGGACTCCACTCCCTTGGTGTACAGCTGGTGGGTGAACCTAATCAGTAGTCACGCTAGTCAGTAGTCACGATGCCTTAGTGCCAGTTTGCTGTGTCATGGATGTTTAAACTCTGTGGTAAACTATGGTTTCTAATAGGCATCAAACAAAGATGGAGTAACTCAGTGGGTCAGTCAGCATCTGTGGAGAACATAGATAGTTGTTGTTTCGGGTTGGGACCCTTCTTCAGACTGATTGTAGTAAGGAGAGAGTGGGAAAAAACTGGAAGGGAAGAGAAAACAGGACAAATATGGCAACATTGACCTCAGGCAAGGAGGTCCCTGATAGGCTGACTGCTGGCTAGACAGGTGTAAGCCCAAGAGGGATGCATTGTCGTGAACTGTGGGAGAGATGGGCAGAGAGGAGAGGGGAGGGAGGTGTTTGTGGAAGTTACCTAAAATTGCAGAACTCAACGTTCATACCGTTGGGTTGTAAGCTACCCGTGAAATATGAGATGCTGTTTTTTTCTGTTTCGAGTCCCCCCTCCCCCCTCCTACTCTCCCTACTACAATCAGTCTGAAGAAGGGTCCCGACCTAAAACGTCACCTATCCATTTTCTCCAGCGATGTTACCTAACTCACTGAGTTACACCAGCATTTTGTGTCTATCTTTGGTATAAACCAACATCTGCAGTTCCTTCCTAATACTTAAGCATCAAACAATATCACGTGAAGGGCTGGCAAACAACTCTTGCTTGTAAACCATGCACAACAGACAATACGCCTATAATAAAAACAGCAATCCCGCATGGATGATTGTGGATTTGACAAATGGCATACACAAACTATCTGGACTGCCCTGGAAAATCCTTACTTCTCAAAGTGGGCCTCAGGTCTCCTGTACACTTCACAGATCCCCCTGTAATGATGGCTCAGCACTCTCAGCTAGTTAGACAGCCAGCACTTGTGATTTGGGCAAGGATAAACAAATTATATTGGAAAGGTACAGGAAATTTAACAGTTCAATCAAAAAGGGTCCCAGTTCGGGGCAGGAAGTCATGACGTAGTTTTATAGGACTTTAGTTAGACTACATTTGGACTTTTGCGTGCAGTTCTGATCAGCCCATTGCAGGAAGAATGTGGAATGAGTGCAGAGGAGATTTATCAGAATGATAACTGGTTTAAAAGGCATTAGCTGCAAGGAGAGGTTGTTCAGTCTTGGATTGTTTTCTCTGGAATAGTGGAGGTTGAAGGGAAACCTAATAAAAGTATATAGAATTATGAGAGGCACATATAGGGTGGACAATCAAAACCTTTAACCCAGAGTGGAAATGTCAGTTTAGGGCATAGCTTTAAGGTGAGAGAGGTTTCAAAGGTCTTTTCAACAGTTCAACAGTTCAACAGAGCTTTATTTGTCATTCCGTACCAATTGTCAATTGTACCTATTAAGGTACAATGATATGCAAATTACCATACAGCCATACTAAAAAAACAACAAGACACACAACTACATTAAAGTTAACATAAACATCCACCACAGTGGATTCCCCACATTCCTCTCTGTGATGGAAGGCAATAAAGTCTAATCCTCTTCCCTCATTTTTCTCCCGTGGTCAGGCCAGTTGAACGATCCGTCGGGGCGATCGAAGCTCCCGCAGCCGACGTTTGAAGCCCCTGGGTCGGGGAGGTCGAAGCTCCTGCAGCTTGGAGTTCCAGATGTCAGTCTCTGACCAGAGACCACGTGCTCCGTGATGTTAAAGTCCGCAGGCATCCGCGGTAGAGCTCAGAGGTCGATCCCTGATAAAGGGATCGCGGGCTCCATGATGTTAAAGTCCCGTAGGCTCCCGCGGTGCAGCTCTCGAAGTCAGTCTTCAGCAAAGGCTGCCAACTCCTCGATGTTAGGCCGCAGTGCGTACGGAGATACGATACCGAACAAAAATCACATCTCCACCAAGGTAAGAGATTAGAAAATGTTTCCCCAACCCCCTCTCACACCCACCACATAAAACAAGCTAAAGAACACTAAAAACATACATTTAACACATACTAAAAAACAATGAAGAGGAAAGGGACAGCCTGTTGGCGAGGCAGCCATTGCTGGTGCCACCCGGCAAGGTTTAAAGGAGATGTGCGGGGCAATTTTGTTTTTTACAAAGAGGGTGGTAAGTGCCTGGAATGCGCTGCCAGGGTTGGTGATTGTCGCAGATATGATAGTGGCATTAAAGAGATGTTTAGATAATCACATGGATATGCAGGGAATACAGTGATATGGATTCTGTGCAGACAGATAAGAGTTGGGCTTGGCATCATGTTAGGCACAGACCTATGGGTCAAAGGAGCTATTCTTGTGCTGTACTATTCTATGTTACCGATCCCTAATTGGCAAGTGTACAGAATTAGTCTATTGAGTCCACATGTCAGAGGTGCCATGATTTGGTACCAATTTTCAGAGTCCAAGCTCGAGTGGTGTCTGTTCCAGGCAAGTCCCAGGCTGCTGCAAGCCTCCAGCCATCTCCTTCCTTGGACACCAGGTACCACTCCTCGCCCGTCCACGTTAGACTCGGTAGACCCAACGCTGTTTCTCTCGCCTCTCCTACCTTGCTCCGTTCCACTTCACTTCCCCACTTATTTCCCTGTTGCACACTTAAAGGGATATTGGTTGAAGTGCTCGGAGAGTGCAGGAGCAACAAAATATACTTCAATACAACATTAAATAGACCAAGCTCTGACAAGATAGCCAAAGACTCACATGCTTGATGAAGAGCGTTGCCAAATAGTCTGGCTCCTGGAGGCATTTTTCCAATTCTCCCAAGAAATAACTACAAAAGAATAATCACAGTATTATTCCAGAACTTTGTTTCAGTGGTGCACATTTACCCATTGTATTTTGAAGTAACAACATGTACAGATGTGCAAACAATTTAAGTTTTGTAGAGGTTTTTTTTCCATTGTGCAAATCATCCAACAATGCTAGAGTGGGAACAACGGTAATTTGTGGGGATTTTAATCCTTGTGCCACACATTTAGGATTCCCATGTGAACATGGAAATCCAGAAGTCGCTGGCTGCTCACTGCTGGTGATTTTCCAACAGCACCACCACCTTGGACTTGTTATCAACTCCAGAGGCAGACGACAAATTTATGGTCATTCACTTGAAAGGAGATTAACAGCAAAGAGGGTTGTAATAGGAATATGCACATTTGTTAAATAATTGGATTTAGATAAATGCTTAAATTGTTAAGTGCTTTAATGTTTTTAATGATCATGAAGCATTTAAACACATTCCTAATCGTTTGATTTTTACTAGTTTTTTTCGTTTTTAGAGATACAACGTGGAAACAGGTCCTTCGGCCCATCGAGTGCGTGCAGTGATCCTCATACACCAGTTCTATCCTACACACTATGGACAATTTACAGAAGCCAATTAACCTACAAATTTCCACACCTTTGGAGTGCGGGAGAAAGCTGGAGCACCCATAGAAAACCCATGTGGTCACAGTGAAAATTTACAAATTTCCCACAGGCAACATCTGTAGTCAGGATCAAACTCGGATCTCTGGTGCTGTAAGGCAGCTATTCTACTGCTGCGCCAACGTGCTGCCCCATTTTGGATGTTTAAGGTGTGAGTTTCTAATGAAAGCTCAGTAATTTACAATTTGCTTTAAAATGAATAATATCAATTGATAGCCGACATATGAATAATGAGTAGATAATGCACTGCAGCATTAACTCCAAAGTTCACAATTTCAACAAACGTATGTCATCTTCAAAATCTTTTAAGTATCTCCGCCTGAGATTTTCAAATAACAAATTAATCAAAGTAACATAACTACCAGTGATTGAATTTCAAGTTAGAAAAAACAATTATATTAATTATCATTTTGGGTTTTATGCTTTTGAAAGCTTAAGTTATTATTTTTAAAGGCCTCGATTAAAAATTTATGAATATTACAGAGAGAGAGCACTTCATTTTACTGATTCAAAATAATAGTGCATCATACAACAGTAACAATGGTGTTATTATAATAAAATGTTGAGTAAGTTATCAATTTTCATAAACAATGTAGAATGTTATGACATTTTATCTGTCATAAAATATTCTAAGGCACCTTAACTATTATCAAAATAAAATTGACCACAAATAAGGAGCTTTTTGGCCCAATAGCCAATGGCTAGTATAAAGAAGTACTTTTGACGAGCTAAAGTTTTAGAGACGAAGGGATACCGGGAAGAATACCCGAGTTTAGGGTGAAAGCATATGTAGGGTGAATACATATGTAAGTAAGCTAAACTTACAAGAATGATATTGGATCACGTCAATTGTTTGAGTGCTTGGGTTATGATGCATTGCAGCCTCATTGACCCAGCAGTGGAAATACATAATTTCCTTCATAATGTCAAATTTAATGGACTGATTTCCAATGCTATTTGTTGCAAGACTCAGAGCTGGATTGGAAAGTCCATCTAATGGTGTTACGTTTTGGGCATGAAAGATAGACTGATTATGAGTTGGGTATATTCATTTAAATTGTGTTATATACCTAATAGATGGAGAAGATCAGGTCTATTATACTCTTTGTTGGTCACCAAGATTGCAAATTTTACTATGGGCAAATTTCCCAATTTACAATCTGTAGAAGTTTGATCTTAGTATCACCAAAGTACTATTTATTAACATGTCATTTTGCTTCTCTCTCAATTTTGGGTGCTGGCCATCATATTTTTTTTAATCACCAGTTGGATAAAGTTTTAAAAGGCGATTTACATTCTTGGAAATATGGTAGGAAAGTTTGGACATCTTGAAGAAAAATAAATAGTGATATTTAGGGAGAAGTATCAGTGAGAAAAATGGTGTTCCTCAAAAATGAATGAAATGTTCCTGGTGCAATAATTATCTGAAGTGATAATCGACGTACGTCTTGTGCCAGTCGTAGATCTGATGAATATTTCCAAAAATGATCTTATCTTTTCCTTTCATATCATCTGGAACTCCCTTTTCTTCAATTTTTTTCATGTAGCCCTGAAATACGAGAAAGTGTCAGGTTGGAGAAGCAAATTCTAAGATATGACGTTTCAAACATATGAATCTTACAATAGTTACAGCACAGACAAAGCCATTTGTTCATTCTGGCTCTTTATCAAAGCAACTCACTAATTCCGATCCGTCTTCTCTATAGCCACACAATTTTTATTTTGCCACATGCATTTATCTAGTTAATGAAGGCCGGGATGGAACTTGTCTCCATTACATCTGCAGGCAATGCATTCAGGAGTCAAGAGAAAGAGCATTTTATTGTCATATGTCCCGAAACAGACCAATGAAATTCTTCCTTGCAGCAACGCAACAGAATGTAAACATATTACTTTGTAAAGCCCATAATAAACAACAACAAATAGTTCAATATATATTAAAAAACAAACAGATAGACAATAGTAATGCAAAGTCAAAAATAATGTCCCCAAGTCTATGTAGTTGGAGTCTATTTGAAGGTTTTAGTGTTTAATAGCCTGATGGTTGTAGGGAAGAGGCTGCTACTGAACCTGGACGTTACGGTTTTTAGGCTCCAATACCTTCTTCCCGATGGCAGAAATGAAATGAGAAAGTGCACCAAGAAGTGAGAATCAACAAATATTGCATTTGGTTCTCTCGATGTAGCTTTCTTTACATCGGTAAGACCACATTTTAGACTATGCAACCAATTTACCCAACACTTGCGTTCGGTCCGCCAAGACCTGCTGGATCTCCTATTGCTAACCATTTTAACCCCTCTTCCCATTCCCATACTTATCTTTCTGTCCTGGGCCTCTTCCACTCCCAGATGAAGCCACACAAAAACTGGAAGAACTCTACCTCATATTCCACTTGGGTAGCTTACAACTCAAGTATGAACTTTGAATTCTCCAATTTCAAGTAATACTTCCCGAACTACCCCCCTGCCCTCCCATCCCAATCCTGCCCCCTACTCCCAGCCTGCTTTGCATACATTTCTCCCACAATCTCCCACCTCCACAGTCACCCTGCTCCTTTCACCTTCTCCATACATTCATCTCCCATCCCCAAGTCCCATATTTCCATTTTAACTCCCTCTTTCCCCTCACTCTTGTTCCCTTCCACCCATATCCGTCGCTCCGGCTTTACATTTCACTAATCTGCTTCTCTCCTTATGTGATACTTTTTTTCTCTTTTTCACCTCTAACCTTGATCACTTACTCCATCCATCAGCCAATCAAACCACCCCCTCATCTGTATCCACCTATCACTTACCCTATCACCATAATCTATTTTCCAGCTTTCACCCCCCCCCCCCTTTTCTTCATCAGTCTGAAGAAAGGTTTTGATCCAAAATGTTGTCTGTCCACTCCCTCTTGTCCACTATTCTTGCTATTGAGGGCGTGCAGCGTAGGTTCACTAGGTTAATTCCCAGAATGGCGGGACTGTCGTATGTTGAAAGACTGGAGCGACTAGGTTTGTATACACTGGAATTTAGAAGGATGAGAGGGGATCTTATCGAAACGTATGATTATTAAGGGGTTGGACATGTTAGAGGCAGGAAACATGTTCCCAATGTTGGGGGAGTCCAGAACCAGGGGCCACAGTTTAAGAATAAGGGGTAGGCCATTTAGAACAGAGATGAGGAAAAACTTTTTTAGTCAGAGAGTTGTGAATCTGTGGAATTCTCTGCCTCAGAGGGCAGTGGAGGCCAATTCTCTGAATACATTCAAGAGAGAGCTAGATAGAGCTCTTAAGGATAGCAGAGTCAGGGGGTATGGGGAGAAAGCAGGAACGGGGTACTGATTGAGAATGATCAGCCATGATCACATTGAATGGCGGTGCTGGCTTGAAGGGCCGAATGGCCTACTCCTGCGTCTATTGTCTATTGTCTATTGTCCCTCCACAGATGCTACCTGATCTGCTGAGTTCCTCCAATACTTTGTGTTTTGCTCATGATTCCAGCATCTGCAGTTTCTTATGTCTCCAGTTCAATTCACTGGTTCATCTTACCTCCACTGCAGCTCCCAAGTCTTTCACGTAAATTTTCTCAGTTTCAATAAGTTCATTCAGGACACAACTGTAAGAAAACAAGAAAAAAATATTTGTTGGTCTTAAGAATTCAGTTTGGATGTAGGAATAAATGTATGTCAATGCATCTTTTGAATCTATTCAATGAAATCGTAGCTTTTTGACTCTGAATATCTAATTAAATGCCATTTCTCTTAATAGGTTGCTTAGCAGAAATCATCATTAATAATTACTCCAGCTACAACTGCCGTTTCTGGATAAGAGATCCAAACTTCTACCCCCCATTTGCCCTCCCATTGGAAAAAAGAACTGATGCTCAACTACACTCCTGGAACATTTTTGAAAAATCTATATTAACCCCAAAGTATTTAATTTTTAATGGTGGCACGGTGGCGCAGCGTGTAGAGTTGCTGCCTTACAGTGCTTGCAACTCCAGAAACCTGGGGTTTCGATCCCGACTACGGGTGCTGTCTGTACGGTGTTTGTACGTTCTCCCCGTAACCGTGTGGGTTTTCTCCGATATCTTTGGTTTCCTCCCACACTCCAAAGGCGTACAGGTTTGTAGGTTAATTGGCTTGGTGTAAGTGTAAAAATTGTCCCTAATGCGCGTGTAGGATGGTGTTAATGTGCAGGAATTGCTGGTCAGTGCGGACTTGGTGGGCCGAAGGGCATGTTTTCATGCTGTATTTCTAAAGTAAACTAAATTAAACTAATGGTTATCAACTGCTTCTTAAGTGAAGTGAAATCATATCAGGACAACATTGAATCTTGGTATAATGGACCAAAGTTTTCATGTTTCATTATGACCAATACAGCAACACAAGACAGATGCATAACTGGTCAAGAAAACAAATCCTAATGGATATTTTGAAACTTAATGTTGCATTTTACCTATAAGGCAAAATAAAAATGCTTACTTTCTGCTTTTAAGTGCTTTGGCCAGCGTTTCTTCATCAACTTCACTGGGTGACACTGGGGAATTCATTGAATTAGAACTGCTGAAATCTTTTGGTTAGTAAAGAAATCACAATGTGATTCCAGAGTCTGGAAATAAATAAATGTAGACATGATACAAGTGTAATTTTTGATGGAAGGAGAGCAATATCTGCAGGTATGAATTATTCAATTATATAAAAATGGATTAATCTGAAAATGGGTTGCGGTATTCTGACACAAAGCAGGATGTAGCGAGATTTCCTACATGGCCAATTGCTGTTGCTACTCACAGCTAGCCTTCAACCTTTAAAGGAAAGGTACTATAAGGTTGGAATTGCATTCATAGCAGCTGATCTCATAATCTCAGACAAGACGAGAGACACAAAATGCTGGAGTGACTCAGCGGGTCAGACAGCATATCTGGAGAAAAGGACTAGGTGACGTTTTTGTTTGAGACCCTTCATCTGACCGAGATATTCCATTCTCCGTCTAAAGAAGGGTCTCAAACCGAAATATCACCTATTCCTTCTCTCCAGAGATGCTGCCTGACCCGCTGAGTCACTCCAGCATTTTGTGTCTCTCTTCAATGTAAACCAGCATCTGCAGATCCTTCCTACACATAATCTCAGACAGTCAGGAGGAGATCATTGTTCTGCTAATTTGCAAAAGGATCATTAAAAGCACCTTAGTTTAGTGCCTACAATATTCTCGGATGAATAATAGCATTTTTGCTTTACTATAATTAAAACATAATTCAGAATAATATTAGCAGAAGTGGGCAAACCACAGTAGCAGACTAAAATTTAATTCAAAACAGATCACAAGGAATTTATCACTGTATAAACACATTTTTACAGAGAGGAGTGAACTAACAAGGAAAAAAATATTTAAATAATACAAAGAACCTAAGTTTAGGTATGCCATTCTTATAGGTACAAGAAAATAATGCAGTCCAGTCGTTGAAGTTAAACTTACCAAGTGCAATCTCACGGCCTAAACACAGTCAACTACAAATTTTCCAGTCAATGTTTGGTCTCCAGATACAGTGGAAGGAGCAATTGGAGTATTTCCGCTGTGTCGTTTTAAAATAGCCACTCAGAAATAGAAGGGTATGTGTAAAATGATGTGTGTTGTCTTATAAACGAATTGCAAATAATATTTATCAGGGCAAGGCATTGGTTCTGGCAAGAGCATTTTTTGTTTGCATGAATTTTGCATACCTTTTACAAAACAAAAATGATCTGTATTTGTTGACTGAATATTATAACCAATAATTTACACAATGCAGCGGCAGCTAAATATAATTAAGTTTCAGCAGTTGCCAAAATAACATAAACTATTAAATGCTAAGCAAGATTCCTTATTGTGTGTAGGATACTGCAAAAATGTTGAGATGCACCAGAGTGGGTCAGATGAATCTTTCAGGAAGCTCACAGGTTCTCTGATAATATATTTTAAAAAACTATGTTTGGTGGGAACCAGAGAGAGAGGTGGCTACCTCAAGACTGCCCCTTCATCCTTGAAACGCCCTATTTCCTGTGTTGGCTTGTTTTTATGTCAAACCATTGCACTCTGGTGGGAACAACTGAGCAACTGATCAAAAACATTCAAGTAAGAATTTCTACCAAGAGTTTAAAGTCTGTAGAATCATTCTTGATAAAATGAAATAAAAGGAACAGGGTAAAGGTGGGAAAATATGCGACATGACAGAAATATAAAAGGAAAATTGGGATTAAAATAACATGATGAACTTGCAAGATTATGGGAAGGAAGGAATTCATAAGGGGTTGGAGAGGCTAGATGCGGGAAGATTGTTCCCGATGTTGGGTAAGTCCAGAACAAGGGGTCACAGCTTAAGGATAAGGGGGAAGTCTTTTAGGACCGAGATGAGAAAACATTTCTTCACACAGAGAATGGCTATATTTAAGAGGGAGTTAGATGTGGCCCTTATGGCTAAAGGGATCAGGGGGTATGGAGAGAAGGCAGGTACAGGTTACTGAGCTGGATGGTCAGCCATGATCATATTGAATGGCGGTGCAGGCTCGAAGGGCCGAATGGCCTACTCCTGCACCTATTTTCTATGTTTCTATGTTTCTATGTTAAGGAAATACAAATGCAGTTTACACTGAAGATAGACAAAAATGCTGGAGTAACTCAGCGGTTCAGAGTTATCATAGAGAAAATAAATAGGTGACGTTTTGGGTCAAGAGCCTTCTTTCAGGATTGACAAATAACATGGCCATTTAAAAATCAATTCATTCTACTGAACTACATGGCAAAGTGTAAGGTTGAGGACTAATGTCAGAGGAGGAAATGAAAGACTGAAGAAATTAGACTTTCTGACTGAAAGAAAGGAGCTGAATGTGGTGTTTGAACATTAGAAATAGGAGCAGGAGTCAGTCCTTTGGCTCTTTGATCCTGGCTGCTCTTCTATCTCAAGTAAAATAAAAACCAAAAATGCTGGAAACTCTCAGAAAACCAGACAGCATCTGTGGAAACAGAAAAGATTTCCAGATGATGATTCTTCATCAAAATTCCTCCCAAGTTAGTTCATATTCAGGTTTAGGTTTATTATTATTGTCACATATACAAAGAGGCAGTGAAATCTTTGTTTTGCATGCTATCTAAAAAGATCAGATACGCCATAGGTAAATATAATCAAGTCAAACTCAAATAAAATATATAGAGCAAAGGAGAAGATATAGAGTGCAGAATATAGTTCTTAGCATTGCATCAGTTCCATAGACAAAGTCCAAAGTCTGCAATGGGGTAGTGTAGCGGACAGTACCCTATCTTTTGGATCATTTCCCTTACCCTTTCTTCCCTTCCCCCTACAACTGATAGGGCCGCCTCTTGCAGCTTGCCTGATACTCCACAACTCTTACCCAAAATATTTTGCAGCATTTTAGCGCATCAGTTCCATAGACAAAGTCCAATGTCCACAATGTGGCAGAGGTGAATCAGACAGAACCCTAGTATATGGAAGGACCATTCAGAAGCCTGATAGCAGAAGGGAAGAAGCTTCTCCTGAGTTCCTGATACATTCGTAACATTCTTCCTACTTTTGCCATACACTATATTCCAGTGAAAGTTGTTCAACTTGAAAAATTACCACTTCCTCCTTAGATATTGAGTTGTTTTAGAATTTGCTGTTTTAGTTTCATATTTCCAGCATGTATAGCTTTTTCATTGTCTTCTACCTCAATGCCACTTTTCCACATTATCCCTCCTAACATCCAGAAACCTGTCACTTTCTGTGTGGAATGAGCTCAATGAGTAAGCTAGCACAGTCCTCTGGCATAGATAATACCAAAGGTTCACTCTCTGCATGAAATAGATGTCTCCTCAATTGAGTCCTCAACAGCCTTTAACTCTGAGACTACAACCCCTGGTTCTCGCCTCTTTAGCCAGGGGTAATCTCCCCGCTGTCAAATCTTTTGGGAGCTTTGTAAGTTTGAACGAGACCTCTTCCTTCAAAACTCTTGGAATACAGATTTAGTCCACTCAATCTCCCCTTACATGGCACAACCGCCACTCCAGTAGGTGAATCTTTGTTCCACACCCTCTATGGCATTTTTTAGGTAAGGAGGTCAAAACTTTATGTAAGAAACACAAGATACTTTATATTGAAAAGTGCATAGAAAAGAGAAAATGGATACAAATCAAACCACATTCATGACACCACAAAGGAATATAAATTCATTACATGGAAGCATTTCTTTTCTCTCTTGTTCAGAATATATACGAGCTAAAGCCAATAATAAAATAAAAATATTACATTGATGTAATATTTCCATATTTTAAACTGTTTAATTATTATGAAGATACAATAATATTTTATTTGAAAGGCAGGAGCGGTGTCTCACACCTCATAACAGAAGCATAACTCCGATAGTATGCACAGCTCGTTCCATATATCCACCTCCGTTTGTGTAAAAAAGTTATCCCTCAGATTCCTAGTAAATCTTTCCCCCCGTCACCTTAAATCTATATCCTCGGGTTCACGATTCCCCTACTCTGGGCAAGAGACTCTGTGCATTTACCCGATCTATTCCTCTCATGATTTTGTACACCTCTATAACATCACCCCTCATCCTCCTGCACTCCAAGGAATAGAATCCTAGCCTGGTCAACCTCTACCTATTGCCCAAGCCTTCAAGTCCTGGCAACTTTTTCGTAAATCTTCTCTGCACCAATGTCAGATGCTCAGAAAACCTGAACGTTATCATTCTGGATTTGAGTCACTGTTGGGTGCCGGGTAGTCTCCACACAGGTGTGTCACATGCGCAAAAACTCAATCTCGCATTGTACGCTACCTGTGTATAAGCGGACTGATGAAGGCAGACTTCTGCTACATTCTTATCTCTGGTAAGTAACCCCAAAGACTTCTTCCATAGCAGGCTTTTACTGGATTACCAGCTGAGTATCAAACACCTGTTAAAGAAAAGCCTTCCCCCTGACTGTGACGTTCCCTTCCCCACAAAAGTCCCATGGATAGTGGTTGCTCAAATATTCATTTTTCACGTGTAAAGCTTGAAAGCAAGTTTCAACCAAACTGGACATCAGAGTCAGCAATCTACAATTGAGATTCCTGCTCATTTTCAGCACGAGTTCAAGTTCAGTATTCCAAGCCATCTGAAGGTCTTACCATTGCCAAAGATGAGATGGTCAAGTTCAGCATAGTCCAGGAATCAACTTGTATCCCGATGAAGGGTCCTGACCCAAAATGTCACCTATCCATGTTCTCCAGTGATGCTGCCTGAGCCTCTGAGTAACGCCAACACTGTCCTTTTGTGTAAACCAACATCAGTAAGACCTCCTTTCTTTAACCCTTTGACTTGATGGCTAATGGATTGTAGGTGACTGAAGCCCCCTCCCCTTCATACCCCCCCCCCCCACCCGCCCTCACTTCTCCTTTACAAGTTGTTAAAAGTACTTTTTTAATATGCATAACTTTTCCGTTTTGCAGCATCGATCAAGGCAATCTGGACATTAAATATTTGGTGGAATATACGTCAAATATAAACAGAAAATTAGATTGTCAAAGATGTACATGAATTCAGAATGACAAAATGTACCTGCACTCCATGAATTAATCACTAATTAAGCAAAAAAAGATACATGTAGAAACAAAGCATTTAACATTTTATGACATATTTAATATCAATTATCTAGCAAATGAAATGAAATAATGAGGAGGTGTTTTGGATTTTTGTGAACATATTAAAACCAAACCAATACCATATGAAATATTCTAATTTTTATTATGTCCAAGAAATCCATTTGAACTGTATAATACGCGATACAGGATGTTGCATGCAATTTCAAATTTACAATAAGCATATACAGTTTGCCAATCTTGACAAGTAAAAGGAATCATTGCAATTACTAAAATGCTCCTGTTCCACTTTCAAAAATTACAACATATTTATCTCTGTAAAACAAAATTTAAATATATACACCAGACTTTATATAACATTTAATTGTAAAAATATGCAACAAAGCTTGATCAATAAAAGGCTAACATGGAATAGTGCTGAGGCAAACAATTGAGATACTTTAAGGCTGTAAAGCTGTATGTATACTTGTTTAAATCCTTTAATGTAAAAATAAGTCATTACTGCTTCAAAAGTCAACGTTAGAAATGCTTTGTTTTGTTGGATAGTTTATGAACCCAAATTGTACAGAATTGCCTTGTGAAATATATACCAAGAAAAACATTATGTTGCAAGTCTCTAAGTGGAGAGAGACCAGCTAACATAATCAGCACATTCATAAATAATTGACACCATTCCACACATTTGTAAATGTACACATTACAAATAGTGCATTTGCCTTACATGTACCACAACAATACATGGGATTTCACTCCATTATATGTCAAACTGGAAAAATGGTTGTAAATTTTATTGCAATTAAGGATATGGGTTGGTACTGATCATGTTGAAAAGGAATTAAATGAACGACATTGATCATTTTTATTATTAGTGCAGCATTGATTGGAAATTTTAAATCAAAAGGTAAATGTTAAAACATGAGCCATGGTATATTCTAACATCAGTAGATTATAATTAATAAAGGAGATTAAATATAGCATACAATAAAACCTGCCATGTAGCAATTTTAGTGCTGCAGCATAATTTTTGATATGCCATTCAAAAATTATGAATCAGAATAAAAATGGTACAATCAAAATGGCAAATAATAAAGAAAATGTACGCAGGTTCTGTTGATAGAAAAATGCATTTTACAAAGAGGTGTAGATATAAAATCTTTAGGGTTCAGAAATAGCAAAAATGTTATGGGCCAGGAATGCAATAAGTTATGAATATCACCAATTAATCTGTAAACAGAAGATGAATTCAAATGGTTTAAAATATATATATATTAGCCATGTTTTCACTGTGTTACAGACTAAAATCACATCTTTGATGATTGATATAGGAGCAAAAGGAGAAGAAATCATAAAAGATTCAGCCATAATGACTATCCTGCCCTTGTTGTCTAAAGAAGAATAAAGGAACAGTTTAAAATGGACAAAAACCATCGTAATACATTTTAAACTTATGTGTAAAAATAAACTTTCTCAATGGTGGAAAAATCTAAGAGGGAGATGTACAAATAGTTTGGGGCATTATATACATCAATTGCTAAAGGATAATGGCCAGGCACAGAAAATAAAGATCAGTATAATTTTGGACTTTTTAATTGAGGAAATAAGAGGATATAAGAAGATAGAAGTTACGCTACAGGGATTTACAGTGCCATGTGCGGTTTTGAAAAGGAGAAAAATAGAGAACACAGAGTTGAAACACACAGAGTTTGGACAGTTAAGAGGAAATATAATTGAAAAGTTCAGGATACCAAGGATATTGATAGGTTAAAAAGAGTTCTTCCCATCAGTCAGCAGGGGGTTAAAAATTGGAAAGTACAATCTAAAAGTTAAAATAATCTGTTTCTGAGATGAAGCTAAAAATGCATTTACAACAGAAAGTGGGAGAAATTTCAAACTCTCTTCCATTAAAACAAATCAATTGACACTAATTCAATTGATTATTTTAAATCTGAGAGAGATTTCTTCTGATAATCATGAACATTGACAAATATCAACAGTTTTGAATGAAAGATTTGAACGATCTAAGAGTATCTAGAATCTCAATGTGTGGAGCTAAAGTGTCTTCCCCCATTCCAACTTGGCACAAAAGGACGCACAAGAAAAATCAAAATATAATTAAAATGAAGCTGAGATTTTCAGGAACATGTTGTGTATTTGCTTTTGTACTTTTCTTGGGAATTTGTGATTAGTTTGTGCTGATATCAGTTTTCAAATGGAGCCCCATTGCTTTCTAACACTTTATTGAGTTATGTCCCTTTATATAAAAAGATCATTTTACATTTAGGACAAAATATCCTTTTCCAGCAGTCAATCTATATACTGTACACTACAATGCCAGAAACTTCAATCCTATTTCTAATTCTGGGCTGTGAGAAATCAAGTGTTAAATTCATGCTGGTGATTTGATACAAGGCCCAGACAAACTGTAAAAACAAAGAACTGCAGATGCTGGTTTATGCCAAAGATAGACACAAAGTGCTGGAGTAACTGAAGAAGGGTCCCGACCCGAAATGCCACCTATCCTTTTTCTCCAGAGATGCTGCCTGACTCGCTGAGTTACTCCAGCATTTTGTATCTATCTTTGTTGGAAAGACAAGCCTAATTTATATAGATTAAGTTTATTAGCAACTCCGGGAACTGCAGCTGAGAGTGCAGCTGGGGACAGCACTCATGGACCTGAGGGTTATCAGCAAAGTAAGTGAAGCGGATAGTGACACACTATGAAATATGCAAGGAAGACCTGATATTTTTTTGTTGGGCTTGGATGAAATTTTCTTTGTAAATATTTCACTTCACTTAATCCCAAGTGCTGGATTTCTCCAATTCGGCCAACGTCATATGATGACTTTACCTCTGGTAATTAAAATGTCAATGGTGCCCATTCAATAACTACAGTTCTCCAGATTTGATTATTAGTTGGCCCAACATCTCTCTGGGGCCAAGAATTGTATCATTTAAAAAAAGCACAAATGTGTCAATTATTGCCATCCCCATGATGATTTAACTTACTCTTCCCACAAAAACCTTTACTTGAGCTGGGGAGGGGATGGGTGATTAAATAATAGCTTTTCTTTCCGCAATGAATATTCTACTTGATAATTTAAGGGTATGTGACTTTATTTCTAAGCTATTCAAACCATAATTAAGCACATCATTCTGCCATAAAATCCAAAGTCCATCAGAATATTAACTGGGGACTTTAGTTTAGTTTAGTTTAGAAATACAGCGCCCGCACCGTACCGGGTCCGCACCGACCAGCGATTCCCGCACATTAACACTATCCTACACACACTAGGAACAATTTACACTTATACCAAGCCAATTAACCTACAAACCTGTACGTCTTTGGAGTGTGTGAGGAAACTGAAGATCTCAGAAAAAAACAATGCGGTCACGGGGAGAACGCACAATCTCCGTACAGACAGCACCCATAGTCGAGATTGAACCCGGGTCTCTGGTTCTGAAAGTGCTGCCAGGCAGCAACTCTACTGCTGCTCCACTGGAGCCCATGCCATTTGATTTCGAAGTAAGAGAAGCAGAAGGATCTCAGAGCACATGAACACAGGTCCATGAAGATTGGGTACAGCGAGATAAGGTTGTTAAGGCAGCATACAGGGTACTTTCCACAGTTAATGTAATAAGAATAAAAGAGCACACTTAATCTAAAACAAAAACGTAAAATGTTGGAAACACACAGCAAATTAGACAGCATCATCTGTGGGAACAAAAAGAATTAAAGTTCCCAGTAAAGGCAGTTCATCTTTTCCCAGTTCTGACAAATATTTTGACTTGATGCATTATCTTTGTTTCTACAGATACTGCCCGACCTGCTGAGTGTTTCCAGCATTTTGTGTTTTTGTCTCACATTTCTAGCATCTGCAATTTAACTTTGATTTTCAAGTTGAAGCCAGAATTGTATGAAACACTAGTGAGACCACATATTTAGAAGAGGTCTTTGAACTACAGGAAAGATTTGACAGCACTAGAGGTGCTGGAGAAGAGGTTAACACTGATATTATGAAGCTGGAGAACTATAATTATAGGGAAAGATCGAGTAGGCCTGGGTTGCTTTCTTTGAAGCAGAAGAGAGATTTAATTAAAGTGTATAAAATTATGAACAGCTTAGAAAGGGGAATAGGACTGATAGATTCCCCAAAGCCAATATGTTAATGATCAGGAAACCTATTTAAATTAATTAATAAAAGGATTTGAGAGAATTCGAGGCTAAATAATTTTTCCTGAAGTGTTTAGGAGGAATTAGGAGGTTTAGGAGGTGGTCAGGGATTATGGGGAATAGGCAGGAGAATGGGGTTGAGAGAGAAAGATAGATCAGCATGATTGAATGGCGGAGTAGGCTTGGTGGGCCGAATGACCTAATTCTGCTCCTACAACTTTTGGACTTATGATCTGGAACTTACTGCCTGAAAGCGTGGTGAAGACATCAAATTTTCAAGGTACGGGTCCACATTCAATTTCATGGCAACTGGTGGTCTGACACCTCCTTTAATCCGGACAAAATTACGAGAGTGTACTTGAAATCTTTCCCGGAGGTCCCGCCAAAAATGTGGCACCTAGGCCAGGTGAGGCAGCCGATATCTATGTCATCGGGACTCCTGCGGCTGATCAGTGGGTCAAATATGCCCCCTGTGGCCGGAGCTCTGGAACTCTGGCCCAGCCAGAGCCGGCAGATCCGTTCCCTTGGCCAACATCTGAGGCCTACTTTGCGGGCCGGTAGACCACCTTGGTACCGTTGGACTCCTCCCAGAGGCCGTGACCTTTATTGGTCCAGCAAAACAGATAATCCAGAAAGGCTCTGGAACCAAGGGTGCTGGAAAATCAGTGGTGGACCTGCATTTGCACAATCATTGAAGAGTTTTTACCCACCATTTTGTGGACTAAGAGCAGGGAACTGCAAGTAAGCTAAATAGCTTCACTTTTATTCGGCATGGACTTGAGGAAAAAAATGACCACTTCCTTGCGGTAAATTTTGATGATTCTTCTTGTATAATCAGTTGTGAAAAGTAGTTGCCAAAAGAATGTCACTTCCCACTGTCCTGTGAGCACACTGATTTTATGCAGCATTTAAATTGCTTTCTTTAATATTTGGTAGCTTTGTAAATGTAGAATGTACAAGCTCCTTATTGATTTTGCAACATGAACCTTTTGTACCTAGCAAGAAACAAACTGCTAGGGCAACTGATGGATGAAACAATGACTCTCAGGATTCTATCAGGTACATGGATAGGAAAGATTGAGAGAGAGATATGGGTAAATGGGATTAGGTTAGAAGGGCCTGCAACTGTGCTGTATGAATATGACTCTATGACTGACACAAGGTTTCAAAATATTGACAGTCTCTTGCCTCCAAAGATGCTGCCTGACCCTATGAGTTCTTCCAACAGATTTAGTTTTTGCTCCAATTTCCGGCATCTGCAGTCTTTTTTGTCTCAATGCTGTTTATGCTTGGACTGATGATAGTAGCTAAACCCCACAAATGTCACAGTTATTAAACTATGTTGAAGTCGACCAGAGTATGCATTATCTATTTGTCATTATGTGCTTTGTTTACTATTTACAGTGTAAACATCTCCTTCTAAATCACCAGAAGAATCATCACTTCATCATGTCTCCAGCATTAAAAATCTATCACTATCCATGTTGTCGGAAATATTTGTGCTTACATTCTTAGGGTGGGGAATATTTGTGCTCATGCCATTAGGAGAAAAGTTGGACCAGTGTAATGAAAAGGTGGAGAAATGGTCTTGATGTCATGTGAAAAAAATAGCTAAGCATTTTGTTTTTCAAATCATTAAAATGAATATCAGCAGCTCTTGAAATGCACTTGAATTGCTGTCGCACATAAAACATAATTAGATTTTTCTTTCATTTTGAAAAATTTGTGTACCTAAACTTGAATTATAGCTACATAACTTATGGTATCAGTTTTTTTGTGTGTTTATAGGCAACTCTTGTGTGTTAATATACACATGGGAACTGGGAGGACAGCTCCATAGAGTTACACAGCAGTGAAATCCTTCCATTGCACCTGCCACATAAGTAGGTTGCCAGGAACTACCAATGGGTCGCCATTAGAAGTTGTAACCTTTCCCTCTAACCCAGTAATATTTAGATCAATTTAGATCAATAAAATTGGAACAGAATCCAATTTTAGAAAATGTCATTCTTCACAGACTATGATCACACAAGTAGTTCAGTTGTTCAGTGGATAAGCTCATCAAACTAAAAGAGTTTGGTTTAGTCTACTTGGTAAGTAAACACAATGAGAATAGTTCACCTAAATACAGTGTCCAATCATGATTGCAGGAAACAAGTATATGTTTAAATTGCAGTTATTCTGATATAAATAAATCAGGAGAAAACAAGTTTTTTTTTGACAGATGAACAAAGACTTTGGTATAATTCTAAATATTCATTCTAAAAAAGAATTTCAATAAATAAAAAAATGTAATCATTACACCTTATCTAATATGCCAATCTAACTAGGCAAATATCAATTTTGATAAAATGTATGTGAACCTGTTCACAGAGTTGCATGAAAATACTTTAGGATTAACCCCATCATCTATCACTTCAATAAAGAATTGGATAAAATGTCCTCAGTCTTCCTGTCATCAACATTACTTATCAATTACCCTAGATGAAAGCTACACACACCACTCTCTACCAGGGATCTGGAGGAAGTAACAAACATCTCCGAACCCATCAGATTGATGCATCTTTGCTGAGGCATCTGAGTCTAAACCAAGAAATATCTGTTATAATGCATTATCAAATCCTGTATTGAAGGTGAAATAAAGTGAATAAAAGAAGAATAAGGTAAACATAAAACAATAATTAAACTGGAAATATGTTGGCATTCCTTCTTGACCCTAAATAATAAACTTTCATAAAATTCATTAAATTAACTAACATCAGATCGAAAAAGATTTATACTAAATTTAAATCCCTATCTAAATGACAAGGCAGCTTTCAGAAACCTTTTGTGGGGAGCTTTAAACTTTCTAAATGCACAATGAATTAAAGTCGTGGCACATCATGTGCACTTCAGCCACTTTTTTGCAACATAAGCACAAGCAGGCAAAAGCCTATTCAGCCTCTAGTGTTTGATCTGCCATTCAGTGTTATCATACGTAGCTGCCAGTGTCATGTTCCTGCACTGATCACATATTCACTAACATTGGTTGAGGAAATGTCTTTCTCTTCACGTATTGAATCGCTGACACCTTATTTTGAGATTATTAGTCCTAGTTCTATACCCCCTCTCCCTGCAAGGGGAAATATCAATTCCGCATCTACCCTGTCAAACTCGGTAAGCATTTTAGTGAGATCATCTCACATTCTTCCAAACGAAAGACAGCACAGGCTTTGTTTACTTAATCCACAACATTAAAAGTGTCAGGTTAATGATCGCTGTCAAATTAACTGATGTAAACGAGGGTGGAGTGGAGATTAGTGGAGATCACAGTCAAATTAACTAATGTTAACCCAGGTGGAGTAGAGACGGCATGGTTGAGGTAGGGAGGAAGTATGAGAAATTAGCTACGGTTCCTGCCATGATTGCTATCTTTTGTTTACGACTGAGGTTTGTACATGTGGTTAGTGATGAGTGAATGCATGAATGGCTGCCTGCCAAAGGGAGGCAACTTTGGCAAAGTATCCGAGGCCTCCCAGACTCCAAGGAGAAATGAACCTCGGCAGCCAAAGGTTTCTTTGATTCCTTGACAACATTGAACTGATTCATATTTTCAACTGCCTGAACATATGCTGCTGAAGGAGGCAGTCTGAGCAGGCCTGTACTTCAGGAGACCATGCACAGCAACAAAAAAAAAAACTGTCACAATTTCCTGAATTGTACAGGTGCCAGTGCATTTCCTCTGTTGGAACTTCATAGATGATGTTATCGTAAAGGACTACAACATAATTCCTTTACATCTACAAAGTTCAAATTTCATTAAAGAGATGAGCTTTGCATTTTTTCCAGTTTCTCAGCATTCCCGATTCAACATCCAGCCCATAAAATTTGTAAGTTTAGTTTTGCATTAAAATTAATTCCCCTTCAAAACTTCAAATACTTCAAAAAGAGTAAAACACTTGCACTCAGTCTGAAGTAAATAGATCAAACTTTGCTGACCTACTTTCCAAGGATGCTACATCAGAAATATTCTATGTACATGATTCTAGTGTAATGTAAATCTGTTTAAATCTATTTAGATTTTTCCTACCCTCGCCCTTCCAGCAGCGTGCGGAGTAAAACTATTCTCAGAGGTTCGTCATGATGGTGACTGAGTATTCACTGGTCACTGATGCTTCACATCCTTGATCCAAGATTTCTAGGTAGGAAGCCTTTCACGTTGCTGACAGGCCGAACATCATTTTGATGTCGGCGGCGCTCAATAAATAAGGCCAACCGTGAGGTATCCAGTGGGGCCGTGGAGTAACTGTCATTCTGAGGGTGTAGCCAAGGGTTTTGTAAACAAGTGGCAGCTGTGGGTCTCCAGCGAAAGTCCCCCTGAAGCAGAGCCCTTATGAAGTCTCGGGCCACATAGCTGACTCCCTGGAAATATTCATCGGGAAAACTGAAATCCCGACGGCAAATGTTCATGCAGGTCTCCTCAATGCTCTCGTCCAGGAAGGGAGATACTCCACTTAGCATCACATACGTCAGGACGCCAAGGCTCCAGATGTCAGTGCTTAATGAAACCGGTGTTCCCTGGATTATTTCAGGAGCAGCAAATTCAGGATTTCCTAACAACTGATGTATATAATAATAAGTTGTGATTTGAACAGCGTCACCTAGATCTATAAGCTTGACACGTGGCACAGGTGTGTGAAAGTCAATCAGCAGGTTTTCTGGCTGTTAGAAGGGAACATAATAATTAATGATAAAAATTAATAAATAACTACAAGATTATGGGAGGCATAGATAGGATACATGCACAGTCTTTTACCGAGAGCAGACTTTACTTTAGACCTCAGAGATACAGCGTAGAAACAGGCACTTCGGCCCACCGAGTGCCCTGATCAGCGACCACCATGTACACTGACCAGGGACACATACTAGGGACAATTTTACAACAATTTACTGAAGCCAATGAACCTAAAAACCTGTACATCTTTGGAGTGTGGGAGGAAACCTGATCACCCGGAGGAAACCCAAATGGTCACAGGGAGAATGTACAGACTCCGTGCAGACAGTACCCATAGTCAGGATCGAACCCGGGTCTCTGGTGCTGTAAGGCAGCAACTCTACCGCTGCACCACTGTGCTGTAAAGTAGGGAAATCACCACTAGAATAGGGGAATCAAGAACCAGGGGACATATGTTTAAGGTGAGAGGGGAAAGATTTAATAGGAATCTGAGAGGCAACGTTTTCACACAGATGGTGGATGGGTGTATGGAATGAGCATTCAGAGGAGGTAGTTGAGGCACATACTATAGCAACATTTAAAGGACATTTGACCAGGTACATGAATAGGAAAGTTTTAGAGGGATAGGGGCCAAACACAGACAGGTGGGAATAGTATAGATGGGGCATCTTGATCGGCATGAGTAAGTTGGGCCGAGGGGTCTGTTACTGTGCTGTATGACTCTAATGGTTCCACATACATTCCACAACGGGGGTAAAAGCCCAACGTCGCCCTCATCCTGATTGCCAGGATGTATGGCTGCATCAGGCGGAGCGTAGAGCCAAGGCACGTGGGCACCAAGTGTCACTACCTGCTGAGGTTCCACCTGTCCCTGGTGTTGCGAAGGATGGGCCTGGCGCAGATGCCACACAATGTGCCAATCAGCTGGACATTACCGCACCATCTGACATTCGTGGAAAGGTTCTTCCGGTCCAACACCTTTGACCACAAGTCCATCGGGCCGTGGTCAGCACGGAATGTCCTGAAGGCACTGCAGGGAAATGACTCCATGGATCCTGTGGCATGGTTCCTAGAGCAGACTGCCCAGCTTGTCTGGCGAAATGTCTCATCGCCAGAACTCACCAACAAGCACCAAGACCTGGCTTGGCTGGCGGTGAGGGGAGCCGTCCCAGTCAGATCCTTCCTGCATCGCCGGAACCTCACTACCAGCGCACCTGCCCTCAGGATGACTGCTACGGAGAGGAGACGGTGGCCCACCTCTTCGCAGAGTGTGGATTTGCAAAGAGAGTCTGGAGAGGTTTGCAAGGATCCATGTCATGATTTATTCTGAACAGCTCCGTCGCAGAGGACTTTGATTTACGGACTGTTCCCAGGGACGCATTCAGAAAATGACATCAAGTGCTGCTGGAAGGTCATCAACTCGGAGAAAGACGCTCTTTGGTCTGCCTGAGCTTTGTTGACCTCCCAGCAGAGTGAGATGTCCGTCGGGGAATGTTGCCGACTGGCCCGCTGCAGACTGCAGGAGTACGTGCTGAGGGACGCACTGAAGCTTGGTGCAGCCAACGCCAAGGCCCTGTGGGGGAGAACCACAGTCTAGGGTCCTTCCACTGCCGAACATGGGGGGCAGGGTGTGGTGGAGACGCCCCTCAAAATAATGGAAGGGATCCCATGCCAGTGGGCCACATGAGTGGCAAGGGTGGGAGGTAATTTTGTGTAATTGGTGTATTGAATATATGTATTGAATGTAAGTATAGCCTCCGAGAATGTTGGATGGAGTTTTGTAAAGAACCTGTTTTGTATATATTTATTTCTTTATTTCTCGAATAAAGTATGTTTTGAAATTTTAAAAAAACCAATTGGGTGGTGCAGCAATGGCTGCCACGCCAACAGTCTGTCTGTCCCTTCCTTCTCTGTTGTTTTATAGTATGTGTTAAATTAATGTTTTAGTGTTCTTCAGCTTGTTTTATGTGGGGTGGGGGAGGTTGGGGGAAACTTTTTTTTAATCTCTTACCTCGACGGCGATGCGATTTTTTTCCTTATCGTATCTCCGTCCGTACTGCGGCCTAACATCGAGGAGTTGGCGGCCTCTGCTGGAGATCGACCATGAGCTCCAACCGCGGGAGCATGCGGACATCACGGAGCTGGCTACCCTTTGCCAGGAATCGACCTCGGAAACTCCAACTATGGGAGTCTGCGGACTTAACGTCGTGGTGCTCGTGGTCCCTGGTTAGAGACCGATTTCGGGAGCTGCAAGCCGCAGGAGCTTCGACCGCCCCAACGCGGGAGCTTCAATCGCCCCGACACGGGGGCTTCGACCGCCGGCTGCGGGAGCTTCGATCGCCCTGACTACGGATGGTTCGACTGCCCCGACCGCGGGAGAAAATGAGGGAAGAAGATTAGACCTTATTGCCTTCCATCGCAGTGAGAAATGTGTGGAATCCGCTGTGGTGGATGTTTATGTTAACTTTTATATAGTTGAGTGGCTTTTTGCTTTTTTTTAGGTGTATGGTAATACAAATATCACTGTACCTTAATTGGTACACTTGACAATAAAAGACCTTTGAAACCTTTGAAACCTTTGATAATTCAGATTAGCACAGAAAAAATTCCAATTACTTAAGAGAATAACTCACCACCACCTTGCTGAGCAATTAGAGAAGGGCAATAAATACTGTTCTGACCTTGTTACCAACATCCAGCTGCCACATAAGATTTTTTTTAAAGTGCATTGTCCGCACAAAATAAACAAATTCCTATAACCAAATAAATTTAATTTCAAATCTAATATAATTTCAGAAAGTATAGATCTGTGGTGGAAGAATAATATATTGATTAGTTTTTAAAAAACTTTAAATAAAGTCCTACCTTTAAATCCAAGTGCGCAACCCTACAGTTGTGTAGATATTGGAGGGCCTCTAATGTGTCCCGGATGTAAAAAGCAACCTTCTCCTCCAAATGCTCCTCTTGATTTACCAGAAATTCAAGCAAGCGACCATTATCCAAGCTTTGAGCACAAGGACAGAAATATTTAGCAATGTGCTATGAATATGTTGTGTACACATTTCTTGAGTACGCCTGGCTGTTAGATATGCCATTATAATGCAATGTTAATGCCCAAATTCTGCTCAAATTATAATTAGATTTCTACATTGGTGACTTTAAAGGAGGCGGGGGTGACTGCTTCACCATTCTGAAGAAGAGTCCCAACCCGAAACATCGTCTGCCCATTTCCTTCCACAGATGCTACCTTACCCGCTGAGTGCCTCCAGCACTTTGTGTTTTGCAGATATTTTCTTCCAAAAGGAAAGCAGAAACTAAATCCTGCTGAGACTCCATGGATAATTGTAGATGTTTGGCAACAGTTAAAGGAAAGGGGCAATTTGCTTTGCTATCCATTGGAAGACGGATAGCAGAAGAGTCTGTGATGCAGGGAACATGAATGGTTGAGGAAAGAAGTGAAAGAAAAAGAGATGAAGTGAAAGACAAAGAGGAAATATAAAATTACTGGAAAAAATAAAATAATAAAATATATTACCAGATACTTCAATCAAAAAATGCGATGGGTACAGGAACTTCAATGGATGGATTAATCAAAAGAAATGTAAATTAAGATCCAGGCCGAACAGGTGCAGCTATGCACAACCATTGCTTTTGTGTCACAAAACATTTATTTAAATATTATTTAAAATGTTCCAGCTTTATGGTGACTCAGCTAATTCAAAGAGGGAGTGTGACTCATATAAACCAGGAAAGTCGCAGTTTAAATTCCCGGGCTATTCTCAGTCTTCTGATTCTGCCAATGCTCTGGAAGTGAGATTAGATTTCAATCATCCAGAGAGTCTTTGGGTTAAAAGAAAGACACAAAGTGCTGAAGTGACTCAGTGGGTCAGACAGCATCTCCAGTGAACATGGTTTAGAAAAAGACACAAAGTGCTGGAGTAACTTAGCAAGTCACACAGCATCTCCAGAGAACATGGGTTTACAGAAAAAGTCACAAAGTGCTGGAGTAAACCTTCAAAGGGTCCTGGCCCAAAACATAACCTATTCTTGTTCTCAAGAGATACTGCCCAACCCTCTGAGTTACTCCAGCACTTTGTATCTTTTTATGTAAACCTGCTTCTGCAGCTCCTTGTTTCCAGTTTGGGTTATTTAAGTTTAGGTTTAGATTTATTATCAGCAAGGTACAATTAAAAGCTTTCTTTTGCATGGTTTCAAACAGATCAGATCAACCACACATAAATACAATTAGTTCAAACTCGAGTACAATATGGATTATACAGTTATGGAGGAGAAAAAGTAAATAAAAATGGCTGGAGATGCTTTGCCAAATGCCAGCTTGGTGGGTGCATATGGAACTTCAACCAACACAGTTACTTACAGTCTGATGACATAAGATAACACATTGAGGTCCAAGCTTAAATGTGAATGACCAGAGTTAAACTAAACTAAACCAAACTTACACAGTAACACCGGCAACGGTTCCCAGTAATCATTTCTCTAGAAGAGTTACACGGGAAGGGAGAAAATTAATGAGGAATTGAGAGCAGTTTCGACTTTAGTGGAATCCTCTATCCATGAAAACTGGGCTAAAACCAAAAATGTTAATCAGCTCCATAGTATTAATGCAAATAGTATTTTGCCTACCAAATGCCGATGGTTTGGATATAAACACAGGTACTTACAGTTCAAGAACTAAGATATAGCCCGTGGAAAACTCATATGTATCACATATTGCAGGGAATTGTGGATGCTGCAGGTTTAGTAAGATCGCTGCTTCGTGAGCCACTTGATCTTTCTTTTTCAATTTCTTGCTGATGAATTTAACAGCTACTTCCCTCTTGGTAGATTTTTGTATACATTTCTTCACCACAGAGAAACGACCCCTGCAAAACAGAAGAGGATTTCAAATCACGAGTAGATAGATTCAGCTACATGTATGAAATCTCAATCCTTTACATTTTGTATCGTGCAAATACTGGAAAACAGCCCGTAAATAGGATCTGTAACTACAAGTTGGTTTTAGTTTTAGTTTAGAGATACAGTTTGGAAACAAGCCCTTTGGCCCATTGAGTGCACGTCGAAAACTGATCACCCATTTACAATAGTTCTATTCTATGATGCCACAGTGGCGAAGCGGGAGAGTTGCTGCCATACAGCGCCAGAGACCCGGGTTTGATCCTGACTGTGGGTGCTGCCAGTATGGAGTTTGTACATTCTCCTTGTGACTGCGTGGGTTTTCTCCGGGTGCTCTGGCTTCCTCCCACATTCCAAATGCAGGGTAGTCGCTGGTCGGCATGAACTCGGTGGGCCAAACAGTGCCGGATTAACATAGTAGCAAAAGTAGCATATGCTATGGGCCCCGCATTTTCGAAGGCCCCGCACTAAATTGGCATCCCCAGTGGGATCCCCAGTGGCATCCCCAGTGGGATGCTGATTTAGTGTGGGGCCCGTAGCATATGCTACTTTTGCTACTATGTTAATCCGGCCCTGTTTGGCCCACCGTGTTGCGCCCGCCGCTCCCCAACCGCCGCGGTTTGAATGTGTTGGCGGGGCGGGGCAGACCAATGGGCCAACTGCCCAACCGCCAAGCCCAAGACACAGACACAGAGGGACAGAGACTGGCACCGGCACTGGGGGGGCGGGGGGGGGGGGGGGGGGAAGGGTAAGGGTCAGTGTTGCTGGGGGTGTGTAGGGTTGAGGGTCAGTGTTGCGGGTGGGGGGGGTAAGGGTCAGTGTTGCTGGGGGTGTGTAGGGTTGAGGGTCAGTGTGCAGGTGGGGGGGTAAGGGTCAGTGTTGCTGGGGGTGTGTAGGGTTGTGGGTCAGTGTTGCAGGGGGGGGTAAGGATCAGTGTTGCTGGGGTGTGTGGGTCAGTGTTGCTGGGTGTGTGTGTGAGGGGGTGAGGGTCAGTGTTACCGTGTGTGTGTGTGGGGTTGCAGGGGGGTTGAGGGTCAGTGTTGCCACGTGAGGGACTGTAGGTCTGTCGCCGGGTTGCCGGGTGGGATGGGGTGGGTCACGTGATTGCTGGCTGGGTGAGGTCACGTGGGACTCGGGGCGGTGACGTCACCTTGTCCCGTATTTGGGAGTGAGGAAGTTGGCAACCCTAGCTACAGGCCCCGCACTAGCTTATTCCGGCCCTGGGGCCAAAGGGCCCGTTTCCACATTGTACCTTTAAAGTCTGAAGTTGAGGAAACATAAAATGGAAGTTGTAACGGCTGTGTGACCAACAGGGTATTGTTTACTCAGTCATGTTTAGTTTAGTTTAGTTTAGAGATACAGCGCGGAAACAGGCCCTTTTGCCCACCGAGTCTGCACCGATCAGCGATCCCTGCGCATTAACACTATCCTACACACACTAGGGTCAATTTACATTTATACCAAGACAATTAACCTACAAATTTTTACGTCTTTGGAGTGTGGGAGGAAACTGAAGATCTCGGAAAAACTGAAGCGGTCATGGGGAGAACGTACAAACTCCATACAGACAGCACCTGCAGTCAGGATTGAACCCAGGTTTCCAGCGCTGCGTTCGCTGTGAGGCAACAACTCTACCGCTGTGCCACCGTGCCGCCCTGTTCTTCCCAGCTTGCATGCATGCTTGCACATATACACATGCTTTCCATGGATACAGGCAAATTAGTTCAACAGAAAGCCTTTGTTTTGAATGATATGCCACTTCTTTGTTTAATAAAAAGCACTGGCTGCTTGCCCAGGGAGGAAACAGTACTGTTAATATGAATCATGTATAGACTTTTTTTTACTGGATAGTACGCAACAAAAAAGCTTTTCACTGTACCTTGGTACACGTGACAATAAATTAAACTATTGTACTGGATAAATCATGAGGCTTCAGGTGGAACGCATTTTGCGTTTTTCCTTGGTAAAACAGCATCTGCAGTTCCTTGTGCCTCGGTCTCTCTGAAATCGGATTACTGATGTCCATGTCCTGGGGAACCATTATTGCAGATACTCAATTCCTTTACACAATAACAAATTATTGATCTCTGTTTTGAAATTTGAATATCTTGTCTTAGTTCTAGATTTTCAGTTTTCTTTGTCTGGATTCTCTGGATTTCACCTCTATATGGCCTAACTAACACTAAATTTCTATCCATTTCCGTCACATAAGCCTTTGCTTCATACAGGAATGGGCTGCTTTTTTCTTAGGAGTTTCTAACAGAATTAAATATGTTACAGTCATCAGACCTTTCCACCTCTGTTGTGCTGGAAAAGAGGCCATTAGCAAAGGTGCGGGACTTTGAACAGGGGCAGGGGACAGGGAGATTGGATGGTAGGAGAAACGGACGTGCACCGGCTTTGGGGAATGGGAAGGGGGCAGGAGGGAGAGGGGTGAAGAAAAGGGGTGCTATTACCTAAAAATGGAGAATTCAATGTTCATATTGTTGGGTTTTAAGCTACCCAAGTGGAATTGTGTGGCAAACCCAATTAACATTCTAGTCAAAGGTCCCCCAAGGTTGATGAAGATGGTCGATTCAGCAATCTTAGTAAATCTTAGCAATTCAGTAAATGCCTTTGAAAATCAAGGGGAGGCTGGTTAGACTTCCTTTTTGGAGGTGGTCATTGCTTGGCACCTGTGTTACTTGTGTTACTTGCCACTGATCAACCCATGCCTGGATTTTGCATAGGTCTTGCTTCATACAGGAATGGGCTGTTTTTTGTTCTGAGGAGTTGCTATTGGAATTGAACATGGTGCAATATTCAGTGAACATTCCCACTTCTAATATGGTGGAAAGGTGGCTATTAGAGAAGCAGCTGAAGATTGCAGGACTTTGAATGCTGTCAGGAGAATTCTTTTAGTGAAGTCGCAGTGCTGACATGATTCACTTTCAAATTCAATCGAAGCCATCTGCTTTTGTGTGAGATGCGACTCCAGCTGCAAACAAACTGGACAAGCCAACACTTACAGAAACATAAACAAAAACAGCAGCATTCAGTGAACTAAAAAACACAGAAAATAGGTGCAGGTGCAGGAGTAGGCCATTCGGCCCTTTGAGCCTATTCAATATGATCATGGCTGATCATCCAAAATCAGTACCCTGTTCCCGCTTTCTCCCCGTATCCCTTGATTCCGTTAGCCCTAAGAGCTGTATCTCACTCTTTCTTGAAAACATCCAGTGAATAGGCCTCCACTGCCTTCTGTGGCAGAGAATTCCATAGATTCACAACTCTCTGAGTGAAAAAGTTTTTCCTCATCTCAATCTTAAATGGCCTACCCCTTATTCTTATACAGTGACCCTTGGTTCTGGATTCCCCCAACATGGGGAACATTTTTCCTGCATCTAGCCTGTCTAATCCCTTAAGAATTGTAAATGTTTCTATAAGATCCCCTCTCATCCTTTTAAATTCCAGTGAATATAAACCCAGTCGATCTTTCTTTCATGGGATCCAGGTGTAATATTACTTCCAGATGTCTAAAAAATATCTTTCTTATGTGGATTTACAGTACCTTCCAATTTCAAATAGTTCTGTGTAAGCAGATTCAAAATTATCCTTCCATGGAATTCTTGAGTCATCACTAGTAGGTTCTGGATGGGGATGAAATGCGGTTAGAATGAATTTTAGTGCCAATTCAATTGCTTTAATAACTCAAACAACAGTGACACCAAAAACAATCGCACAAACTGTTATAAAGGTCCATTAACTGATCCGGCCTGGAATAAGGAACTCTAACTACATGAATTCACAGTGGAACTATCAATTTCTCACCAAGGATGATTAGAAATCAGGCTAGAATTTTTGTAAGTGGAAAAATAGTTCGAACCCTGCTTCTTTCAAGTTTAGTAAAGTTAATTAGTTGATTACATCTGACTGCAACAAGATGGAGAATGGATTCATTTTAAATTCCATTGTGTTAACGAGAATGAAAGAGTAACAATAATCCTCAATTAATATTATCTTTTTTTTTGAGTATTTTAGTTGTGCTCTCACATTAGAAACCCAAGAAACAAAAGCTGGAGTCAGACTTTTAAGTCTTTAATCTCGTGCCTACTCTGCCATTCAATAAATTCATGGCTGATCTTTTATCAGTTTTAATATCACTTTCCTCCAGTAACCCCAATTCCCTCAATTCCTTTAATATCTAAAAGCCTATTAATCGCAGTCTTAAGTGTGTTTGGCAACTGAACCTACAAGGCTCTCTTAGGTAGGGAATTCCAAAGATTCACTGCATCCTCCTCACACTGCCACCAGCCTTTGTATCTTTAGCAAACTTTAAAATGTTACACTTAATTCCTTTGTTCAAATCATTGATGTCAGGTGTGAACTCACTGCCCTCTGTACATCAGTCACGGTATAACAGATCACTTGAAAACACAACATTTGCCAGACCATCTGCATTGATGTGCTACATAATATAAAGATAATTTCTAAAAAAATATTTTTCAGACTTTCCCAACAAAATATTCGGTATATTATTATTATTTAAAAAAAATATATATATTTTAGAAATAGGAAATAATGAACAGAAGTTACTAAAAATATGCATTCCACTCTAGATGTTGTAAATTTTAAATAAAAATAGGAAATGCTTGAAACATTCAGCAGGTCAGGCAAAAGCTGTGAAGAAGAAAATAAGGTTAATATTTCAAGTTGATGAAAAGATTACTGACTTGAAATGTTATCAGAAGAATATTAAATCTTTTCAGTTCTCAATTTACAGACACTCATCGACTTACGTAAGGGTTACGCCCCGTGGATCCTAACATAAGTCAGATGTTACTTAAGTTGGAGATGGAAGTGCGACTATGCATGCGTAAATTTACTATTCAATGCAGAGACCACGGGGGAGCTCCAGTGCGGAGACCAAGGGAGGAGCTCCGATGTGGAGACCACAGGGGGAGCTCCGGCGTGGAGACCAGGGGGGAGCTCCGACGTGGAGACCACACGGGGAGTTCCAATGCGGAGACCACCGGGGGGGGGGAGCTCCGATGCAGAAACCAGGTCAGAGCTCTGACATGGAGACCACAGGGAGTTCAGTGGTGGAGACCATAGCGGAGTATCCAGGAGACTGGCTTGCGGAAACTGCCACATGCATTGTGGTGCACTGGTACCAAGGCTACTGAGGTGCATAACTCAGAAACAAATATGGGGGTTTAAAGAATTGCTTACGTAAGTGCGAGTTTAACATAAGTCACCTCTTATGTAAGTCAGGGAGTGCCTGTATTTTCAGAATAATTCTCCTTATATATTTTGGTAAATAGAACTCAGGTGTACTTACCATTGTTGCAAGACAGGGTTACAAAATCAGACGGCTCACTTGGTGAGCTGATTCCCCAGGGGTTACTTGCACTGATGCGGAACTGGTACTGACAGCCTGGAATCAGGTCCTCAATCACAAGGTAGGTGTCCAAAGTGGATGTTACTGATTGCTGCCATGCCAGTGACCCTAAACATTGAAGAATTCCAATATGATTGTTGTTTCCATTTCAGTGCAAGTACATGGCTATATTGTTAATTAAAAAAGAATCACATGGTGTCTTTTAACATGCAGGTGCATTATTGTTTGACCAATTAAACTGAAGAATTGGAAGAAGCCACGACAAAGCATTGACAAGAAACTACTGGTTTTAACGTGTACATTACATAAACACCACATTATTAATGGTCAGGCAAGTTGTTTTTATTTTGATCATTAAGCCAAAGGCTATATATCTTTCAATGTGCACCAAGGAGATACATTAATTATCAACACATCTAATATTTCTAATTTGCTGTTGATACTATCCTCTCTTGAAAGTGTGCATTGAGAGAGAATGAGAACAACTTTCATATAAAATAACAAAAAATATATATCTAATTGCGATCTAAGTATTAGATTGACAACAAGCCTGGATTGCAGAAAAGGAAAATATGCTAAGTGCATGCAAAGGTGTGGAATGGTATTTAATCTGACCAGTAAATGTGTGCAACAACAACTAAATATACATATTGAAGAAATAAATTGTTAACATAGAATATAGAACAGTACAGCACAGAAACTGGCTCTTCAGCCCACAATGTTTGTGCCAAACATGTTGCCAAGTTCAACTGATCTCATCTCCCTGCGCAAGATCTATATCCTTCTATTTGCTGCACTACTATGTGCCTGCCTAAAAGCCTCTTACATGCCACTAGCTTATCTGCCTCTCCCACCACCCCTGGCAATACGTTCCAGGCTGCACTACTCTCTGCACATCTTCATGAGACTTTCCCTCTCTCACCTTATAGCTCTGCCCTCTAGTGTTGGACATTTGAACCCTGGGAAAAAAATTCTGACTGTCTCCCCTATCTGTGCGTCTCATAATTTAAAGTACGTTTGTAGAAGTCATACTGAAAGTGTGAGAAATACGCAAGGTTTAATTTTTAAAGTTATTACATGCATACATATTTTAGCCACTGGCTAAATGGTTCAAAACCAAGCTTTAGATTAGGAGCAGTTAAAATGTTTTGTGTGCTGACTTCAAATGACAAAACTGTTTAGCCTATCGAAGGTATTATCACAAAATGCTGGAGTAACTCAGCAGGTCAGGCAGCATCTCAGGAGAGAAGGAATGGGTGACGTTTCGGGTCGAGACCCTTCTTCAGACTGATGTCAGGGGGCGGGACAAAGGAAGGATATAGGTGGAGACAAGAAGATAGAGGGAGAACTGGGAAGGGGAGGGGAAGAGAGGGACAGAGGAACTATCTAAAGTTTAGCCAGTTTAAAGTTTAGTCTAAAGTAAACTGTTTAGCCTGTGCTGAATCGCCATACGATGGAAAAAGCAGTGACAAATGTGAAAAAGTTTTGATTAGTTGAAAGGTAGAGACTTTGGAACAAAGAGTCATGAAGCACAGGAATAGAACCTGCAGCCTGCAATGTCTGTGACGACTCTAAGGCCGAAATTAAACACACACAGCTGCCTCCACTTGCCCCATATCCTTCCATTCTTTGCAAGTTCATGCGACTGTCTAAAATGTCTCTTAAAGCCTTTCGAGTCTGTTTCTACCATTTCCCCAGGCTGGGAGTTTCATACACCCATCACTCTCTATAAATAAAATGCTTGGTCCACACTTCTTTAAAGTCCTTTAGTGTTTGACATTTCTACCCTTGGGGGGGGAAAGGCTCTCTCTAAACTATGTATGCTTCTCATAACATTATAAACCTATCAGATCTCCCCCCAGCCTTCATTTCCCAAGAGAAAACAAACCAAGTTTGTCCAATTTCTTCTCATAGCAAATACTACATAATCCTGGCAAAATCCTGGTGAACTTCTTACGCACCCTTTCCAAAGCCTCTGCATCCTTCCTGTAATGGGGTGACCAGAACTGAACACAATACTCCAAATGCGACTGCAATGTGACTTCCTTACTCTTGTACTCAATGACCCGTCTACTTGTACTCAGGGAGCTGAAGGTTTGGACTCCAAGAACCCTCTGTGCATCAATGCTCCTACAAGTCTTGGCAAAGATGTTCTTCTGAACTCCTTCCTAGGTTTATTGATTATAGCAGGACATCTTTAGTTCATTTTTAATAACGTGCTTCTCTAATTACTTGGAATATTACAGACAGCTTGTAAATTGAGTTAATCAGATCAGCTGTGTTTTTATTTTTTTGGGTTAAAAAAAATGACACTGAAATGCAGTATTATGGTGAAATCACATTCTGTCATGCCTTACCTTCTTCCCTGTATTCAACAGTGTAACTGGAAATGGTGCAGTTTCCTGTGCTTGCTGGAGGTAACCATCTCAGAATAACGGAGCTGTGGCTTCTCTCCTGGGCTATTGGCCGACCTGGAGCCGCTGGAACCCCTGAGAGAGGGGAGAATCTTATCAGCGCAGTGAAATAACGATTCAAAGTGATTAACTTCAACATCTGAAGAGTTGACAAAGGAAGTCAGGGCTTTTAATAAGAATTAGTTATTTGCAGTGGCCTCCTCCTCATAAGATCACAAGACATAGGAGCAGAATTAGGCCATTCAGCCCATCAAGTCAGTAGAGGGGAGCACAGTGGCACAGCGGTAGAGTTGCTGCCTTACAGTACCAGAGTCCCGGGTTCAATCCCAACTACGGATGCTGTCTGTACAGAGTTTGGACGTTTTCCCTTTGACCGTGTGGGTTTTGTCCGGGTGCTCCAGTTTCGTCCCACACTCCAAAGACGTACAGGTTTGTAGATCAATTGGCTGCTGTAAATTGTAAAAAAATTGTCTCTAGTGTGTAGGATAGTGTTAGTGTTTGTGGTCGTGTGTCGAAGGACCTGTTTCCATGCCTAAAGTCTAAAGTTTAAAGAGTCCACTTCACCATTCAATGATGGCTGATATAGTTTTCCCTCTCAATCCCATTCTCCTGCCTTCTCCCTGGAACCTTTGACACCCTTAAGGGCCTGTCCCACTTTAGGCCATTTTAAGGCGACTGTCAAAGTCGTAGCAGATCGCTGACTTTTCTTTTACCCGACGACAATGACCACAACAATGCCGAGTCAGGTCGAGATTACAGCGTCTTCGGAAACATCGCGAAATTCCCATGCTGTCAATGCTTCTCCGGCGTCCTAATGTTCGCTGAAATCACTGACAAGCCAGTAAGTCCTTGAGAGTTTTGAACTATAACATCTTGTATGGGCTACTTAAAAATCAAGCATCACTGTAACAAGGCATAAACTGGATTTACTTCCAGTTTACTGCACAACTTGGCCTGTTTCCTCTCTGAACAGGCTGGGAATCAACATCACACATTAGGGAAAAGTAAAGTTTATAGTACTCTTAAAGTAATACATTTGACATTACATCCTCCCGTACAGGACATACTCCAAAGACGTACAGGTTTGTAGGTTAATTGGCTACAGCACAGAAACAAGGCCTTTGGCCCACCGAGTCCATGCCGACCTGCGATCACCCTGCACATTAGCACTACCCTACACACTAGGGACAATTTACAATTTTACCGAAGCCAATTAACCAACAAACCTGTACTTGTTTGGAATGTGAGAGGAAACCGGAACACCTAGAGAAAACCCACATGGCCACAGGGAGAATGTACAAACTCCATACAGGCAGCACCCGTAGTCAGGATTGAACCCGGGTCTCTGGATCTGGCAACTCTATCACTGTGCCACCGTGCCGACCCCACCGTGCCGACCCACTCTTGACATTGTCCACAATCCAAACTCGTTACTTAACTGCCAATTGTCCAATATATCTGAGCAATTCTCTTTCTTTAATTTTCGACATACAGACAAACAGCATGATGCAAAGATATTTAAATGTTTTAAACAGAGTAAATTACAGTATATGATTGGAAAAGATTTTGTCACCCTGCACTTTGATTGTTGCAGAAGATGATGCCGATCCTATTTCATTCACTGCCAGACAGCTGTATATCCCACTATCTTGAGGCATGATATTACAGATTTTAATCATAACCTCCCCAGAATCACTGTAGAAATAAAAACACAAATGCATTATTTTAATGAAAGGAAAGATAAATAATTTAGCCAAGCAATTCAGTAAACCCTGTGATAGTATTTCCATTGTAAAAATAAATGGGGTTTTGATATGAAATAAATGATGCACAAACTCATTTATTTTATCCACACATCCTTTCCAAATTACCCTTTTATGACTTAACATGACTTACTTGAATAAACTATCAAGTTTCCGAGAAATCAAATTACATCAAATTTATTGTTTCTCAACGGGTGAGGTATCAAAATCTGGAATAAACATCATCAATCCATATCTTTTCAACCTGATTAGTAGAACAGAGGCTTGGGGGAGGGGGGGGGGGGGGGGGGGGGGCAGATCGGGAGGGGGATAAAGTATGTTTACCTGGAGTGTGCAAGCAAATCCAATGTTCAACACCAAAATCAAAACAGATATTAATTGGGAAGGCAGGTAGTTTAATTGTGCACTCACACAATGCTCTAAAATTACAACTTGGACTATTTTAATCCCAAAGCTCTTATAATCCACTCGCCTGTTCTGGCTATAAGGTTAATGGGAGGTAATGGAAAATCACGCGGTGTAAGTGATGAATGCTGGCGGCTGGGACATACGGTGCCTGACCTTGTCACCTTCTCATTAAAGCAATTAAAAATAAGAATTAGCAACATTGTGGTCCTCACCTAATAAAACAAAGCTTCATGTTAAAATCATTCCTGAGACGTTTGTATCTGAATGAATTGTCTCAATATTTTAAATATTATGGTGAGCCATTGAATTAGAAGCCCAAGGATACTGAGATATATATTTAGTGTAAGCATGGTGTGAAATGGATGAGTGTGAATTGGATGAGTATGAATCAATTAGTCTGTTGAAGTTCTATTGGTGTTGGTATCAGTTTATTATCGGTTTATTATTATCACAACGAAAAACTTTCAAATATCAAGCAGGGACATAAAAGGTACCAAAAGCGATTTAGAATCTAAATATGTTGGGAGTACCATATTTTATTGATCTCGGATCAGACATACTGAGATTATGTTGAAACAAGGAACTGCGGATGCCCGTTTACATTAAAGGGCACAAAGTGCCGGAGTAACCCAGTGGGTCAGACAGCATCCCAGGACAAGGATGGGTGATGTTTCAGGTCAGGACTTTTCGTTAGGCTGAAGAAGGATCCCAACCTGAAAGGTCACCTATCTCTGATTCCTCAGTGATGCTGCCTGACCCACTGAATTACTCCAGCATTTTGTGTCCACACTGAGATTATGTGCAGATATCGTGTATGATTTTCTCTTCTCCGATGCAGACGATGGAACTTGGGAGATATTCTGAACATACTGTGATGTTGCTCAAGGCTCTCCCAAATAATTGTCGCCATCGCTGAAGAAGCTTTTCGATTTCTCTGACCTACAGAGTAGCAATAATATTGGCTTCCAGAGATAATCTAAAGGGTACTCTGGATAAAAGTCTCTGAACTTGATAGGATCGTGTGGTAGCCCAGAATAAAACAAAATGGCACATGTAGACCAGGAGTCAGTTTGGGGTGCCTGTACAACAGTGGCCTGGCACACCTTATGTTCCTGGAATACCCAATGTTACCTCAGCAAAATTAGAAATTGTGATAGAGAAATAAAGTCCTGATAATCTAAACAAAAGTCTTGATGGTACATTTCAATGCCAATAGAAATAAAATTATTTGTATGACAACCTACCTCATCTCCAAGAGTCCACTTTGCAGCAAGTATTAGTATTGTTTGTCCCCTTTGGAATATGCAGCATGATGCTCAGCAACTACACTTCATTACAGTGCACAATTATAACCTATTCTTTGTTTTATTTCCAAAACTTGGCAATGTCATATCACAAACTAAGTCCATTAATACATTCATATTTGACAACATTCAGTTTGGCTGAAAAATTACAGACAGTTGGCATCTATAAGTAGCCTAACGCTATGTTTAACCCAGACTGCAAAGGGAGAAATGGGGGTGTGATTCTATCTTTTAGACTTTACTTTACTTTAGACTTTAGAGATAAAGCGTGGAAAAAGACCCTTCGGCCCACCAAGTCCATGCCAACCAGCGATCACCCTGTACACTAGCACTATCCTATACACTAGGGACAATTTACAATTTACAGAAGCCAATTAACCTACAAACCTCTGCGTCTTTGGAGTGTGGGAGGAAACCAAAGCACATGCTTCAGGAGAAAACACATGCGGTCACAGAGAGAACGTACTAACTCCGTACAGACAGTTAAGAGTGAACCTGGGTCTCTGGCCCTGCAAGACAGCAATTTCACCGCTGCGCCACTGTGCTGCCCTGTATCTGTTGCTACTCAAGAAAAAATTGACAAGAATGCTGCCAATTATAATTGTATCAAAGGACATACTTTGTGGTATTGGCAGATCTGGAAATAGAACAAAGAACAGGTGAGAAATATGCATCTTAATGAAGTCGATGCTAAGAATCAAAGTGTAAACTTTAATGGGGCCATCTATGTTGAGTTCAATAGCATCAATCAAATCAACAAACCTATTTTACCATTATCAGTCTGAATTTATTTATCAGTCTGAAGAAGGGTCTCGACCCGAAACGTCACCCATTCCTTCTCTCCCGAGATGCTGCCTGGCCTGCTGAGTTACTCCAGCATTTTGTGAATAAATCGATTTGTACCAGCATCTGCAGTTATTTTCTTATTTTACCATTTATAGGTTTTACCATTTTTATAAGCCAGGGACTTCTCAAGCATTCACCTTCTGAAGATAAGCACTTCTAGTTTCCTAACGTTTAGCTACGTCTTATGGAGATCTGACCTATGACGTTACCTGAGAGACGGAGTGTAACGATTGTCGTTCACCAGCACATTTTGATCAGGTCCTTTCCAGGTGACAGTGGGCTTTGGCCTCCCACAGACTTTACAGCGCAATATGATTGTCTCTCCGATAGCACATGTCAAGTCAGCCAAGGGGATAAGAAACTCAGGTGCCACTGTGTACAAAGAAAACATTGAAGCCAGTGAAAATACAGTGTGCAGTGTGTAACACATTAGAAATTATTACCTCTAATTATTCTGAATTACAGCAGTGAAACTATTTAATGATCCACTTACCTTCGTGAATAAAATTTGGATTTAGCAACTGCAGCAAAAGAAGAAAATTTGTGGTCAGTAAGTTACTTCATAAAGAGCTTTTTTGAAGAGTTGCAACTCAAAATAAATGAATAGATTTTTTGCTATGACAAGTTAACTTGAACAGCTAAATATAAAGCTTAAAAACTGACATTGACCAAGACATAATTATACATTATCTTAACAAACACTGCAGAATTCAGCTAACAAATGCACCTCAATTTGATTCATTCCTGAATTGGATAACCCATCAGAGATACTTGCCACTACTAGCGGAGGGTGGCATAGTGGCGCAGCGGTAGAGTTGCTGCCAGGTTCAATCCTGACTATGGGTTCAGTCTTTATGGAGTTTGTACGTTCTACCTGTGACCGCGTGGGTTATCTCCGGGTGCTCCAGTCTCCTCCCATACCCAAAAATGTTTTTTTTATTTTTAGGTTAACATGCTTCCGTAAAATTAAAAAATGTCCCTAATGTGTGCTAGTGTACGGGGTGATCGCTGGTTGGCATGGACTCGGTGGGCCAAAGGACTTGTTTTCACGCTGTATCATTAAACTAAACTAAACCTGACTGGATTATTAAATATACTTTGAAATCTAACATAGTCATCAGTCAACTTGTCCAGCAAAGTTCCAGCACTGTCTTCACGTGCCCTCAGCAGAAGTTCATCACCCTTTCATCTCCCATGGCTGTAAGGACTAGTGTAACAACGCAAAAGATGATCTCTGTACATGGTGCATAATTCAACAAAGAAGATTGTCTATTATTTTCTGCTGGCTGGGTTCCCTATCCTCATTTCTCCTCGCCCTTCTCTAGAGCTCCATGGGGCAGTTTCTTCACACAAAGAAGTTATTTTGCACATTGCCACTACTATGAATTTGGAAATCCCCTCAGACCTGCAGGGTATCCACAGATATATTCAGGCATGGCAGCTTCTATCAAATTGCTAACTATTTAGGGAATCAGAGTACTGATGGACTCCGGCAAATGACAGGTGCATCCCTCAGCATATGGAAGCCTCAGATCCCTGATAGAAATTACAAGCCAAAAATACAACATAGATGTTTAAATATGAGGACTGTTTTGGAAAGTTCAATTATTTTGGATAACAGCATTCTCTGGAAAAACAATGAACATCAAGCAGTGAACATTTTCTACCTTTAGACTTCAAAGTCAGCCCACCGAGTCCGCGCCCACCAGTGATCAACTCGTAAACTAGCACTGCCAACACACACTAAGGATGATTTACAATTTACGGAAGCAAATTGATCTACAAACCTGTACGTCTTTGGAGTGTGGGAGGAAACCGGAGCACCCAGAGAAAATTCACAGTCACAGGGAGAATGCACAAACTTCATACACACAGCACCCATGGTCAGGATTGAACTCGGGTCTCTGGGGCTGCAAGGCAGCAACCTGTGCTGCGTTTCCTCTTGGGAACATAGCTTTATGTTGTGGGACCTTTCAATTCATTAAATATTATAACCATGAAATTAATATTATAGTACAAAGCAGAGCCTGAGGTTGATGGCTTTCTTTCAATTAAGCAAGAAACTCCATCGAGTGATTATGGGCTAGGGATTCCCACAAGTTAGTGAGAATGCTGTTTTTTTTCAAAGCTATGAGCCTAACCTTAAATCATACTGCCATATTAAAATAATAAATATGCCAAACCTTTTTTCACAAGTCTCCATGAAGTCACTTTATAGAATTATGAAACACAGTCAACAGTGAATGAAATTGAATGGAATAAATATATTATATATAAATGGAATAGAGAACTTTAAATACTGAAAATGCAATTGGGAGAAAGGTGTTTCCATCTCCCTAAAATGAAAAGAAATTTAGGCAGTTAAAATTCAAATTAGGAATTGCAAATATGAAAGTGCAAGTAGTAAGGTCGATAGTAACGGATTTCAAGAGACTTAGACAAGCTGGGCGAACATATGGCAGAGGAAGTTTAATGCAGTGGTTAGTGTGAGATAATGGAGTGAATGTATCGAGGATGTTACCAGAGAGTGTAGGACCAGAGGGCATAGCCTCAGAATAAAAGGATGTACCTTTAGAATGGAGATGAGGAGTGATTTCTTTAGATGGTGAATCTGTGGAATTCATTGCCACAGATGGCAGTGGAGTCCAAGTCATTGGGTATTTTTATAGTGGAGTTTGTTAGGTTCTTGAATTGTAAGGGCGTCAAAGGTTACAGGGAGAAGGCAGGAGAATGGGGTTAAGAGGGAAAGATAGATCAGCCATGATTGAATGGTGGAGAGGACTCAATGGGCCGAATGGCCTAATTCTGCTCGGAGGACTTATGGTCCATTCTGATAGAATAGGAAGTGACAATAGAAGTTAAATGAGAGCTTAAAAAGCTCTTTTGAACAAATCATTCTTCGTCCTAGGCAGTCCTTCTGTGTGGAGCATGACTCACATCCACTACAATTTTATGGGTTGTGTTTAATCTGGGAATCGTAGACTCTTCCAAAAATGGGGCAGGGATGCTGTTGGATGGCTTGCAAAGTGGTGCCCTTTACTCCTACTCCTCTTAACACTGGGCTTCTGTATCTACCCCATGTTCTCTATACCATCCCAAATCCTCCTTCTCCACTTCGAGTGATCGTGGGTGAGGCATTCCCGCAGGTTGGAGAGACTGCTGTGTCTTTTCAAGGAGGCTTTGAGCTCAGCTTTAAATCTTTACCTCGGTCTGCCTGGTAATCGTCTCCCAAGACAAAGCAAGGAATGGTCTGTCTCTTTGTGGAGTCAGGTGTTGGGCATACAAATAGTCTGACTGAGCATAAGTAGGACCTCGATGCTGGGATGTTGGTCTGGCAAGTGATGCAGACATTGATTTCTTTATACTTTAGATGAATTTAGAAGATTCTGTAGTGCTGGGGGTATCTTTCTAATGGATACCGACCTGAAACATTTTCTGAACATTTTCCTCCACTGATGCTATCTGAAACATTGAGTTCCTCCAGCAATTTGTTTTTTCATTGAAGATTCCAGCATCAGCAGTCTCTTGTGCTTCCAGTGCCTTGAATTGCCGACTTAGATTGTTATATTTGGGTTATATAAGGCCTTTTATCCCATCAAGTCTAGGAGTCTTTAAGAAGCTGTTAGACAGGTACATGGATAGGACAGGTTTGGAGGGATATGGACCAAATGCTGGCAGGTGGGACTGGTATAGCTGGGACACATTGGCCGGAGTGGGCAAGTTGGGCTGAAGGGTCTATTTCCACACTGTATCACTCTATGACTCTGTCTATGCTGGCTCTTAGAAATGTACACATTAGTTCCATTTACCCACGTATTTTCTTCTAACATATTCTTTCTCCCCTTGACCGCTTGCCACCTCGTTGCACTTGGACAGCTAACAGTACCCAATTAACCTGCAGGGTAATAGGGATATGGATGGAAAATGAGGAAACCCATGAAGCCAGGATTGAACCTGGCATACTAGAGCTATGTGGCAGCTGCATTATTTGCTTTGCAACAATGTCATACATAGAGGTTGTCTCGGTGACAGACACATAGTGAGAACATGGACCACTGCTGTTCAGGTGATCATCAATATTATGAGGCCTGATGTCTTGACTTCACACCCCTTTTCCTTTGTCGACTGTCCAAAGATAAGCCTACAATGGCTTGGACCTCTACTGTAGAACTCAGACATTAGATGGCTTCTACTTGTACTGGGGGAGTAACCTTCATGCATTGGATAAGGCAAAGACCAAGGTACCAGACACTCCTGGCAGTGTTATTGAAGATAGCTGTTCCACATCTTGCTATGTGTAGGAAAGAACTGCAGATGCTGGTTTAAATCGAAGGTAGACACAAAATCCTGGAGTAACTCAGCGGGACAGGCAGCATCTCTGGAGAGAAGGAATGGGTGATGTTTCGGGTCTGAAGAAGGGTGTCGATCCGAAACATCACCCATTCCTTCTCTCCAGAGATGCTGCCTGTCCCGCTGAGTTACTCCAGCATTTTGTGCCCACCTACATCTTGCCATGTTGTTCCAGTGCAATTACTATGCTGGCATCTACCCAACATGTGGAAATTCCCAGTTTTACCCTCTCCACAGAAAGCAGTATAAACCCAACCAGGTCTGTACTGCCCAAATCATCTACTCTTAGTATTCAACGGAGTAATAGAATGAGTCATTGACAGTGCTAAAGAGCATCATGTACTCACAAAAAAAAGGATTACTTTACTTTAGACTTTACTTTAAACTTTACAGATACAGTGTGGAAACAGGTCCTTCGACTTACCACATTCGCGCCGACCAGTGATCATGCCGTACTCTAGCATTATCCTACACAGTTGGACAATTTACAATTGACAGAAGCCAATTAACCTACAAACCTGTGCTTCTTTGGAGTGTGGGAGGAAACCAGTGCACCTGGAGAAACCCACGTGATCACAGGGAGAACAGAAAACCCACGTGATCACAGGGAGAATAGACAGCACCTGTACTCAGGATCGAACCCAGGTCTCTGGTGCTGTATGGCAGCAGCTCTACTGTTGCACCACTGTGCTGCCCTAAATGTAATGCCCAAATCACAAAATTCTGGAGGAACTCAGCATCTGGGAAGTGAATGGACAGGCAACGTTCTGGAGCGAAACCCTTCCTAAGACTCTGAAATGTCACCTCTCCATTGTCTACAAAGATGCTGCCTGACCCACTCAGTTCCTCCAGCTCATTGTGTTTTGCACAAGATTCCAGTATCTGCAGTTCCATGTTTCTCGCTATTAATGCCCAGTTTGGTTCCAGAACTCGTCCTAACCTTGGTCCAAGCAAGGATCAAAGGCTTGGATTTCAGAAGGTGGGAGTGACTGCCCTTGAATCCTTGGCAGGATTTGACTGAATATTGCATTGTGATGTTCTGATAAAACTGAAGTCAGTGGACGTCAGGAGAGAAAACATCCCAGCGGTTAGAGTTCTGCTTGTGGCTGTGGGATGTTGGTCACTTTGGGAATGCCCAGAGCCGTGTCCTAAGACCAAGCATCATCTGCTTTCTCAATAGTCTTCTATTAATCATCAAATCAAAAATAACAATAGTCGCTGGTACTGCTTAATGTACAGTTCTATTTTTAGTTCAACAGAAGAAACAGTTCATGCCTGCAGGTAACAAGACTGAGACAACATTTGGAGATGCCTGATAAATGGCAGGTAACATTCATGACAAACATCACAAACCAATGATCATCTTCAACGAGAGAACGAGAGAGTCAAACCACCCGTCCTTGATCGCACCATCATCAAACCCCTGACTATCAATATCTTGCAATGGGAAGGGTAGTGGGGGAGGGGTAGTGGGGGGGGGAGAGATTATTATTGATCCAGAAGTTCATGACCAGGTCACAGGTTTGGTGTCCTTTGGAGATAATTTACCTCCAGATTTTACCAAGCAAATCCACCACTTACAAGACGTTAGGATCATGGTGGAACATTCTCCACTTGCCTTGATGGGTGAAGCTTCAACAACATTCAAAAAACTTGGCATCAAACAGGACAAAGCAGCCTGTGTGACTGGCATCACATCTACTGAACCAAATATTCCTTCATTCACCACTGTAGCATTGTGAATGTTGTGTGTGCCATCTACAAGTGTGTAATGCAGTTACTTACCTAGGCTCGCACAACCAGAAACCTTTCCAGCTAAGAAGGACAAGGGCAGTAAGTCCCTGGGAAGACCATCATCTCCAGGTGCCATTCCGTGTCACACACCATCTTAACATGAGATGTAGTGCTAGGTCTTCATTGTTTAAATAAGGACTGCCAACTGAACAGCATCGTAGGAGGGCTTTCTCCAGAATGTAGCCCACCATCATCTTCTCAAGCTCAATTAGGAATAAATTCTGGCCTGGCTAAAGCACAAGTGCATGCTAAGAATGTTTTTTTAAAGCTAATATATTAAGGTTATAAATCAGTGAAGTTGGATAGATCCTGACAATTTTTAATTATGTAGACAAAGTCAAATCCAGGTACAGCAGCTTGGCATTTCCTCAAACAAAATGATATTCTCAGACATAATGTAGACACAACGAACTGCAGATGCCGGGCATCACGGCTTATGGGGAGAAGGCAGGAGAATGGGGTTGAGGGAAAGATAGATCAGCAATGAGGAGTAGATTTGCTGGGCCGAATGGGTTCATTCTGCTCCTATAATCAATGAATTTATGCTCGTTTACAAAAAAAGATACAAAGTGCTGCGGTACCTCAGCAGGCCAAGCTATATGCCCAAAACTGTGGTGTTGTAGATGGAGGCAGTGGAGACTTAATTGGCACACACATACAAAAAACATCCATATAAATTAATAATATGACAACTGACGGAATAGAGAAGAAAAAAATTGAATTATCCGAAAAGCAATTCAGTGGAACATAGGGAACTGAGTCAGTTGTTTATGGAGTTATGGTGTTCTCACTGAGACAAGAAAGAAATTAAACTGCTTTTATAATGTAAGACACAAAGTGGTGGAGTAACTCAGCGGGTCAGGCAGCTTTTCAGGAGAACATGGATAGGTAACGTTTCATCTAGCAACCATCTTCAGACTCAGTATCCATTTTTAGTGGATCCTAGTATCCACTTCCTACTTTTATAAAGTAGTTTGATGGATATGAAATGTTTCAAGGGATATGGGGCAAATGTGGGCAAATGGGGCATCTTAGTTGGCATGGAGGAGTTGGGCAGAAGGGGCTGTTTCCGAGCTGCACAGCACTATGACCTCACCACATCCTCAGGATATTTACAACCAATTGATTCCTTCCGGACAGAAAATTATTTTGTAATTTTGCCAATTCTGGCTGTCAATTTGTGCTGACAACTGGAGCAGTGATTTAAAATAATTGGTATCATAGAATCATGCAGAATTTCTGGCATTTAGTTGCTTGTGTCCTCGTCAGTCAAAGAAAGCTATCCGGCCTAATCCCACCTTCCAGCACTTGATCTCTAGATTTGCAGGTCATAGCTCTTCCACCACACATCCCCACACTATGCACATATGCTGAAGGATTTCTACTATTCTTTCAGGCAGAGGTTATCATACACCTGCTGGGCGAAATTTGATTTCCTCATCTCCCCTAATCCTTCTACCAATTACCTGATACCTATGCCCTCTCTCGATTGCCAGTAATCCTTCCTCTCTCTCGATTGCCAGTAATTTTACACACCTCATATGCCTCTCCACTGCTCCCCCTCGTGTCAAAATAGAAAAGCTGCAGCATATCCACTTTCCAGAAAAAATCCCCAGAAATCTTCTCTGCACCTTCTTCAGTAGAATCACATTGTTCCTGTAAGGTGGTGACCAAGATGCACTGAGGTTTATTCAACATTGTTCATAATTCCAGCAAAACATCCCTGCTCTTAATTTCTATGCCATGGCTAATGTGTGAAAATAGGGGTGCACAGAGGCACAGCAGTAGAGTTGCTGCCTCACAGTGCCAAAGACCTGGGCCTGATCCTGTCTACGGCTGCTGTCTGTATGGGGTTTACACATTCTCCCTGTGACCATGTGGGTTTTCTCTGGGTGCTCCAAAGACGTGCAGGTTTGTAGGTTAATCGGCTTCTGTAAACTGTCCCTAGTGTGTTGGGTGCAAAACTGGAATAACATTGAACTAGTGAATGGGTGATTGATAGTTGGCAATGGTGTGTACTTCAGATAGTTCCTCGTTCCCTCTCTTTCCCCTCCCCCTTCCCAGTTCTCCCACAGTCTTCCTGTCTCCAACTTCATCCTATCTTTGTCCCGCCCCCTCCCCTGACATCAGTCTGAAGAAGGGTGTCGACCCAAAACGTCACCCATTCCTTCTCTCTCTCTCTCGAGAAGCTGCCTGACCCGCTGAATTACTCCAGCATTTTGTGATACCTTCGATAGTTGGCATGGACTCAGTGGGCCGAAGGGTCTGTTTCCACGCTGTATCTCTGAACTAAGCTAATGCAAGTACAGGTATGTAGGTTAATTGGCTGGGTAAATGTAAAAATTGTCCCTAGTGGGTGTAGGATAGTGTTAATGTACGGGGATCACTGGGCGGCACGGACATGGAGGGCCGAAAAGGCCTGTTTCCGGCTGTATATATATGATATGATATGATATGTGTCCTTTTAACCAACCTATTTACCTGTCCTTTAGGCAGGTAAAAAGAAGTTACCTTCTTCCATCCATGTTCTCCTGAGATCCTGCCTGACCCAATGAGATACTCCAGTACTCTGTGTCTTCTACTTACCTGTCCTACTAGCTTTAGATTTTGTAGACATATATTCCAAGGGTCCTCGCCTTTTCTCAATACCCTCACATGTTCTGTATATTCCCTTGCCTTGTTTTACCTCTCCAAACACATTTCCTCACACTTCTCTGAATTCAATTTTACTTGGCAGTTTTCTACCCAACAAACCAGGCCATCAATGTTACCCTGAAGTTGACAGCTTTCCTCCTCCCTGTAACCACACAGTTAATTTTTGTATCATCTGCTAATTTCTTTATCTTTCCCCTCACATTCGATTATGAAACATGAATTATACTCAGAGAAGAGAGTACGTGACTGAGTAATGCTTCTTGCGGAACCCCTTTGGTAATAGCCTTCCAGTCATGAAACCACCCTAAAATTCTTATCCACCTCTACCAGTTACTGGGACATTTAGCACAGAAGGTTTCAGTGCCATCATGGGGAACTGGTTTAAGATCAATTGTCAATAGGCATTGGCAGGGCAATGTCTATTTCAGGCATCTTAGCTGAAGTGATTTGGAAAAAAAGCTGCTTTACTCTCTGTTACACCCTGTTTCTACAGCAGTTAATAAATCAGCGTGCTTAAAGGAAGGCTGGAGGCTTCCAACTACAGATGTAGTTTAGTTTATAGACAATAGACAATAGGTGCAGGAGGAGGCCATTCGGCCCTTCAAGCCAGCACCGCCATTCAATGTGATCATGGCTGATCATTCTCAATTAGTACCCCGTTCCTGCTTCTCCCCATACCCCCTGACTCTGCTATCCTTAAGAGCTCTATCTAGCTCTCTCTTTAATGCATTCAGAGAATTGGCATCCACTGCCTTCTGAGGCAGAGAATTCCACAGATTCACAACTCTCTGACTGAAAACGTTTTTCCTCATCTCAGTTCTAAATGGCCTACCCCTTATTCTTAAACTGTGGCCCCTTGTTCTGGACTCCCCCAACATTGGGAACATGGTTCCTGCTTCTAACGAGTCCAACCCCTTAATAATCTTATACGTTTCGATAAGATCTCCTCTCATCCTTCTAAATTCCAGTGTATACAAGCCTAGTCGCTCCAGTCTTTCAACATATGACTGTCCCGCCATTCCGGGAATTAACCTAGTAAACCTACGCTGCACGCCCTCAATAGCAAATTTAGAGATACAGCGTAGAAACAGTCCCTTCGGCCCACCAAGTCCACAACGACCAACGATCACCCATACACTGGTTCTATGTTATCCTAGTTTTGCATGTTATACACTTGGGCAATTTACAGAAGCCAATTAACCTACAAACCTGCACATCTTTGGAATGTGGGAGGAAACCAGTGCACCCTGAGAAAATCCAAGCGGTCACAGGGAGAACATATAACTCCGTACAGACAGCACCAGCACAAATCCGGTCTCTGGGGCTGTAAGACAGCAGGTGTAGCTACCACTGTGCTGCAGTGTGTAGTGTTTTTCCCTATTTTTCTGCGCACCTCAGTCTGAAGCTGTGCCAGGTTATCTTGGTTCCCTCAGGTTCCTCTGATCATGAGCTCAATCTATGGTTGCAAACTGAACCCTTGTTCACCAATACTGTCCAAGTGATCCTGGGGTCCAATTTCCCATTGGCCTGTCACCTCTTTAACTGAAGGCTCTGCATCAAGTTTGTACTTTAGCTCGAGACATGATCCTATTACTAGGCTGTGATATATACTGACTGCGAGAGCTTGTAATTTAGCAGAATTCTCATAAGAAAATGGAGATAAAATGAGAAACTATAAACCTTGAATGTGAAGCAGGTTGTTGCTGATGAAATAATGCTGCAATGGATGAGCTACGGGATGTAGCATTTAATTGTAACTTTTTTTTGGAAAAAAATGATCATTCTTGCACTTAAGACTAGTACTAGCAACTCTGATGGTCTTTAACCTGAAATGTTAACTCTATTTCTCTTTTCAAAGATGCTATCTGAGTATTTCCAGCATTTTAGTTTTCATTTCGATATTGATGTCTTTGGACATTTCCAGGATTCCATATTTAAAATAGTATTCAGTATCACAGTATTCAGTATTAAATGAAATCAGCTTGACCTGCTGAGTTACTCCAACATTTTGTGTATATCTTTGGTGTAACCCAGCATCTGCAATTCATTCCTCCACATCAAACCTTGCCAATGCAGGTCAGTCACATATTATACATTACTAATCATTGGCATCAATCTAGCTGAAATATCAAAATGTAGATTAATGCAATATTATCTATTTGTCTTAGTTTTCTCTAAGATAATAAAAGAACAGTTAACAGAACCTAGAGGTGAGTCAAAATTAGTGAGTTACTTTTCACTATTAATTCTCTTTAAGATTGTTCTTTGGCTGATAAAAGAATTTACAAGGGCTTCTATCCACTGTGATCCTCTGTGGCCAGGTGGTGAAAGACTAACTGTAAGGACACAAAGTGATGGAGTAACTCAGCCGGTCAGGCAGCATCTTTGGAGAACATGGATAGGTGACGTTTTGGATCAAGACCCTTCTTCAGACTCTCAGTATGACTAACTGTAATTTATTGTAGGTGATGTAAACTCAATAAATATACTTTATTTCTTCATTCTCCCCTGAAGGCCATGCCTTATCCCTGTGCCTTATCTAGAGGACTGGTTGAAGTCAACTGGGCACCATTGAGGATTTTAAATGTATTTACATCACACTCTAATAATCCTAAGCAAAAAAAAAATGAAGGTCAATAACAAAGACTCCATGTCATAGAAAAGAACATTGTGGTTTGATCATTATTGGTCTTTGTCTGTCACTACTTTATGGGCATACTTGTTTGAATATCACAAGCAAAATAGTTGTTACTACCTCCATACTAGTTTTAGGATCAAGATCATCACATTCGGACTCCTCAGAACTGTTAGACTCCTTTGTGCAGCATGAGAAGAGAAAGAAACAAAATCAGAATTAGAAAGTTAAATTGTATGTTTGAAAACAATTCTATGACAAAATTAAATCCAGTGTACAAGTGACTGAAAGCGCTAACCATCTTGCACGCTCATAGAGCACATCTATTCAAGAATTACTATTAATGAGAAAGCCTCATACTTGCTCAATATATACAATTTACATTTAGTGATAGAAAAGTAAGAAAATGGGTGGAAACAACACACTACCCACATGATATGTGACTTGCAGTGGGGATTAGTAATTTCACATATGGTGTATCCTCTGATCACAAGACATGACATTACAATTGCTGTACAGACATCAAAATTCAATTACAAATGGGTACTATCAAAGTGCAGCACATTAATCTGGTAGCTTACATGTTTGGGAATGGATTACTGCAATCTTCATGATACTACATATTTTAACCAGGAGCAACTTTTATTGATGTTATTATAGGAGAACCTTTATTATAAAACTAGAAATTATCCAAGATATTTTTTTCAGAAGTCCATTCATGAAAGAGCTAAATGGAACTGGGAGACAACTTCACCATTCTTCAATATCTTGAACGAGCTCACACATTTACACAGAGTAAGATACCAGACAACAAAGTTGTTAAAAAACTTTAATTTATTCATAATTCCAGCGAAAGAATATGATACACTGACTTTTCAGTACTCAGACACTGCCACAATCTGTATGGTAAGCAGAGGTGCTTTTAGTGATAACAAATCATCAGTATTTTTACTGCCAACTGTACTGTTCCTGTTTCTGATGTTAGTTCTGAAGGTAAGTGTTAATGGTAGGCTGCTGAGGTTGGCTGTTGCTTGAAGGTCAAGCAACAGGGATTGGATGGATTCTAATCAGTTTTAGTCTCGTGAATTGAACCTAGCGTGTGATATATATTTCACCACTGTAATGTTAGTTTTGTTCAGTGGTAATTTGGCCAAAACAACCTTCTTAACAATGAACAATTAATGGTAATAATTTCCCTCTTTGGACTAGGAAGGTCTTTAATTTGGAGGTAAAACCACTCATTTCACCACTCTGGGAAATAAAAGTTTTTGATCTAGCTTAAATGCATTCATTATTCTGATTCTTCTGGAATAAAACGGGAGCGGACAATCTAAGTGTCAACCCCATGGGAGCATTGCCTTGTGTCGGGACCTTATAACAGTGTGAATGTGCAGCTCCTAAATGTCGACTTACTCACATTAACAGAGGCCTTGTTGGTCAGAATATCCTTGGGTTTACGAGCATCACTTTCAAACCTCCCTTCATTTTTCCCACTGTTCTCCTTTTCTCGTTTTCTCAAATGCAGTGATGTGTGCCAAGAACATGACTTCCTGTTGTACCAAAAAATGCACCAAATAACTTGAATATCTTAGGCTTCTGATGGATATAGGGGCAAACACAATCCACTTCAATTCCAAAACTCTGGTAGCCATCAGTAGAAAAAACCCCATTGTATGCTCTCAAAACTAAATCTATCAAGGCGTCTTTTCTTTGGCAGAAAAGATAACAGCTTTAACAAAAAATACTCCCCCCAGATTAGACAGCCTTTATCTTTGCTGTGCATCGCACAATCTCACAAAATCTAGGTTAATGATCTGCAATTCTCCAACACTCACTTTTGACGTCCTACAAAGTAAACAGGTTGAAAAAGGCAGAAAGTGTTTTTTTTACCAAAACCAACAAATAAAATGAAATCCTGGTAATTGGTCACACAATATGGTCTGAAGCCCTAAACATTCATGGAATTCAGGGAATAAGTGCTTTAGGGTGTAACAATTATGATTCTCTATAAATGTTGCACCTCTAATCATTGCACTTTAAAACTGAACAGGTTTTACCATTTTACTTAATTAAAACATGCTCATATTCCAAATTACTTTACATATTTAAAATACATTTATTATTAGTTACATTACAGGTACAACAAAGAGAATTCTGACTATATTGCACAACCTGACTATTTATATGGGCTTATTAAATAGTGCAAAATATTTTTGTACAGGAATGTATTAGTAGGAGACCTGGCAAAACAAAAAAAAGTTTTTTTTTACAATATGCGGTCAATAATTTTGAAATTAAAATAAAATTAAAAAAGTACATGCTGTACAAATTGCAATAGACAACAATTTCTCTTCAGCTGGAGAAGTTAGGCCTCAATTCAACATCAGGCCTTGCGCCAAATGTTTATAAAATTCAAAACAAACATATTAGTAACACAACATAAACATACTTCCAGTCCAGTTATTTCCACATTAGTGTAGTGAGGGTTAACGTAAAACGTGCCAGGACTGCATAATAGTCACTTGTATTACAAATATTAACAAGAAAACCAGAGCCTTCAGACATAGCTCTGCTAAGCTGAAGATGGAGCATTGACTGGGTATTTCTGAAGTTTGTTCCAATGGCCTTGTGGATAAACTCAGGAGGGAAAACCCGCCATCTTTTCCTTTACATCCACACACTGCTTCCAGGGCAGCACCTGGCACTTACTTGATGCTTCCTTCGTCAGTCTCTGTGGAGTAGTCAGTGGTGTAACTCAGGATAAAGCCTGGAATCCACCCTTCAGCAGCGGGGGAGTGTTCATTTGCAGGCCGGTACACCAGGAACATATTCTGCTGGTTAATGGCAAGAACCTGAACCACTTCGCCCTGAAACACGCAGATCTCATTCTCCTTCACTGCCCCGTAATCCTGGGTGACCAACATGGAGGTAGTCCCATTACATCCAGCAGTGGCATTCTGTGCAAAGCAAACAGCATCCAATTAGAATTCACCGTCTGCTTTTACAGTCCGAGAATCTGCCAGGAATTAGAAGAGACAGCAGTTTTCAAACAGCAATCTTCAGGAGAGTGGGTTTAAAAAGAAATCCATAGAATGCTAAATCTACATTTTACTTTCACGAACATTTCCTTTATTCAAAATCGCAGACTATCTTTAATCGGATTTTACCTCGCATGAAATGTTATTCCCTTTATCCTGTATCTGCACACTGTGGACAGCTTGCTTGCAATCATGTATAGTCTTTCCGCTGACTGGATAGCACGCAACAAAAAGCAGCTTTTCACTCTACCTTGGTACACGTAACAATAAACTAAACTAAACTAGATTGGTTTTACTGAAGTAATATATTAATGCATAATTGGGAAACATGTCCTTCATGTGCTTTGTGTATTTAAGAAAATCAGTTCATCAATGTTTACTCTGTTACATGTAGAATAAGCTAAGTCACACAACTGTCCTGAGGCCAATCTTACACTTCATCTCGCCACACCATATGTGCTGTCGTTACTATATTTAAAATGTTTCAAACCAACGAAGGATGGGCCTTGAGCTCATCATTCACCCAATGCAAACTGTACCCACTGTATTAGATCGCCCTCTGATAATAAAAGTTTGTGGTGAGTCCCTGGAAAATGTGGACTACTACTTTGATCTCCGGACACACCTCTCAGCAAGGGCACAGTTCCATAATGGAATTCATCATTGCCTTCAATGCGCCAGCATAGCTTTTGGTCAATTGCGGAAAGAAGTGATATAAGATCAATCCCTTAAACCCAATACAAAATTCATGGTCTGCTTGGCAGCAGTCATCTCTGTTGTCCTGCATGCTTCTTTGACCTGGACTACTACGATGAGGCAATACAAGTAACAGCAAAGATACCAGCAATAATTGTCTCTGCAAAATCTTCAAATTTCAATTAATGGAAAAGTGTCCTCCCCCCCCCCCCCCAATCCAGGCCAATATCCCCAGCTTTGAGGCCCTACCAACACTAGATTGGATTGGATTTAGACTTTTAAACATACAGATATTTAGATGATGCACACCAGATTCTCAAGACGGATGCTTATTCCAAGCTCTCTCAGAGGAGGAGATGACGAGGTAGGCAGAGGGAGCAATTTGGGAAGATGCTCAAAGCCTCTGGAAAAAATGCAACAATGTCACCAGCTCTGGAAAATTGCAGGCCCACTGACACTCAAAGTGATGAGGGCCATTCCAAAGAGTGTTGAAAAGTCTCAGATTCATGCACTGGGACACAAAAACCCTGCGTAAATGCAGAAGGATTGCACCGCCTTGCAAGGAAGCTTCATCTGTTCTGATAGGCATCTCCTGTCCCAACTATGGAAGTATCAGCAGTTCCCACAGTGGCCTCATCAAAACACACAAAGGGAGTGCCAAAGAAGAGATGGACAAATATAGGAAAGGAAATGCTTGGCACTTTCACTTCATTCTCATATATATTTACTGAACTTAAATCTAATTCAATGGTTCAATGGTGTTTTATTGTCACATGTGCAAAGTGCAAACACACAGAGAAATTCTTTTCTTACAAACAGCCCAGGAGAGTATTACCATTCCATCCCCGATTAGCAATTGTACAGAAATAGTTTACTGAGCCCGCATGCAAGAGGTGCCATGTTTTAGCGCCATTTTCCAAGTCCAGCCCACATTCCAGTTGTTATGAGTGATGCCCGATTCAGGCAAGCCCCAGGCAGCTGCAGCCTCCAGTCCTCGCCATCCTTGGTCGAATAGCAAACAACGTCCTCTCCTCGCCCGTCCACCTATGTGCCCTGGGGGCCGTCTCCCACAGCCGACCTTGAAGGCGTGGTCGACCAGACCCCAGTAACTTCACTTCTCTTAATTGTAACCACTCACCCAACCATCATCTGTATCAAAGGTGCAATAGACAAGAGAGCTAAAGGACTTTGCTCTTAATATTCCACAAATTAGCCAAAAACCCAGCACATCCCTCTTGGAGGATGCCCTAGGATATTCACCATGCATGTGCATAGTAACTTTCTGCTTCATGTACATTCAATTTCTTGGCCTCCTGAATTCTGCAAGGATACTGCACACCCATTCTCATGCCTACCCACCATTGCTGAAAATCGAGCACAGTAGGACACAGGCATGGGAAGAAGAAAACAAAAGGTTTCTACTTGCTTTATACCCTGCACCATCCCCTCTATCCAATCTCCTTTTCTTTGTGACACCTGTGTCATTTGCTTGTTGTCTCCAGGACGTCGCCATAAGAATATTCAGCTCAGAGGCAACGGAGCGGTATGAATGGCAACAATTGCTATGTTGACCTTGATGGAATTCAGGAAGTGGGAAGTGAGTGAGGGTGTACCAAGTGCCACTGGCAAATGGATATTGGTATTGGTTTATTATTGTAACGTATACCAAGATAGAGTCAAACTTTTGTTTGTGTGCTATTCGTTCAAATCAAATCCTGCTATACATGAGTACAATTAAGCCATATACAAGTACAACAGGTAGTGCAGAGACGATTTATAAGGATGCAGAATATTGTGTTACAGCATTGTAGCGTTACAGTTAAGGAGAAAAAGTCCAAAAATGTATGCAATGAGGTAGGTTGGAAGATCGGACTATACCCTTGCTTATGGGAGGACCGTTCTGTAGTCTAATTACAGAAAGGAAGAAGCTGTTTCTGAAACTGATGGTATGAACACTCGAGCTTTTGTATCTTCTGCCCAATGGGAGAGGAGAGAAGACGGAATAACCAAGGTGAAAAGTGTCCTTGATTATGTTGGCCACTTTTCCAAGGCAGGATGAAGGGGTGGGGGGGGGGGGGGGGGGTGGGTGATGGTTTGTTTGATGGACTGGGCTACAAAAACACAGCCGTCTATGGCAATAAATTCCACTTGCCCATTGCACTGCTCTGTCTTTCAAAACAGTCACAGTCAACCTTTTACCTCAGCGTCTTCTTCCTGTACTGACCGCATATGCCTTGATCTTCTTAATATCCAAAACCCTCTGGATGATTGTCTTAAACATGCTCAGTGACTGAGCATCCACAGCCCTCTTGGGTTGGCGCTCTTGTCAGCTTAGTCCTGGAAGGCTGACCACTTTGAGACAGTGACCACAGGTTCCAGATACCCCAAGCAAGAGAAACATTATCACTGCATCAACTTAAAATCACCTATTATTCTGCCAAACATGAAAGCGTAGGCCCCTTCTGCTTAAGCTCATAAGAAAAACTCCTGGCAGACAATCAAATGATGGTGGTAGTCACTGTGGCTTTGTGCTTCCACAATCCAATGGTGATCAGAAGACCAGGCACACACACACATTGTGTGGGATGCAAAGAGCATTGTTCCAGCGGCACATGAAAGCCTAAAGCAGGCAATTTGCATAGATTCAATGGCACTCTGCCAAGGGCAACCTGCCACTGGATAAACCCGGTGTCAAGCCGCAGCAATCTGTTGGGCGTGAGAAGCCTGCCGCACCACGTGCTTGAATGGCAAAGATCTGGAACAAGATCATAGAGTAAAATGTGCACTGATGGACACCCACGGACTGAAATTATACTGTAATAAGATAGATTATGCGTTATCATGGCACATCAATATTAACATTATTCAGAGTCATATAGGAAAATGAACAGAGCAAAAAGCAAAATGCTGGAGGGAAACAGTGGGTCAGGCAGCATCAGTGGAGAGAAAGGACAGATGACTTTTCTGGTTGGGACTGACTGGGAAAATCCATTTGTTTGCCTGTTAGCAAAGCTGGGCAGAGTTCTGGTTGCGATGAGAAGATGGTTACAGTGTGGCACAATAGATAAGAGTTTGAAAGAGTGTCCTTTTGTGTTGAAGTTAAGGGACTGGAGGAAAACAAAAAGGCAGACTGTTCTCCACGGATGAGAAGCCACCAGTGATGGCATTCACTGTGACATCTCAGTCTCCTTTGCACGATTCTGTGATGGTCTTTCTCCTTCACAATAAGTAGATATAGACTTATACTGAGGGACAAAATGTGTTCCTGCTCTTCAGTCGCCCGCAAAATGTGCTAGTACAGAACGAGATGGGACTGCGAGGAGCAGAAAAGACAAACTCAGGACTTCATGGAGAAAATAAGATTCAAAGAACATTAATGAACCCTAATGTCAGGGCAAGGCATTCAACACCAGGAATAAAGGCCCAAGATTCTGGGTGGCCTAGTGGCGCAGCAGAAGAGTTGCTGCCTTAGAGCGCCAGAGAACTGGGTTTGATCCTGACTATGGGTGCTGTCTCCACAGAGTTTGTCCATTCTCCCTGTGACCGCGTGGGGTTTCTCCGGTTTCCTCCCACATTCCAAAGATATACAGGTTTGTAGGTTAATTGGGTTTGGTAAAATTGTAAATTACCCAAAGTGTGTAGGATAGTGCTATTGTACGGGGTGATCATAGGTCAACAGGGACTCGATGGATTGAAGGGCCTGTTTCTGCACTGTATCTCTAAAGTCCAAAGTTTAAAGTCTTCAGAATCATGCTAACCCATTTCTTGACTTGTCAGTTATTATTTCTTATAAATCACATCGCAAATACCAGAGTGTAAAATCAGGACACCCACAACTAGTGTGTCACCCTGGATACAAGTACCCATGGCTGGTTTAGATGGACTTGATGGGCAGATTGCAGGGATCATGAGAAAGTGATCTGAAAATCTGACAATAAGCTTTAAGTAAGAAAGGCTGCTGCCCAAAATCTTCGGAGTCAGAAAATATCCCTGCTGTTTATGCATCAAAGATATTGCTGGAAATTCAGTTGCAGTGTTTTGGTAATCTGGATGACTTAATGTTGGAAGGCCTAGGTCAACCAATTTGCCAAATAAAAATGCAGGAATACCACTTGTGTTGTGAAGGATGGATGGGGCTGGATTGAATGCTGTAAACACTGAAGGCAAAATTGATCTTTTTCTTACGACAGTTTTAAACACACCGTTTGACATAAATCAGATGATTTTAATTATACACATACATTATTGTATTTGGACAACAATGAATCCAATCTAAAACATGGCATGTCAGAAATAACAATATCTGCAAATAGTTAAAGTTTTGGGAAACAATGAGCACATTAAGACTTCCATACAGAGACACTGGAACCTTAAGCACAAAACAATCTGCTACAGGAATTTGGCAGGTCAGGTAGCATCCATGGAGGGAAATGGATAGTCAACCTTTCAGGTCATGTCCCTTCCTCTGGGCTATACATTTCCTTCCACAGTTGCTACCTGACCTGCTGAGTTCCTCTAGCACATTGTTTTGTGCTCAACACTTCCATATATATTGATTCCGCTCTGAATATCTTTTAGAAGGCACAAAGCTTCATTCAATCTACTTTAAGGACTTTTGAGGTGAGATAATGTGAATTGTGACTTGCAAAGACTCCCCATTTTGGCTATGGGGGAAGCTGAGCAAGTTTGCAACTGTCCTTTGTAGCTTTAATTAACGATTTTATCCATACATTATATAACTACCCGAGTTAATCCAATGATATAAGTAATATTCAACTTTTACTGCTAGTGTACCATCATTTATGGTCCACTAGAAACAGATACTGTTAAGAATGTTTGATTGTTTGCTGGGAATCATCCACACCATTAGCTTAGAGTATTATGGTAGTGCTTAGTTTGCTGGCATGGTTGAATAAACAGTAGTACTGTGCAATCACTACAAAACTTTGGATTTAATAACCCAAAGCACGAGTTACTGATGCGGCAGTGTAATTCCTCTGGTTATCCATATGTTATTGATCTAGGTTGAAGACTTTCCTGTGCAGGTACCTTGATTTGCTCATAGTCTCCGTAATGCTGGTCGTCATCAAAACTTCCATTGGAGGTAGATAGCTTTAACGGGGGTAGTGATGGGTTGTGAACCAATGATTTCAGAGGCTTTTCGGGCCCAGCCTGGGAACAAGAGAGTGCTCTGATATTAGGCGGGGGTATCCTGCTTGCTTGTGTTTTCCCTGAGGGCTGTGGGCCACTCTCTCTTTTCATGTACTCGATGGGTGACTGCAGCGCTGTAATCAAAATCAACAAATCATGGGAGAATCTGGACAAGTTGCAAATAGTACAAGAATTATTTGTATTATCATAGAAAAACAAACTCTTAATTCTTTGCCAATCTTGTTACAGTAGAACATAGAACAGTACTGCACAGGAACGGGCACTTCAGCCCATAATATTTATGCCAAACATAATGCCAAACTAAACTTATTTCATCTGCCTGTACATGATTCATAACAGATTTCATGTGCCTGAACATAATCCATATCCCTCTATTCCTTGCATTTCCATGTGCCTATTTAAAAGCCTTTAAAAAGGCCACTATTTTATCTGCCTCCACCACCACTCCTGGCAATGTGTTCCAGGCCCCACCACTCTCTGTGTGAAGAGACTTGCCCCATACATCTTCATTCAGAGAGTGGTGAGTCTGTGGAATTCTCTGCCACAGAAGGTAGTTGAGGCCAGTTCATTGGCTATATTTAAGAGGGAGTTAGATGTGGCCCTTTTTGCTAAAGGGATCAGGGGGTATGGAGAGAAGGCAGGTACAGGCTACTGAGCTGGATGATCATATTGAATGGCGGTGCAGGCTCGAAGGGCCGAATGGCCTACTCCTGCACCTATTTTCTATGTTTCTATGTTTCTATTAAACTTTCCCCCTTGCACCTTATAGCTCTACCCTCTAGTGTTGGACAATTACACCCTGAGGAGAAAGGTTCTGACTGTCAACCCTATCTATGCCTCTCATCATTTTATGCAACATTGTTTAGGCAATGTTATAAATACAGGTTTTCTGAGATGCTTAGATATTAGTGATATCTTTTTTGCACAATGTAGTGATATATTTGGATACAATATTCACAGGGATGGATTTCACAGATAGTGATGGACCAGTTATGTGCACAGACGCTGAATATTTTGTATGGCTTGCCCACAGAATGGCTTGTCTCCAGAATTTTCAAGGTTGTTTTGCTCTGGAACTCACTGTTATTAAAAGGCCATTTTGGCACAAGGAAGCAGGGATTAAAAGAAACGAGGACAAACAATCGTCTGTCATTTTTACCCATCAGACTAAAGACAACTATTTGAATTATCCAGAGGCTGAATCATGAAGTGCAAATTAAGGATAAGTTAAAATATTATTCAAATTCAGCAGAGGCAAAAAAAAAACCAGGTTTAGTTAAAAATATCTACAACTATAATTAACTGGGAATGACATTACATAAATATTAACTTTTCAATGCCAAATGGGTATTTAACTCTAGAGTGAAGGACTCATGGTTGCACATCAAAGAAACGGCTGCCCTTTGTGTCAGGGATTATGAGGAGAAGGCAGGGGAATGGGGTTAGGAGGGAGAGATAGATCAATCATGATTGAATGGCGGAGTAGACGCTGGGCCAAATGGCCTCATTCTATTCCTATCACTAATGATCTTATGATCTTCGCCAACTCCATTTACCCGCATTAGATCGAGAGCCATCTATGCCCTGACGATTCAAGTACTTCTTGAGATTTTTAACTTAAAAGTGGCAAAAGTATCAGCTTCCACCTTCTCATCAGGTTGCGCATTGCAGACTCCAAACACCCTCTGTGTGGAAAAAAAATCCCCCTCTGATGACCTCTAAACCTAATTACAATCTAACGGCATAATGGAGTAGGCTTCAAGGCTTGAGTGACCACTCTTGTTATACCTGAAATTTGGTGAGAAGATGAGCATTAAAATTTAGGCCATAATTTTACCTAAATGATCTTAGGTCTGCACACAGAATAGAAACAAAGGTAACAGGTTTTAGCGACAAACTGCATCCAGGCTGTTTTAATTATTTTATGTAATTTTACCCTTTTTAAACCCCTAAATCAGTTTTGTACTTTAGCACGTATTATTCTGGGTAAAGGTGTTGCATCCATTTATTTTTCTAATCGACACCTCATTGTTGACTCCAATTATTTTGACAAATGTGGCAAGGTTTTCACAGAGCTAACGTCTTTATCACATGTTGTGGAGGCGCAAACTGATAATGGAGAGTAACAGAAACTTTGAAAGAAAAACATGACAAACACTTGACCAAAGACGATAACGGGTTGAGAAATAAATAGAGGAAGGACTGAGAAGGATGCTGAAATGAAACAGATGGATTCAACAGCAATTCAGATTCAAAAGGTGTTTTAAAATTTAGATAAAGGAACCAAAAAAAAAGAATATTTTCATATGTTTAAATTTAATAAACAAAAGAAAGAGGTATAATAGAAAAGGAATCAAAAGTTAAAAATATGACATCCAATAATCTGTAAAACAATCCACTGCCTAATATCCATCGCCCTCGATAAACTTTTATATCCTAGTCATGAAAGGTTTCTGAGTAGTCATGTTGATAAAAGGGTACCCTGAGAATTATTGGATGTAAATTTGTGGTGAGATTAAAGATCAAGTGCTACATATAATAATATTACAGATACAATTTAACAACGTGATGTTATTTTGGCAAAATCTATGGCAGAGCTTACAACTCAGCTAACAACTAGAGGCACTTTACAAATTATGAGCGAGCTCTTCTTTGTTAATGGTTGCTGCTGATTTGCATATTACAATGTGTTGTCAATCAGGTTTTTCTCCCCTGTAAAATGTGGTCTGTGAAATAAATAGTTATTTAAATTAAAACATTGAAGAGGGATAATTTTTAAGTTAGGTTTAGATTTATTATTGTCATGTGTACTGAGGTACAGTGAAAAGCTTTGTTTTGCATGCTATCCAATCAGATCAGATAATACTACACATAAATCAAATCAAGTCAAACTCAAGTACAATAGGTAGAGCAAAGGGGAAGACAGAGTGCAATGTAGTTCTCAGCATTGTAGCGCATCAGTTCCATAAATAAAAACGTATGTGCACAATGGGGTAGAGGTGAATTGGACAGTAGACTAGGTTATAGAAGAACCATTTAGAGAAGAAGAAGCTGTTTCTGAGTCTGGCAGTGTGCGCTTTCAAGCTGCTGTACCTTTTGTCTGATGGGAGCGTGGAAAAGAAGGGATGGGACAAATCTTTGATCATGTCGGCTACTTTTCCAAGGCATTGTAAAGTGTAGATGAAGTCAATGGTGGGAATTGTGGTTGTGTGTGATGCACCAAACTACATCTACAATTCTCTGCAGTTTCTTGCAGTCTTTCACAACATAAGTACACCATACAGTGGAGTGACTCTTGTGACTTTTATAGAATCTATTATTTCTGGACAAAGATGAAAGTCATGAATGAGCTACCCTGTTCTGAAAATCTTGGTGTAGTTTAATGCGCTAACTTGGATTCTATGATTTGATTTCTGGCTCTGGCATTCTTAGTTGGAACATATATATGGCACAGCATCAGACAAACAATATTGATCAATTCAGATTCGGATTTTTTTTCTGACGACACACAAGACTGCAGAATCAGGAAACTTGATTAAAGAAACAAAATGCCTTCAAGAAAGGTTCAGACCTGAAATGTCATCTGTCCATTTCACTCCAGAGCTGAGGCCTGACATACTGAGTTCATCCGGCAATTTGTTTTTTGATTCAGATCTTTACGGTTTTGGTCGATTGATGTATTGAGAGATACAGCATGGAAACAGGCCCTTCAGCCCACTGAGTCTATGCCGACTCTCGATCACCCGTTCACTCTAGTTCTATGTTATCCCACTTTTGCATCCACTCCCTACACGCAAGAGGCAATTAACAAAGGCCAATTAACCTACGAGCCTGCACGTCTTTGGGAGGGAACTGGAGTGCCCAGAGGAAAACCTAAGTGGTCACAGGGAGAATGTGCAAACTCCATGCAGACAGCACCCGAGGTCAGGATTGAAAGCAGATCTTGGGCGCTGTGAGGCAACAGCTCTACCAGCTGCATGAAATGTGGTGAACAGAGAAAAAAAACTGTCTTGCTTACCATTTAAGAAATTTCGTTGGGCGTCAAGAACTTGATTGATATCCTGAATCCAAGCTTGCCAGACTTCAATGCTTGGTGCCTGTAGGATGAATCGTTCAGACGTTCCACGGGATATTAGAGCAAACTTGCAGAGTTCATTGTCTACATTCTCCTCGATGTTAAGGTAACTCATCTGATATGGGTAAAAAAACGGAAGAAATACTGAAATCTGCACCGACCAAGAATACCATTAATATGCACAAGGTGTTGAAATGAACTACAGATGCTGGTTTACACCAAAAATAGACACAAAATGCTGGAGTAACTCAGCAGGACAGGCTGCATCTCTGAAGACAGTGTTTTTCCACCCTAATACTGGAGACCTACCGTCTGGAATGAGTTACTATCAAGGACATTGACTGTACTTGTGTGAAGAGATGCAGGGAAGATTCTGAGTGAGATGGTAGTTAATTGATCAAAATTCAAAATTGCATGGAGCAGATCTTCCATTAAAAACTTGAAGATCCACTCCAGTCTGCTGGCTTTTACATACACAGATGTGTTGCAACTCAGAGGATTTCTGAGTGTAAGGTGAAGTGCAGCTTTTAGCTCCATTTTCAATATTGGCTTCAGCACATTGTCACTGAACTACTGGAATTCAGTTGATACAAGGAACTGCAGATGCTGGAATCTTACGTAGAATACAAAGTGCTGAAATAACTCAGCGGGTCAGGTAGCATCTCTGGAGGACATGGATAGGCGAAGTTTCAGGTCCGAAATGTTGCCTCTCCATGACCTCCAGAGATGTTGCCTAACCCGCTGAGTTAGTCCAGCACTTTGTATTTAAGTGGAATTCGGTGTCGCAGTGCAGACTTGCACAGAACTCTTAGCTCTAAGGATGGGAAATCTGCCTAATGAGTCCACATTGAAGTGAATGGGAGGAAAGGGCTGTCCAAAAAATAGTAAGTGGACCTTTATATTTTATTTAATCCAATTAACTGAAGCATGTTTAAGTATTTATTAAAGTATGTGCATGTTTCTAGTTTTTAACACTTAAAACAATTACATTCTAATCATTAGTTTTAATAGCACGTGTTCGTCGTTGAATCGCAGAGATTTCCACAGATCTTTAATCTCAGTCAAAGTGCAAAGTGCTGGAGTAACTCAACAAGTCAGGCAGCATCTCTGGAGGACATCGATAGGCGATGTTTTGGGTCGGACCCATCTTCAGACTGATCAGAGTACGGGGAAGAAAGCTGCAAAAGAGAGTTGTGGTGAGACTATGCTTGACAAGTGATAGGTGGATACAGTTGAGGTGGAGTTGGGGGGGGGGGGGTGACTGACAGATGGGTAGAGGGGTAGAGTAGGTGTCAGAGGCTGGAGGAGGATTCCAATGTTGTCTGTCCATTTCTTCCATAACTGCTTCCCGACCCACTGAGTTCCTCCAGCACTTTGTGTTTTGCATGAAATTCCAACATCTGCAGTTCCTTGAGTCCCCATTTAACCTCAGTGACAGTGCTGGCAGCTCTGAGCCTGACAGTGGGACAGGCATCTCCTCCATCTGTTGCCATGTTAGACGCTTGCTTTAGAGAAGCTCAGGTTTGGTCCTGTCTTTTGATAACTGTTATCAGAGTCACAGAGAGTCATAGGGTCTTACAGTGTGGAAAAAGGCCCTTTGGCCCAACTTGCCCACATGTTCCATTTACACTAGTCCCACCTGCCTGCCTCTAAAACTGTCATATCCAGGTACCTGCCTAAATGTTTCTTAAACATTGTGATAGTACCTGCCTCAACTACCTCCACCGGCAGCTCGTTCCATACACCCAACAGCCTTTGTGTGAAAAAGTTACCCTCAGGTTCCTATTAAATCTTGCCCACTTCACCTTAAACCTAAGTTGTTTGGTTCTCGATTCTCATCCTCTGGGCAAGAGACTTAATCTATTCCTCTCACAATTTTGTATACAATAGATACATGGTTTTGTATCTGTGGTATTGGTCTGATCTTATGCTCTGTGGGCTGATTGTGAGTAATGGAATAATGATGCCAGCTTTATGGTCATACACAGATCCACAAGATGTTCACAGCATGGAAAGAACCCCATGCTGCCCCTTCAAACACATACCGACTCACAACGGGCAATTCCAACTAATCCACTTCCAAACCATTTGCCCACAGCTCTGCAAATCCTTCCCTTTCTGATGTTTGATGGGTTGATACCTATGGGCCTATTTTCATAATGTATGATTCCTTGGCTCAAACGTGGCAGAAGGAAAGCACTATTATACAAGTCATGAGGTTCAGAAATACTTCGCCAGAATCGGCAGTGGTGGCAGATTCAGTAGTGGTGTTGAGCAGGGATCTGTCCTTTCCTCCCCAACTCTTTTTCCTGTAAGTAAGATGGACATGAAACGTTGCCTGTCCACCACCCACCACAGATTCTGCCTGGCTTGCTGAGTTTCTCTCGCACTTTTTTTTTGCTCAATATTCTAGCATTTGCAATCCTCTGTGTCTCAAAAATGTTATTATTTTGCTGCCAAGTGTGACCTTGATCTCACTTTCACACGATCCATATCTGACCTTCTGTTTCCCTTTCTCTGTGCTCCCATCTCCATCACTGATTTTTCCTCTGTTCTCTTCCCCTCACTCCCTCTCTGCAACTTAAAACATAGTTGTCTTCTCATTTCTCCAGTTCTGATGAAGGGCCATTGACCGGAAACATTTCCCTGATTCCTCCTCTACAGATGCTGCCTGAACTGCTGAGTATTTCTAGTGCTTTCTATTTGTATTTTGCATTGTATTCCACTTTATCAAATGCCTGTTTGAAGTTCAGATACAGCACAAGTACATTTCCTTTCTTAACTCTGTCTGAAATGTCACAAGAAAATATTAATGTTAGTTAAACACAATCCATGCTGCTTTCTCAAATCCTTTCATACTTGTTCAAATGACTGCCATTTTTTTTCCAGTTCAGTGTTTCTTGACCTTTCCTCACCATTGAGGTCAAATTGACTGCTCTTAAGTTACAGGGTTAATCCCTTCAACTGTTTTTTTGATGGAGGCCACAATATTTTCAAATTTCCAGTCCTCACACAACACCCATATATATGCAGGTCTTAGGAAGATTATGCCCAGAGCCTCTGTTATTTTGTCTTTTATTTCTCTCAGCAACCCAGCATGTACCCCATCTGGCCCAGAGGATCTATTCATTTTAAGTGTGGCTGGCCTTTCTAGTAGCTTTATTTATCTATCTTTTGCCCAACTAGAACTTCAACGACCTTTTCTTTTCTGAGACTCCTCGCACATCTTCTTCCTTGTCAAAGATCACAGATTAGACAAGCAGATTTACCTTAATGCTCTTCTTGAACTGATACCTTGGTGTTGAAGAGCCCTTGTTCAGCAACTCACTGAAGATTACAATCTGTTCGAAGAGAAAGACTCTTCGTTCCTTACTTCGGGAGAGCACTCCAGAATCTTGTTCTGTCACGTAGAATGTATCCTGCTGAAGTAATTTTCCTTGGGCTGTGATTTTTCCCTAAAAGAAGAAATAATTCAGATTTTCAGGTTATGGGGAGAAGGAAGGAGAATGGGGTTGAGAGGCAAAAATAGATTAGACACGATCGTACAGCAGAGCAGTCTCAATGGGCCAAATTGCCTAATTCCGCTCCTACATCTTATGATCTTATGATACATCAGACGAAGGCATCCATTGATACATGTATTCTTTATTCCACAGTTCTGTGTTCTTATTAGTAGCATAACACCATTATAGGAATGAAGCAGAAATTTGAAATGCATCTAAATTAAACCATTTAATCAGAACAAACATAAACATGGTGTGGTTCAGTTTCACACAGGGTGAGAGCCATTTTGTAAGTAAGCTCAGCTCATCAATGTCAGTGGTGTTGGGAAGCTGAGATGTTGTGGGGAAACACAACCCTTTATGTAGATTACACCAAGGCTTCATCTTTAATTTGCATGCAGTAGTAGATGAACAAGAAGTGCCATGAACAAGAAATCAAAGCAGAACCTTGTTGCTCTGGTGAATAGATAGATCAAAGTTCAATGGATCAATGGCACTTTACTGTCACATGTACCCAAGTACAGTGACATTTATCTTTTGTATACAACTCAGTGAGTTTAATTGCTCACTTCAGAGTCTCATGATTGTCATTTTGTCAATGTGACACAGTTAAGTCTCTGATTCAGTTTTGTTATACCAGTGATACAATAAATATCCTTACGATTGTTACACAACCAATAATCCAGGTAAAGTAAAGTTTCTTTTAGAAACCGACACACAAGTGACTCCTGGTTTAAAGAAAAATCAGAGGTCTGTCTGTTTTAGGCTTCCCTGTTTTAGTCTCTCCTGCTGAGCAATGATAAAGCAATTTATTCACAAAAAGCTGGAGTAACTCAGCAGGTCAGGCAGCATCTCGGGAGAGAAGGAATGGGTGATGTTTCGGGTTGAGACCCTTCTTCAGACTGATGTCAGGGGGGCTGGACAAAGGAAGGATATAGGTGGAGACAGGAAGATAGAGGGAGATCTGGGAAGGAGGAGGGGAAGAGAGGGACAGAGGAACTATCTAAAGTTGGTCAGGAACGTGGTGGAATACTTTCCAAGGGTGAGTGAAGCTCCAATAACACTCAAAAAGTTCAAAACCAATGAGAACAACATATGCCATTTGATTAGCACCCCATGCACCATCTTACACAGTTATTCCTGAAGATCTGGTGCACAGTAACTGGAGTGTGCGACATCTCCAAGCTCTGCTGCATTTAGTCGCCTGGGCAGCTCCAACATTTGCACTTCCACAATCTGTGCGCCCTACCACCAAAGGTGGACCAGGCCAGCAGGTTTATGGGAATGTCATAAACATTCAGAGAAAGGCCTCGATAGAGTGGACGTGGAATGAATGTTTCCAGTAGTGGGAGAGCCCCGAACCAGAGGGCACAGTCACAGAATAAAAGGATGTACCTTCAGAATGGAGATGAGGAGCAACTTCATTAGCCAGAGGATGGTGAATCTGTGGAATTCATTACCACAGGCGGCAGTGGAGGCCAAGTCATTGGGTATTTTTAAAGAGGAGATTGATAGATTCCTGATTAGTAAGGGTGTCAAACGTTATGGGGGAAGGCAGGAGAATGGGATTGAGAGAAAAAAATAGGTCAGCCATGATTGAAAGGTGGAGTAGACTCAATGGGTGACACAGCATAATTCTGCTCCTATATCTTCTGGTCTTATGTTCAACAGTTGAGGATCCATGTCAGCTCATCTTTGTCATGAGTGGCTATCATGCTATTTTGGGACTGTATTCTATGATTCTGGACAACCCAGCCAGAAGTAACATCAATCCTGCATTTACCCTTGCAAGTGTATGCATTTCAACAAAATGACCATTCATTCTTCTAACCTCAGGTGATCACAGGCAGAGTCTGTTTAATCACTCGTCATACAACAAATTTGCCATCCTAGGAGTCAAAATGGTGAACTTCAGCACACTCCCTTTAGCACAAGCATGTCATTCCTTAATGGGTAAGACCAGATCTGTACAAAAGCGATAGGCAACTTGCAATTTCCATTAGGGAAGCATGGTGGTGCAGCGGTAGAGCTGCTGCCTTACAGCGCCAGAGAATCAGGGTCAATCCTGACCATGGGTGCTGTCATTACAGAGTTTGTACATTCTCCCTGTGGCTGCATGGATTTTTCCCGGGTGCTCTGGTTTCCTCCCACGCTCCAAAGACGTGCAGGTTTGTAGGATTATTGACGGGTAAAAATTGTAAATTGTCCCCAGTGTGTAGGATAGTGATAGTGTATGGGGAGATCGTGGTTGGCGTGGACTTGGTGGGCCAAAGGGTCTGTTTCCACACAGTATCTCTAAAGTCCAAAGTAAAGTCTACCCAATGTCCACCCAAGGTAAAAATCGACTTAACGCATTATATCTAAAACTTATATACATTTTCACTGTAGAGATAATAAATAATTGCAGGGGTTGAAGGAAAGGAGAGAAGAAATTTACCTCAAAATCCTCAAGTCTTCCCAAATTCATCATATCGTTGCAGCGTTTCGGCACAAGGTACATCACATCAACTGCTTTCTGTCAACAAAAGATAGATAGAAGGGACATTTATTTTAATGGCATAAACAGACATAATTTTGGTGAATCTAACCAAAAGACTCACAATTCTACATGTTCTCATCTATGTACATTTTTGATAAAATGGAGATTATTTTAAGAATAGATTTGTTTCAATAACAGTTTACCTCTTTCCTAATGTTTCATTAGGCTATTTATCTTGAGTTAGTTTAGTTTATTGTCACATGTACCGAGGTACATGATACATGACAAGGGAATAATGATTAGATATATAAGGGATCTACGTTTAGTGCAAAGTAAAGCCAGCAAAGTCCGATCAAGATAGTCCAATGGTCACCAATGAGGTAGATAGTAGTTCAGGACTGCTCTCTGCTTGCCTCTAATGCTTGCCATAAATGTTATTTCAGAATTCAATACTCATCAGTTTCAAGAATCATTATTACTTGGCAGTATAACAATGAAATGGGCTTAATTTCAGCAGAGAAAAATTTAAAACATAAAAGAGAAACACTGTTGTGCGAGTGGTTTGTTAACCGAACAGAGAACAGTTTTTACCTCAATCTCTGAACATTCTTGTCCAGCGTTTTCACTGTATTTCAGGAAGTCCTGCAACAAGACAAAGTTTATCACAGTAAGTGAATATTTAGGCTTGCATTTAGTGCATTAGCAACTACTTTGCACTAACTGCAAAATACCGTACAAAATACACCGTACCAAATAAACCGTACCCTGGGATTGGGGGAACGTTGGGGGATGATGGGATTAAATTTCATCATGCCACTGTTCTGCCCAACTTTACATCCGATCCATATCTACATCCTGCTATAGCCCATCCTGTCTGATGTATCTGATCAGTCTGAAGAAGGGACCCAATCCTAAACGTCACTTAATCCATGTTCTCCAGAGATTCTGCCTGACCTGCTGAGTTACTCCAGCACTTTGTATCCTATCTAATCTATATCCTGCTTTAGGATGATGTAGTGGTGCGGAGAAAGGAGAGTGTACTACTGTAGTGAAGAATGGTTACCAACATGAATCATCATGCTGGGGTCAAATTGAACAAAGGACTCCCTGCTGGAGTATATTCTAAGTAAACTATTAACTCCATTGAGCTCATAATATTCCACTGCCTGGAATTTCTCAGTCTTTATTCATCCATTAATTCAAAGTAAAAGCACCCCTATGGTGGACTATTGCCCCTCACACAAACATGTATTTCCAAATCATTCTATTAAACGCTAGACGTAAAAACCAGGACAAAACAATTAGTGCACTCTCTGAGACTGAATCAAATTCAAATGGTGGCCAAAATAAAACTAACTTCACTGTGCATCCATAATAGAACAAACAGGCCCTTACAGCCCACAATGTTCATGTTGAACCTGATGCCAGGTTAGACAAATCTCTGCCTGCATTGTGGGAAAAGCGATCACCTGCAGAAATTGTGCTTCCAAAATCTCTTGATAGCGGTTCTGCATGGACAAAGGACAAGACCTCACCCGTATGCCATTCACGGCAGAAACCCCTTTTTATATAATAATAGCTTTCACAGCTCGTTCCACAGCTCAATACCGAGTAAGTTTCCATTATGTGGTAAAATGCCCACTTGAGTGAATGTAAGAGAATGCTAAACGGCAGGTGTTTCTGTTAAAAGACGTGTTTGGGGCAATATATACACCAGACTGCTGTTCTGATTGAGAACTACTTAGGAATTATAACTTTATATAGAGTAGAGTTGCTGCCTTGCAGAGCCAGAGACCCGTGTTTGACCCTGACTACGGGTGCTGTATGTACGGAGTTTGTACGTTCTCCCCGACTGCGTGGGTTTTCTCCAGTTGCTCCGGTTTCCTCCCACACTTCAAAGACATACTGGCTAATTGACATTCAAAGACATTTAAAGACATGTTGGCTTTGGTAAAAAAAATTGTAAATTGTTCCTCGTGTGCAGGATAGTGCAGGGATCGTTGGTCGGCACGGACTTGGTGGGCTGAAGGGCTTGTTTCCATGCTGCATCTCTAAACTAAACTAAAAACTAATCTAAACTAAATGAAATAAAAATTGTAAAATCCCTACTTACATGGTGCCTTTTAACTTTTCTCCAACTCTACTGAAAACACTTAATTATCTGCATAATAGTTTCATTCCTCACAGACATTAAACACTTTGATCTGTAACCCCCTTCATAGGGCCGTTAAAGTCAGTTTCTGTGGTTATAGGCACATGATAAAAAAGGAACAATGACACATTATAATCGCTATTCAACTGGCCTGTTATTGAAGAAATGGGACTGCGAAGAGAAATGTGTTTTGAAGACAAATAAGGTGAAAGATCCCATTAAGTACTTTGGTCACTTTTTGCATTCTTTTTATTGTAAAAGTCCTCACCTTGATAAGAAGTTGATACTTTGTTATCCTCTGTATCGGCTTAATAAGAAAGTCACTCAGGCTAAGCCTTTGACCCAACTCCTGTTTTATTTCCTGCAAAACAAGATGCATAACATGATAGACATTCTGCTTCAAAAAAAACCATTTACAATGTATGCAAGTCTGTGGCATTCGTGTCTCCCTCTGTAGGAAGCTGAAATGGGTGACTAGTCAGTGGCTAAACATGCTGTGGAAAGTCACCTGTGTGTCTGAAGTTGCCCAATGACAGATACTATAATAAAATTGTTGCACATGATGTCAATGTGCTTCGGAGAAGGTTAATGATTTGGGGCGGTCAAACTAGGCTCCTGTTTCTGACGGTATCAAATTGGTCCCACTAGACTTTATTTTTTGAAGGTCTTTTTATAGGAATTGAGGTCTGCTCTCTTTCTTTTCTAGGTGAATACTATGCAGAGTCACATTCAAGAAAAGAAAGAGAAAATCTGGGGCATTTCCTGTTATCATTGATCCCATTTTCATCGCCTCTACTATTTTCTTAGAATAAAACATTTTAAAAGAGATTTATAGAGAATCAGTACTTTTGTATTTGGATGTGGATTTTGATCCTACATTCCCCACCCCCATCACACTCTATCAATGCTGGGGTCACTCAATAAGCCACCAGAGGAAGGAGCAGAGATCAGGTTTCCAAATTAGTCATAGTTTGTTCCATTTATCTGCATTTGGTCCATATCCATGTATCTGTCCAAATGTCTTTTAAATCTTTGAACTTTTCCATCTCTACCACTTCCTCCGGCAGCTCATTCCATATACTCTGTGAAAAACCTGCCTCAGCCCCCTTTTAAATCTTTCCCCTCTCACCTTAAATCTATGCCCTCTATTATAACTTTAAATTATCCTTATAACTCGAGTCCTTCAGACCCAATAACATTTATGTGAATGTTCTCTGTACCATTTGCTTAATCACGTCCTCCTTAGCATGGTGACTAATACTGCACAGGATACACTTAGTTTGGTCTCATCAATGTCTTGTATGTCTTAGACCATGAGGTCCCAACCCTTAATGCCCTCACCATTAAAGGCAAATATGCCTTCTTCAGCACTAAATGCACACTCGTACCTCTAGGTTTCCCTGTTCTACAACACTCCCCAAGGTCCTGCCATTCACATGTTTAACTGTCCAAAATACATCACTTTTGCACTTGATGAGGTAAATTCCATTTGGTAGAGCTGCTGCCTCACAGCGGTAGAAATCCGGGTTAGGTTCTGCCCAGCGATGATACCTGTGTAGAGTTTGCATGCTTGCTCATTTGTTGCAGTTTCTAAGTATTTCGACCAAATTTTACACTTTTGTCCTTCATGTGTTACATAATCTATTTGCTGGTGATAAAAATACAAACAGATGCTCACCTCAAAGAAAGAATCGTACTCTGCCACAATGTACTCAGACTTTGGCTTGTTTTGGCAGTATATCACATACATGCCCAAGCGCCTTTCCTGTAAACACAGAATTCATAGCAAAAATAACTAAACTATTATACAGGAAGAACCTACAGGAATATCAATAGCCTCCCATCACATCGTTTCTCAGCAGAATCAGCTATTTTGAGATGAGGCCCAGTCAAACTGGAGAAGACATAAAGTGCTGGAGTAACTCTGCAGGTCAGACAGCGTCCTTGGAGAACATTGATAGGTGACGTTTTGGGTCAGGACGCTTCTTCAGACTGATTGCAAATGTTGGTCATGGAGCCAATCACATGTTAGACATCTTGCACTCTTGCTGATTTCTATTGTGATAACTGATGTACCAATCAACATCACTTCTGGCATTAGCTATAGATTGGTACTGATTCACTTTAAAAAAAAGTACTGTCCAATAAAGTACGATAAAATCCTCCGCTGACAGCAAGGGTCTTTAATGTTTCAGGTATGTCGCAATTCATTACCCTTTACTCCATTGTGTAGTTTAGTTCTACTGTGTATAAAATCATGTAGGCAATAAATTGGTTAAATGCACAGAATCAAAGAGCACAGAGGTTTAAGGTGAGAAGGGAACCTGAGGGGTGACTTTTTCACACAGGTGATGGATATATGGAATGAGCTGCCAGAGGAGATAGATGAGGCAGGGACTATAACATAATTTAAAAGATATTTGGACAGGTACATGGATAGGAAAGGTTTAGAGGGATATGGGCCAAATGCAGGCAGGTGGGACTAGTGTAGACAGGGTATCTTGATTGGCATGAGCAAGTTGGGCCAAAGAGCCTGTTTTCATGCTGTGTGACTCTATGGTTTATTAAGTATATCTGATAAATATGGTCCAGTACCCACTAACATTTTTGCGGGATTCTGTATTGGTATGAAGTGAGCTAATAGAAGCATTTTACACACAACATACCCACAGGGAATTAACATGAAAAAGATGACCATTCAAGAAAGGTTACACAGGAATAGGCTCCAATTGCTTTTGTATCTGTACTATATTATTTTTAGGATTACTGTCCGCTATGCTTGCAGCATGATGCAGACATCTGCAAAATTTCCTCACCCAATGAGCATTCGTCCCATGTAAAAGATGTAAAATAAAATTCTATTTAAAATTGCTCTCAATACAATTTTGCCCCGTTGTATGGATGATGCATCTTTAACTGCAAACTACATGGAATAATGAATTTCAATCAACACAAGAATCTTTTGGATAGGAAAAGCATGGTCTGCTTTTGCTTTACTGGATAAAATCCCAAACTATGCTTAGGTCAAATGTGAAAACACAAAGTGCTGAAGTAACTTAGCAAGTCAGACAGAATCTGTGGAGGGAATAGATTAGTGGAGCTTTGGGTCAGAATCCTTCTTCAGACTGAAGAACCCAAAACATCGCCTATCGATTATCTCCACAGAAGCTACTTGACCCACTGAGTTACTCCAGCAATTTGCGTTTTGCTCAAGATTCCACCCCTGCAGTTCCTTGTATCTCTTATTTCAAAATTACTCCAAGCAAAATTATACAATACAGTATATCAAAACTATTGGAATAAGAATTTGAAGGTCTAACTTTGATTCACTGATGATTGCAGAGTAAGAATCTCCAGAGAAACTGGTTTAGCAGCTTTCAAAAAGATAAGCACATAGCCTGGAGATGTGAAACTGTCCCTGATAGGATCAGAGAGTCTTAGAACATATAACCAATCCACATAAACAGAACTAGTTTAAAGACACTGGAAGAAATAAAAATCCAAAGTCTTCCCTTCATTGCAAATAAACATGAAGTAACAGAAAATAAATTTAAGTTCTTAAAAAGTATTTGGTGGTAAAGTGGGTGAAAGCAGGCTTGATTGGCAATGAAATAAAATTGCATATATCCTTTGTAACAAAAGGAATATCAGGGCAAGATTAAACCCAATATTCTAACCCAAAAGGAAAGTGTCATTGAAGTAAATGATTCCCAAGAATTTCAGATAATATAAATATAAGTAAAATTGACTTGAATTGTATCAGCATCGATGATTATGAAGCAAGTTATGAATAAGTCATTTACATTATTAAATATACATTCCATATATTCTCAGGAATATTTCTCCCTTCCGCCACTATTTATCCCAAAAAGCATTAAAAGATAATTATTTTAGTATTAAACAAATCGTGGTTTCCAAGTATTGCATCAGGCTTTGGAAACTAATAAAAACTTACTGTGGTTAGGGGCATTGATGCTGTGATTTAATGACTGAAGGTACATTCTCTGCCTACTAATATAGTCATGTATTCACAGGGGTGAGGTAAAATACAGGATCTTAAATATTTTAATATAATTTTTATACCATTATTCCAATATGTATATATTTATTACAGAACTGTTGTCATGTATTACATTATTACAAGGAGTCAGTAGATCATGTTGGAGAATTTGGCTAAAACATTTGATGTGGACTTTGTTGGCAATAAACGCTGACCTTTGCAATGTTGCCCACAACCCATATAAATAAAATATATGATCATATCTGGATTACTTACTTAAACTGAATTTAAATGCATTGAGACCATTTTATGGAACTGAACATTATTAAATTCATTATTCCCCACAGTTGTAAGTGACATTATGATTAATGCATTCTTGCTGATTACAGGGGAACAGGAAGGTGAACAGACAGCATCACATCTTTAAAATGGGCCAAGTTACTATTCTTACACAAAGCCTTGAAAGTAAGTAGGAATAATTTACATGTTTGATGAAGAGCTCTGCCAAACGCTCAGGTTCCTGAAGGCATTTTTCCAGTTCTCCCAGGAAATAACTGCAAAGAAATATGAACAGTAATCATTTTACAATTTTGTCTCTGTGGCTTTGTATCTGCCTTTAAAGATTGTGTAGCGCAGCATGAAATCACTTTCATTAATTATCTGTGAGAACAAACTCAAACCTAAAATATCACTAAGGAAGCTACAAGCTCAGAGGGGGAGGACGATAACTGGGGTCCATCCACAGTGGGGTGTCGGGGAGCAGGGTCTGGTGGGGACACTCCTCAAACAACGGGAAGGATGTCACTCCAGAGGGCCACACGATGGCATGGGTGCTTGGTGGAAGGAGAGTTTGTGAACACTACCGAATATAACACTAATGAATGTATAAACACTGAGAATGTCGGAAGAGTTTTGCACTGTTATAAGTTCAAAAGTTATAGGAGCAGAATTAGGCCATTTGGCACATCAAGTCCACTCTACCATTTAATCATGGCTGATCTATCTTTCCCTCCTTCATTCTCCTGCCTTCTTCCTGTTTTGTATATATTAAAAAAATTCTGAATAAAGTTTATTTTTATAAAAACTATCAGGATTAGGGCCTAGATGTTTCAAATCATTTAAAACATCCATTGTTACTCATGGCTGTCTGACTAAGCAGAGTTCCAACGCCATCTATAAATTTGTCGATGACACCACTATTGTTGGCTGAATCACGATGGTGCTGAGTCAGTGTTCAGGAGAGAGGTAAAACACCCGGTTGAATTGTATCGCAATAAGTACGTCTCACTCCATATCATCAAGACCAAGGAACAAGTCATTGTTTTCAGGGGAAGGCATGTAACCATGTATCAGTTTGCCAAGCGTAGATCGGCGATAGCAGCGGTAGAGTTGCTGCCTTACAGCGCCAGAGATCTGGGTTCGATCCTGACTACAGGTGCTGTCTGTATTGATTTTGTACATTCTCCCTGTGACCACGTGGATTTTCTCCGGGTGCTGTGGTTTCCTCACATATTCCAAAGATGTACAGGTTTGTAGGTTAATTAGCTTCGGTAAAAATTGTCCCTCAAGTGTAGGATAGTGCGAGTGTACAGGAATTGCTGGTTGGCGAGGACTTGGTGGGTTGAAGGGCATGTTTCCACACTGTATCTCTAAACTAAACTAAATGAAACACGCGCTCAGTCCACTCATTACTGGATCTCCCGGTGGCTAATCATGGTTAACTGTTAATGCACTTTATAATTTCATCTGAATTTGCATTTCACCGATTTATAGAATTATTAATTCTGGATTATAACAGGCAGACTAGATTATTTTAAATGTGCTTCATAGGTTTTTCTGTTTCTAATATGCACACAAAAATAATTATTTCAGAAATCATTAAGACATTTTGATAATTCAAATATTTAAATAGAGATGATAATACGAGTTCTCCAATAAATCTTTGTTGCAGTTAAATATATTGGACCTTTCATAAATGTTAAATGCTGGCAGGTTCCTATATTCGGAGATACAGGCTGATGTGGCTGTTCACTCACCTACTGTGCCAGTCATAAATCTGGTGAATGTTTCCGAAAACTATCTTTTCTTTTCCTTTCATGTCATCAAGAAGACCTTTCTCTTCTATTTTGTTCATGAAACCCTGCAATATAAAAATTGTGTACAGTGGGGGGGGGGGGGGGGGGGGGGGGGGAGGGGGGGAGAGGAGGGGGGGAGGGGGGGAGAGGAGGGGGGAGAGGAGGGGGGGAGGGGGGGAAGGGGAGCAAATTTATTGACGTTTATAAGGTAAATTGTTTTTTAAAAGTAACAAAGGTGGGTTTATTCCGTCCACGGGGGAATGGTGAGTAAGGTGGGCGTAAAATTGTCACGCTATGATGTACCATTTTGGCTGTGTCAAGCCCCAAACCATATAATGCCCAAACAGAGAATTTTAGTAATATATATATGATGAATTCTTATTCTTTCATTAAATAAATCTTGCTGCTTAAAACAGATAGATCAGTTGTGCACAGATCAGTCAAAATCTGACCATCAATTGAAATAAATGATTGAATAGAATAAATCAATACCATAAAAAATATTGAAGCATTATTATAGTCACAAACAGAAAATATAATCATGTAGGATTAGTCTCTAAACATCAAGATTAAACACAAGTGCAGCCAAGATGTAGACCAGGAATAATGCATGTTTTCTTTTCTGCTAATATGCTGAGTTAATGGATCGGAGCTAGTGCCAAATTAAATACATAAAATCTATCTTACCTCTACCACAATTCCCAAATCTTTCACGTAATCCTTCTCTGTTTGAACAAGCTCATTTAGGACATATCTGTAATAAGATAGAAAAAAGGAAAGATTGTAAATAGATGTATTACAAAATCTGACCCCTTTGTGAACTTTGTTATGCATCAGCCTTCTCCAAAACTCTTAAGATGAATTGTAGGAAATAAAACACATATTCATTAAACATGACAATCAGACCCAAATGATGCCTTTCAAATTACTACGGGATTAATAATAAACAAAAGAATAAGAAAGATCTTTAAAAAAAATTAGAAAAATGAAACGCATCAAAAATATTGGAATAAAATTAAACCAAAGATTCTGGAATTTTACAGAATCTTTCAGTATTTAATGCAAAAAAAAGTTAACATTATGAATTGAGGCATTTAAATTTGCTTTCAAAGTAGTAATATTTCCAGTTGATCTCTAGACAATTTTGAAAAGCTTATGAACTTTAGGGCACAATCTATTCAAGGGATTCAAAAGACATTAAACATCATGAACCATGATTAAGTGATTTCAACAATTTCCTGATCCAGGCCAGTTTACCACTTTAGAATTTATTAAAAGACACATGGCATTTATTGGAGCAGTAATTGATATCTCTGTACAATATGGGTGTTCTATTTATTGTGACTCATTATATTTATGCTAAGTTTTCTTTGAACCTATGCACAATGGGGCGGCACGGTAGCGCAGCGGTAGAGTTGCCGCTTTACAGCGAATGCAGCGCCTGAGACTCAGGTTCGATCCTGACTACGGGTGCTGTACTGTAAGGAGTTTGTACGTTCTCCCCGTGACCTGCGTGGGTTTTCTCCGAGATCTTCGGTTTCCTCCCACACTCCAAAGACGTACAGGTATGTAGGTTAATTGACTGGGTAAGTGTAAAAATTGTCCCTAGTGTGAATAGGATAGTGTTAATGTGCGGGGATCACTGGGCGGTGCGGACTTGGTGGGCCGAAAAGGCCTGTTTCCGCGCTGTATCTAAAATATGAAAAAAAATAAAAATAATAATAATAATGTTGCACAAGAATTTCAGGCAAAATAACCTGTCTGAGTTCATTGATTGCTGTCTATTTTCACATTTCATTGCTCTGGTGAGGGCAAGGAGAAACATCGCTTACGTTCGTCCTTTAAGTGCTTTGGCCCGTTTTTCTTCTGCAAGATCTCCTGGTGGTGTCGAAGAATTCATTGACTCGGGGCTCAGGGGATCTTTCAAATTACTTCGATAGGAGCAGCCAGGTTCGAGAGACTGGTGAAGAAGAATTGTCCAGTTACGCCATATACTTTATCTCAATATCAGGGGAAGCAAAAGAAATATATGTACATGTTGCAATCATATCCTCATTACTACCTCTGATGCTATCATAAATGTTCCATAAAATTCATCACTCCCATAAAGTTCAGGAAAATGAGTAGTGGTATAATTTTCAATTTTATTACTGATGGGACCAGCTGATTTTTACAACATTCACTTCATTCCTGATAGATTTGTCATGGAGCCATCATTAGAATGGAACAATACACTCCGGCATCCGACTGAACTGAAAGTGGGAAGAGAACAAGTCCGGTTATTTTTCTTTATTAACTGGTTTCTTTCTTCATTGAGCAATTAGATCTTCCAAAAAGATTGAGATAGTAGTCTTAATCTTTAAGTTGGATTCATTTGAGATGGTCTTAGAGGGGAGGATACTCCTCAAACTGCGGAGCATCCTGGACAACACTGATCACCCCCTCCATAAAATACCGATTAACCTGAGGAGTACCTTCAGCAACAGACTGGTTCCACCAAGATGCAGCACAGAACGCCCCAGGAGATCCTTTTTCCCTGTGGTTATCAAACTGTACAACTCCTCCCCCTTCTGTCATTGGGTAGACTGACCCCCCCCCCCCCCCCCCCACCTTTACACATCCCCCAACCCTGGCCTTTCAACTCGTCACTTTAATTTCATGTTTCATGCATCTTGTTGTGTTTTATGACTGTTGGCAGACCACTTTCCCTCCTGGGATAAATAAAGTTCTATTGTATCGTGTCGTAATAGTAATAGGGAACAGAGATACTAATTAAGAACAGTGTTAGTTATCTGTTGTCATTGATCTGAAACTTTAACCTTGTTTCTCTCTCCACAAATGCGGCCTGACCTGCTAGGTATTTACAACGTATTTTGGGGTTTTATTTAGGTTTGCAGGCTACATTAATCATACAGTGTATTGACACCGATAAGCTTTGTAATAGCACAGTAACGATTGCTTGGAAGATTTTTAAATAAATAGTTTGATGTCATGTTCTTTGAAAACTAAAATACAGTTTAAATACTAATGAACGAACACTTTACATAATAAGCTGGAAAGGGTGGAGAGATTTACAAGAATGTTGCCAGGACTCGAGGGCCTGAGCTGTAGGAGAGGTTGAGCAGATGAAGACTTTATTCCTTGGAGTGCAGGAGGATGAGAGGTGATCTTATTGAGACGTCTAAGATCTTGAGAGGGTAAATGCCTCTTTTACCCAAAGCAGGGGAATCAAGAATCAGAGGGCATGGATTTAAGGTGAGGTGGGGAAAGATTTAATAGAAATTTGAGGGGCAACTTTTTTTTACACAAAGGGTGGTTGGTATATGGAACAAAGTTCCAGAGGAGGTAGTTGAGGTAGGTATTATCACAATGTTTAAAAAACATTCAGACAGGTACATGGATAGGACAGGTTTAGAGGGATATGGGCCAAATGCAGGCAGGTGGAACTTGTGTAGATGGGGGCGTGGGCAAGTTGGGCTGAAGGGCCTATTTCTACACGCTATGACTTTATGACACTTGTGATTAATTTTAGCTTCTGTAGGGCAGGGATATCATCTGAACAATCTACGCTCAATCTATGCACATTTGGAATAAGAATAAGGATTTTTTAATTGCTAAATATTTGTCACTCATTATTTCTAAATGGAAACGTAATTGGAAAACAAGGGGCAATTTGCAGTATTTGTGATTCTCTCTGCTGTAGCAGAGTTGGCACCGTTCATCTTGTTGAACTCACTTGCTTCTAACATTGCAATTCTTGTTTCTGACATAATGAAGTAGCATTCATTTACTCTGGAAATCCATGATATGCCTTTCCTATTGCAGAGGAAAAGTCCATCTTAAATCTCTCCTTAGTAGAAACAAGTACTTTGTGCCCTTAAATCTTTTCTTTTTGCATTGAAATGTAGGTTTTCCAGAGATGTGAAAGTGAAGAGGGATTTATCACCAGTTCTGCAGCTTACAGGTTAGATTGGAAGTGAACTTTGCCTGTTAGTCATAACTTTGAAAACTCCTTTTAGGATTCAGGCCATAGAGGAAGTATTTTATGATAACGGAGCAAATAATTTTAATTGTGAATTTGTGATCTGTTAGAAGATTGGAAAAAAAATTGAACAATGATAAAACACACCTTTACTTATTACATTCTAGCTTTAGTTTTGACTGTGGTTTGTCAGTAGACATTTCCCCCCTTAATATCTATTTTATAAAGGAAGCAGATTGCACTATACCTTTTTGCCGTAATTTAGTATTAGTAATTTAGTAATTTAGTTCATGTCAACATTTTTTTTCTTTCTTTGCGCAAGCTTGCTAAATAGAAAAGCATTGTTGACTTTTTTAATAAAATGGTAAATATAACAGAAAAGTTACTTGGTTAATTATGATTTTGTAATGGAGAAAGCATTCCGTTAATTGGTTGTTTGAGCTAGGTCCCAAGCTAAGAATATAACTTAGAATGCATGACATTATTTGGGGGTTCCATTAGGTACAAGATGGAGGAAGCTTCAGTCGACCGAAATATAAATTACAGGCAAAAGAAATTCAATCCCATTGTAAAAGCCACAGCAATAAACATGCAATGTATTTTCTAACACTGTTACCGTAAAGACACACAGAAAAAAACACACATGCATTATTTACCTCCTCGGTATGACATCAGGAAATTCCAAAGCATTTCAGAGCAATACTGCAGATTATTAAAGCGGTCACGACAGGGAAGGGAAAGACAACAGCGGATTTGCACAGGTAGGCCCACCAATGAGATAAATGTGCAGGCAAATGTTTTATTGACAGAGACAGTGGGTGGGTGGAGGGGGGGGGGGGGGGGGGGAGGGAGGGGGGGAGGGGGGGGGGGGGAGATTCCCTGCTCTTCTTTGAATAGTGTGGTATTTAACATCCATCTGAGGGAATGGTGTCCCAGCCAAATGATGATACTTCCAGTGATGCAACCCGTTTCTATGGGTTGAGTTGTCAAGCTTGATTATGTACTCAGGTCTCTTGAGTGGGACTCAACTGGTTGGGTTAAAGCTAAGCCTGGGTTGACACCCAATCATATTCTATCTGGTAAGCACTATACCTGGATATGGTAACTTTTTGTGCTGAAGATGTAGTAAGTTCATAAGTTCATAAGTCATAGGAGCAGAAGTAGGCCATTCAGCCCTTCAAGTCTACTCCACCACTCAAAGATGGCTGATCTATCTTTCCCTCTCAACCCCATTCTCCTTCCTTCTCCTCATACACCTTGACACGTTTACTAATCAAAAATCTGTCAATCTCTGCCTTAAAATGACTCAATGACGGCCTCCACCGCCATCTGTGGCAATGAATTCCACAGTTTCACCACCCTCTGACTAAAGAAATTCCTCCCCGTCTCCTTTCTAAAGGTGCGTCCTTTTATTCTGGGATGATGCCCTTGGGTCCTAGACGCTCCCACTCGTAGAAACATTCTCTCTGCATCCACTCCATCCAGGCCTTTCAATTTTCAGTAAGATTCAATGATTGATAGAAGCACTACAAATCCAACTTGTTTTAGTTAAACTCTAAACTTACCAGTTTACTCTTAACCAACTTTTCGATGGCACTGACAAGATCCGCAGCACTGGGGATTTCAGAAGCACTGTGACGGGCAGTGTGCAAAGAGGACTGCAGGGTTAGAATGGAAGGGAGCATTAGCAGAAGGCAGGGCGAGATAACGAGGGAGGAAAACAAAAGCCCATTAGTGATGCAAACGGGGGAGAAAGGACAGAGGTAGTAAAGCACACATCATGGAAAAAAGTGCCATAGGGCAGTTTAAAATAGCAAGACATTAATTAAGCCAACTCAACTTTACAGAAAGCACAGTGAAGGGAATCTATCAACAGATGCTGAGTTTGTAACTGCTACAGTACATTTTCAATTTTCTGCCCAAGTACGTCGATGGTGTGAGCGAGCACCATTGGTGCGAGTTTCTTTGCACTGCTTTCAACAAGACAAAATCTCAAGCAGCTGACCGACCTGGTGAGTTTTATATCCTGAGAGCAAGTTCAACATTTACTCCAATGCTGCAGGTGTTGTTTGTCAGAAGTCAGCACAATGGTGTTGTTATTTTTGAATTTGGCTTTGTGCTTACACACCCAGCTCCAGTTCATGAGAGGGAACCAATCAGCTCCCATATCAGTGCTGTTGCCCACACAACCCCTACACCTGTGTGTTTATCTACCCGACCCTTGTACCTGGCCGTTTACCCACCCAACTCCCAGATCTCCTGCTTCCGATGTTACTCACCCAACTCCTTTACCTGTGCGTTTAACTCACCCAATACCCATACCTGTGTGTTTACTCACCCAGTTCCTGTATCTGTGCATTTAGCCAACCCAATTTGTGTAACTCACGCAACTCCTGTACTTGTGTGTTGATCCACCCAACCCCCATATCTCCTGCCTCTGACGTTACCAACTCAACCTCTGTGCCTGTGAGATTACCCTCCCAGTTGCCACACCCCCTGTCAGTAAAATAACCCAGGCAAATTGGGTGACTGAGCAGCAGCCTACCAGCTCTCGTTACTAGAAACTAGAATCAAGATTACATCCAGAATGGCTGACTAACATTTCTGCCCCAATGCTTCCCATCATTACCTTCCTTACTTATTCCAGCACTACCCATGGTGTTTCTCCTTCTCTCTGACTTTTTTTATCTGCCACCATCTATCATTTACCTGCTTCTGCCACTCAATTCCACATCACTCCAGTCCAACCCCTCCCCCCACCACGTGGGTCTACCTGTCCATCATCCCTCACCCCTCCTCCGTCTCACTCTGTCTATCACTGTCTCACCACTTCTCCTCTCAGTCCTGATGCAGGGTTTCAATCCAAAACATTAACCATTTATCTTCTTCCCCTCCACCCCCCCTCCCCACCTCCACTCCACGGATGCTACTCGACTCGCTGAGATCCCCCAGTAAATTATTTGATGCTTCAGATTCCAGCATCTGCCGTCTCTTGTGACCAAAATTTACACAGGTATTGGGCTCAGCTTTATTGAGCTTACTTGTGGGCTTCAAGGATACTAGAATCATCTGAGACACCAAAAACTAAACTAATTATTAAACAAAGAACAAAAACAAATATTGCATTCAATAGTGCTGTGCAATCTAGAAATAGCACGTGCTTTCATGAACGCAAAATCCTATCTGTAGAGCTTCCAAAAACATTATTGTGTACAAAGTACAATGCTGAAAGTGTGCTTTAATAAAGTGAGGAGCTCATTCTTGTCAACATTTTGATAGCAGGTATCTCTTGCTGAACAGTACACATTTATTTGACCAAACACATTGATAATTGGAAATGCAAAATAAAGTTGTAAGTAGGTTTACAGCATCGAAAGATAAAATGACCAAATGTTAATAGAGAAACAGATAGATTGAAATAGGTGAAAGACACTCAAAAACAATGACGCGATATGAGGTAAACGCCTTTTGATTTTACTATTCAAAATTAATTAAATATATCAATCAACTGAGATTTAAAGGAGAGTGGGCAGTTATATCACATTGCATGAGAAAGCAAATGAGGTACGGAATTCACTGAACCACAGTGCAATCTAAGGCTCTCTCCAGACAGGTTGGTGAGGCTACTAAAGAATAAGGACTTACACAGGTAGGTTTGCGATTGACAAAGAAATAGAAGCCAAACAGCAAACAGGACTTACTAGCCAGAGAGAGAACAGAATTTGATTTGTGTGAAATGAATTGAAAAGGTTACATAGGTTCCATTGTGAGTATTTTGTAATATTGTTATAAATCTTTCTAAATTGTAAGAGCTCGGGCAAATCTCCACGAGGGGCCGGGTGGGGGGAAAATGAATTAACGGACCCCGAAGCTGATCATCACAACTCCAGTGCACATTTGAATTGGTTATATAGTACTACCATGTGGGAGACAAACTCACATCTAAGTGTTAGCAGGGAATAGAGGGACATGGCTCACATGAAGGCAGATGGAGTTTAGTTTAACCTGACATCGTGTTTGGCACAGACATTGTGGGGCGAAGGACCTGTTCCTGCGCTGTCCGGTTCTATGTTCTAAGTGAGGCTTAAATGGAAGCAGACAATTAAAGAAAAGGCGAAAACATTTACAAGATTTTAAGAAGTAGCTGCTTTCCGTGCAAGACAGCAAGAAAGCACTTTAGCATGGAGGTAGGTGTGAATTGAGACTGAAGCCAATTGATATTATCATAACTGGACTGTGGCACTGTGGCAGGTGTACCCTGTTCCAGGGTATCAGATGTTGTGAGTGGCAACTTGATGGAGATGGCCAAATGTTGCCTTCTTTGATGCAATGTGGTTTAAAACCTGACAGGCTGTGATTGGGATGCTTCTGCAATTGAAGCTAGTTAAACATTTGCATGTCCTAGTGCTATAATCAGGCCTGCTATCCCATCTTTAGAAATAAGGGCCTCAACATACTCATATCATCGCCAGAAGCTAGGTTTGCAGCAGATCTGACTGGCAATGTAACATTATTATGCAACATCTTGTCTATTAAACCAACGAGTCTGCCTTTACTTTTCCTTAATCCTTAATAAAAGTATGGACCTACACAATAGGTGACTTACATAAACTCGCACTTACATAAACAGCTCTGTCCTCAGTCCCTAGTGCAATCAAGACAGTTTGTAACTTCCACAACAGACAGTTAATGCTCTCAGTGAGTTATTTCGCTAAAGGGATTGGCGATGGCGATTTCGACTTAAGTAAAATTTGACATGTAAGGGTTCACCGAACCTAACTGGAGTAGTGGGAGTCGGGGAGTGCCTGTATTCCCATGGAGAATCCATATTTTGTGATATTCCCACACGCAAAAAAAAGAAAACTAATATTCAAGAGAGATGGCACTTGTTAAAAGTAAAATAATCTTCAGGCATTTGAAAGAAAAATGCAGATTGGATGAAAAAAATAAAATGAACTTTGACAACACCACTTCCCTGTTCAAACCCTCTTCTTCAAGCTAAAAATCAATCTCAGCCTTGAAAATACTTAATGACCCAACATCTGTAGCCCTCTGGGGTAGAGATTGCAATGGTTCACAACCTTCAGAGAAGAAAATTCCTCTCATCTTATTCTTAATTAACCAGTGTCTTATCCCGAGATGATGCTCCCTTGATCCATACCATAGGGAAAATGTACTCACAGCAACAAACCTCAGAACAGGTTCGCCTAGAAATTAATTAGCAGTCTGGCGAGGCTGCATCACAGGACTATGTGCTTGTTAAACAACACAGTGTACAATAGGCACAGCTACATAATTTCACAACTAACGGATTAGATCGAAGCCCTGTAGATCTGTCACATCGAGTCGAGACTAGTGATGAAATTTAACAGCTAACTGAAGGAGGTATCTTCAAGAACATCTCCACCCTCAATGAGGATAGTGCCCAACATGACTAAACATTTACACCCATCTTCAGCCAGACTGTCATGATGATCCATCTCGACTTTCAAATTGAAATTAATTAAGACTATTTTTAAAAATCATGTTTTACAATTTTATCTCTTAATAAATTAAAAAAAACAGGAAAAGGCTGCGTCAAAAAACTTGTGAGCTGTGCAAAAGCTTGGTGGAAGTCAAGAGATATTGAGGGATAAAGCAGGATGTAAAAAAGATCTCCAAGTACAAAAGGAAATAAATGGCACATAGCTTGTGCAAAATTGTGAAAGATGAGGAAATACTTGCTTGGCGTCACCCTTAGGAATGTCTATGCAAAAAGATACAACTATTCTGATATTGTCACTGCACAGTCCTTGCATAAAAACAAACACCTATGTTCATGTATTTTGTATCACCATCATACTAAACACTAAACAGTGCACTTTAATAGTGTTTGGAGTCAATGGTCACCAAAAATCTTTGCAAGCCATTACCTGCTTTGCAAATGCAACAGGGCACACCAGAGGCAACACAAGGCACACTGGAGTTGGATGTACTGCCACGATCTATATTTAACTATCACAGACCATTTTCATTCATTGCTTCCGATTGCCTCTGCAACCCATGGACATAGAAAAGCCTGTGATCTCATAATTGACCTCCAAGTGATGTCTTCCAATAGAGTTTGATCCTTTTTTTTGCATTTAATCATCAACTATTTGAAAACTATTGTGTCTTTGCAATAATCGAATAACTTGTATTGGAAAGTCAATTAAATCCTGAAATATGCACATCTAATGCATCGTCCAGGCTGCTTATCCAAGGCTTAATCTAGAACATAAAGTGATAGGTTTCAGATACAGGAAGATAGGGATCTTTAGTTTTAGGTCAGTGTGGCAGAATCCACCCATATCTCCATCTTTACTCCATATCCACCCATTGCTTACTCATGGGTCAAACAATAGACCAAAGAAAAAGTTTCCATTGCATGCCTGAAAGATCTTAATCATGTTCTTAATCATACATTTGTCCATACAGCTCATGTTTAGCTTTTACTGGGGATTTTCAGTCATGGGTGAAAGACCGTATTGCCCATCATCTTTGATAGGCTTTAAAAAAATGTCCTAAAACTAGCATCCATTGTACCGAGCTCCAGTAACATTAAGGTATTTATTCACAAAATGCTGGAGTAACTCAGCAGGTCAGGCAGCATCTCGGGAATGGGTGACGTTTCGGGTCGAGACCCTTCTTCAAACTGAAGTCTGAAGAAGGGTCTCGACCCGAAACGTCACCCATTCCTTCTCTCCCGAGATGCTGCCTGACCTGCTGAGTTACTCCAGCATTTTGTGAATAAATACCTTCAATTTGTACCAGCATCTGCAGTTATTTTCTTATACTTCCAGTAACATTAAAGTCATGTTAGGTCCTCTTTTATTTTCCACAACTGTAATTATACTTTTCAGACTCAAATATGAAAAGTCGAATGGAAGTTACTCACAATGCAGATGTAAAATGAACCTCAAAATAAATCTATGTTGTACTTGTTATTTAATATCTGTTAGTCTCATTCCAGCTGACCTCTAAGAGGTGCAATAATATAATGCTCTGTCATCTGGTTAAACACAACATGCGTCTAACTAAAATTTGATTTAACTGAATGCCATAGCAAATGTTAACTCTCTGAAGATATGCATCCAACACTCTTATCCCTCCTTGTTTTCACAGCCTCACAATATTGGAGTGGCACAGTGGCACAGCAGTAGAATTGCTGCCTCACAGCGCCAGAGACCCGGGTTTGTTCCTGACTACAGATACTGTCTGTACGGAATTTATACATTCTCCCTATGACTGCGTGGATTATCTCCAGGTGCTCTGGTTTCCTCCCATATTCCAATGATATGCATGTTTGTAGATTAAATTACTCTGAAATTTGTCCTTCGTGTGTAGGGTAGAACTAGTGTATGGGTGATCGCTGGTTGGCGTGGAATTGGTGTGCTGAAGGGCCTGTTTCCATGCTGTAAACTAATATTTACTTTATAGGTGAGTTCATATTCCACTTTGAAAGTAGTTGTTGAAAGGCTCCGACAACATCTTTTGAGAAGAACTCATTGTAGTTTGCTGGAATGGGTCTCATCATCTTCCCTGGCTTCTGCATTAATTATTTGAAAGTCTACTTTAGACTGCAAATTGTTTCCACCACATCTACTTTGTTGACCCCCACAAACATTTTGAACACTTCCCATAAAGCTCCCTATGGCCTGTAATTTCTGGACCCATCATTTGTGTTTTGAAGAAGCTACAATTAAATAAAGTTGGATGTTTATATACAGGCAGTCCCCAGGTTCTTTACTCGGGGAGGCAAAGTGGCACAGTAATGGAGTTGCTGCCTTACAGCGCCAGAGACCCAGGTTCGATCCTGACTACGGGTGCTGTCTGTACGGACTTTGGACGCTTTCACTGTGACCATGTGGGTTTTCTCCGGATGATCTAGTTTCCTCCCACACTCCAAAGACGTACAGGTTTATAGGTTAAATGGCTTCTGTAAATTGTACATTGTCCCTTGTGTGTAAGATAGTGCTGGAGTACAGGGTGATCATAGTTCGGCACAGTCCCAGTGGGCTGAAGGGCCTGTTTTTGTGTTATATTTCTAAAGTCTAAAGCCTTTGCGCAACTAGAAGACAAATTACCACAGTTTTCAGGAAAGAAGGAGTAAGTGTAAAAATACCATCTTATTGCATACGTTGATAATAGAGGCTTACAAAAATATTTGATTCATGATGATGCTAAAATGAGTGCACAGAGTTACATACACAGTCCTCCGGTGAGGGATCGTTGTCAATGATTTTCATTGGCGGAGGAAGAGGCGTATGGGACTCATCGTCCGGCTCATCTTCTCCGCCACTCTGCATTCCTGATGAAGACTTTGATAAAGTGCCGCTGGGTGGTTCATCCTTCCGTCCCTTCTGTTGAGAGAAATTCCAGGAAAAATGAAAGAATATCCACTTCTTCAGTACCTTGTATCATTGCTGATTTGGAGTCATGTAAAATCTTTGAATAATTTGGAAGAGATCTTTTAAAAGTTCACAGTCAGCTAAATTGTTTTCCTGAACTTCACGGGAAGTTCAGATATTATTAACTCCTCCATTTTTTGCTTATCAAGGCTGCGTACATGAACTGGGGATACTTCTAAAAGCACCAAGAAGCTCCAATAATTCAACTATCTTCCATTTAAAAGACACTTGTACAGGCTGATGGATCAGAAAGGTTTAGAGGGATATGGGCCAAATGCAGGTAGGTGGAACTGGTTTAGATGGGGCATCTTGGTCAGCAAGGGCCCGATTCCGGTCTCTGTGTTTCTCCCCTCCCACCACCTCTATCTTTCAGTCTGACAAAGGGTTCTGACCTGAAACACCGCCAATTCCTTTTCTCCAGAGATGCTGTCTGATCTACTGAATTACTCCAGCATTTTGTGTCTATCTTTGGCTCTGTGACTATTTTGCTGTTCTTAATGAGCAAACTCAGACAGCCTCAGAAACTTAATGGATGAGTCCAAATGTGTCCACTTGTCCACTCCACATACTTGCTTACACACATCCCCCAGTGAATTTTGAGAAGTATCAACAAAGTTGATTTGATAGAGTTGATTTGATTTGGCAGGTAACATCCTGCTCAAATCTGCCGTTCCTTAATCCAGCTGAGACCAGATGTGACATGCTGCTACTATTCCAGCCATGATTAATGAACTTTGGAGTGGAGCAGAAATTGAACCTGGCAAATTCTTGGCTCTATTGCTCATGTCCAGATTGCACAACTTATTTAATATTTGAGCCAAAAGGAAGTTCATTATTCATGCACAGCCTCACAATATAACAGTTTTATTTCTGGGGCTGGGCCCATTAAATGAGGTTCCAAAAAAAATAGTCACAGTTGGGCCAAAGCAATGTACCTCATCTGCGCTGTCTTCCTGGGGTGCATGTTCGTTCTCTCCTGTTTTGGGTGATGCTGGATCTAGGCCGGGTTTGCCATTCCTGCCTCTTTTCTGCTTGACAATTTTCCTGTTATCAGCCTTGCCACTGCTGAGTCTACGCACAGGACTAGTCAGCCATTTCTTCAATGTATTCCCAGAACGTTTGGGTCCCGGCGAATTCTGCATGGAACTTAATGATGGCTGTGGTTGAAGGCTTGAGACAGATTCAGATTTAGTTCCATTGTCGTTTGGTGAATAGGCATCTACAAAAGGAATATACAAAACATTATTTGAGCAATCCTAGTTCAGAATTTGTATGCTATACATTATAATAAGCTTGAGTTTAAAGAGCCGAAACCTCCAGAGATGCTGTCTGACCTGCTGAGATACTCCAGCACTTTGTGTTCTGTACTATAACAAGCTTCAATGGACTGTACTCTTTCTAGCCATTGTCATAGGACTGTAGGTGCATCCATTTTTAAAAATGTAATCTAAACTTTAATTTTGATACCCAATGAGTTGATAAATTAGTTAATCTCGGCAAATCACCATCAAGTCTTTTTGGATGGTCATAGGATACACTGAGAAGGGCTAAATACCTTCCCACTGGAAAATAACATATCTGTGGGCTAATCATCAAGGAGACTTCCAACCCCTTCTATCTTGTTGAAGAAGTTTTTGTTGGCCAACTCCTTAAATCCACAGATGTTATCTGGACATGTTATCTGGGAGGTAGGACTTGTTGAGCAAGTTATCAGGGTTGTTTCGATTATTTATTTTAGAGATACAGCGTAGAAACGGGCTCTTCGGCCCACTGAGTCTGTGCCAACCAACTAGTTCTATGTTATGTTGTAGGAAGGTACGGCAGATGCTGGTTTAAACTAAAGATAGACCCAAAATGCTGGAGTAACACAGTGGGACAGGCAGCATCTCTGGATAGAAGGAATGGATAACGCTTCGGGCCGAGACCCTTCTTCAGACAGTTTGAAGAACGGTCTCGATCCGAAACATCACACATGTCTTCTATCCAGAGATGCTGCCAATCCTGCTGAGTTACTCCAGCATTTTTCATCTATCTTTAGTTCTATGTTATCCCAGTTTCACATCCTACACACTAGGGGCAATTTACGGAAGCAACTCTACCGTTGTGCTGCCCTTTCTGCCACTGTGCTCCCCTTAAATTTTTGCATGGTAAGTCAAATCATTCTGTAATAAAGAATGTATATTTAAAGTGTACAATCTAATTGATTCCCCTTAAATGTGCTTTTTTCATGAGTGGGCTTCACAAGATTGTCAAAGGGTTTGGCAATCTATTTCATAAATGACCTAATGCATGGACTATTAACTGTGAGAGCTGGATTTGCATTTTAAATATTAGGGAAAACAACTTTCCACAAATGTTGTCCAGAAAGATTTCAGCTCATATTATGTAGCCAGTCATCTTCATGATCAGCTGGACTCAATAAATTGGAGGCATTTCAGCATTCAAATGTGCACTGTAAAAGCCACGCAGATGTTAACTATAAAACCAGTGAGCATTGATCAGAGACCTAGGAAAGACAGTTTTATTGCCCAGCAAGCCACTCCAGAAGGAAGGAGGCACAGAGTGCTGGAGTTACTCAGTGGCTCAGGTAGCATCTTTGGAGAACATGGAAAAGTGACATTTTAGATCAGGACCCTTCTTCACACTGATTGTGGGGGCTGGAGGGGGCGGCGGGGCAGGGAGGGGGGATGAAAGCTGGAAGCGAGGAAGGCCCTACAATCAGTCGGAAGAAGGGTCCAGACCCGAATAGCCACCTATCCATGTTCTCCAGTGACCCAGCATCTGCAGTTCCTTGTTTCTACATTTCATAGAATGAAGGGGCACTGATTGGCATGATCTCATACGCTCTTTGCAAGCAGATACGCGGCTAATGTCAAAAAGCAGGCCGCCCGTTTGATATCACAGCCACAGTACATTTCTATCAGCTCATTCTTTTAGTCTACAGCATTACAGCATGATCTTTGTATTGTAACTCCAGATGGCAAAAATACAACTTTTCTCTCGGGCAAAGAACAGAAGTTGAACAAAGGATATCCATTTCTAACAAAGAAGTCATTAAGTAATTAACTAAATATATCCTGTCATTATTTAATGAGTACACAAGCACAGCTGGGTCATAAACCAAAACTAGATGGATCCTTTTTTGTGAACTTTTATTTACACTTCAGATTAAAATAACAGGGTTACGTTTCATATTATTTGAGTCCATCAGTAAAGCACAACTCTTAGGTTTTCAGACCTCAGGCATGTTTCACGCAATTACTTTGTATATTAAAATATCAGAAATCATTAAAGAACCTATAATGTAAAAAGTGCTACTTTATTTCAACGCCCACTGGAAAAAAAAGTAGTTTTAGATTTTAGATATTAAATTATCTTGGACCATTATCTTTCTCTTTGTTGTTATAGATCAGAAGCTTATCTATCGAGGGCGGCACGGTAGCGCAGCGGTAGAGTTGCTGCTTTACAGCGAATGCAGCGCCGGAGACTCAGGTTCGATCCTGACTACGGGTGCTGCACTGTAAGGAGTTTGTACGTTCTCCCCGTGACCTGCGTGGGTTTTCTCCGAGATCTTCGGTTTCCTCCCACACTCCAAAGACGTACAGGTATGTAGGTTAATTGGCTGGGTAAATGTAAAAAATTGTCCCTAGTGGGTGTAGGATAGTGTTAATGTACGGGGATCGCTGGGCGGCACGGACTTGGTGGGCCGAAAGGGCCTGTTTCCGGCTGTATATATATGATATGATGATATGATAAAAGAAAGAATGTTTTGCTTTTTATCCAGAATGGACATAATCAAAATCAATGCGCACCAAAGATTATACTGTACTGTTATTTTAAAACACAACTTAAAGAAACTTTTTGGGGGGGATTTGATATTCTAATGAAAGCTTTTAAAGTGCAACATTAACAAACCAGCATGAAGCAATTATACTGTAGTGGTAATTGGCTGTGCAATTAAGCATCTTGGAAGAATGAATGATTACCCTCCCCTCCCCCTCCCCCTCCTCCTTTCTCTCTGCCACACCTGGACTTGCATCTATTTTTCCTTCCCCATCCCCTTCCACTCACACATTCCACCCTCTAGCTTCACAATTCAATCTGACTCACACCTTCTGTCTTTTCATGTCTGGCCTCTGTTCATCATCTGCTGATCAAAACCTCCCCACACCTGTATCACCCTATTACCTGTCAGGCTTTGTCCTGCTCCCCTTCTCTTCCAGCTTTCTTCCCCCACTACATTTGGTCTGAAGAAGGGTCCCGACCAAAAACGTGACCGACAGTACCCATGTTCTCCTGAGATGCTGCGTGACCCACTAAGTTACTCTGGCACTTATGCGGCACCAGGGTAGCACATTGGCGCAGCGGTAGAGTTGTTTCCTAACAGCGCCATAGACACGGGTTCGATCCTGACTACTGGTGCTGTCTGTAAGGAGTTTGTACGTTTTCCCTGTGACCACATGGGTTTTCTCCAGGTGCTCTGGTTTCATCCCACACTCCAAAGACGTACCGTTTGTTGATTACATGGCTTCGGTAAAATTGTAAATTGTCTCTAGTGTGTAGGATAGGGTTAGTGTATTGGGATTAATGGTCGGCGCGGACTCGATAGGCCGAAGCGTCTGTTTCCGTCCTGTATCTCTAAAGTCTAAAGTCACTTTGTGTCTTTTTTAGATTCAATGTTAGAATGACAACGAATTGTATGAATGCCTGATATAAAAGAGACGGAAGATGATCTCTTTTGCTGCTAAAGTTGTGCTTCTGACAGTTACTTATTATTGTCATTCCAGATATCAGTGCAGGGAACACATATAATTAATGAACTCAGAGAGATTTCGGCCTACATTGCTATTTTTCATCTTTTCATTTTTGCACTTTATCCGTGGCATTCCAAGGGATATTTGAAACATGATCATTTGCCAAAATTCCCTCGAGTTAATTGGCATCAGGGGGAGAAATCATTACTGGCTGGAGTTCTACTCAGCACAAAAAGAGATTGTAGCTATTTGTTTAATAATTCGGTTTCTAAGATCCGCCCTTCGTTTGCAAGGGCAGCATTTATTGCTAGTCTCAAATCGCCCTTGAGAAGGTAACAGTCAGCTGCCTCGTTGAACTGTTGATGTTTGTCTATTTGAACATAGTAGCGTTACAACAACCGAGTGGCTTCGCAGATCATTTTCGAAGGCATTTAGGAGTCGACCTTGAAGAGATTTTGCAGTGCTCCACTGCATTTAAGAGTCAACCATTTTAAACTTTAGACTTTACTTTAGAGATACAGCGTGGAAACAGGCCCTTCAGTCTCCTGACCGTGCCGACCAGCAATCACCCTGTACACTGGCATTATCCTATATACCAGGGGAAATTTACAATTTTACTGAAGCCAATTAACCTACAAACCAGCATGTCTTTGGAATGTGGGTGGAAACCAGAGCAACCCACATGGTCACAGGGAGAAGGTACAGACAGTACCCATAACCCGGGTCCCTGACACTGTAAGGAAGCAACTCAACCGCTGCACCACTGTGCTGCATTACCACTACGCCACTTGGCATTAGTATAGAGAGATGTATATGCCAGGCCAGGTAAAGGAAGCATATTTCTACCCCTGAAAGGTTTCTGTGTACAAAACGGGCTTTTAATAACAAAATAGTAGTTTTTCAGTCAGCATAATTGAGGTGAGCTGCTGTTTTTTTTCCAGCTTATCAATTGACCTTAAGTTTCACAGCAGCTGTGTTGGGATTTGAACTTGGGTTCCTAGATTGTTATCACATGTCTCTCAATTACTTGAGCAGAAAACAAACTTTTGGATGAACTCAGTCAGTCAGGCAGCATCTGTGGAGGGAAATGGGCAGGTGACATTTCGGGTTGGGACCCTTCTTCAGACTGATGCATCACCCAATGACTTGTCTGGTGACTGGACCCATAGCACCACCATCATACCCTGATGCTGGTGTTTAATGAATATACCCTCAGGACATTGCACTGGCGACTGTCCAAGGCCCAAACATTTTTACCTTCCCTCAGTGTAAAGAGATGTACTGATGATTGCACAATGTTTGGTTTCATTCACAACCACAGGGATAATGAAGCAAGCCATACCTCATGTTTATTAACATTCAGGCATTTACTGATGGAATTTAGGTGTAACAGGAGCACTCAGCATCTTCAACAAAAGCCCAACCACTACTCTTGAAATTTGATGGAAATACATCACTGAGAACTCCACCATTAGCAGCCTGGAGATCACCATTGATCACTTAAATGGACCAGTCACATAAACCCTGTGGTTATAAGGTGGGTGTCTTATTCATTCCTCAAGTGCCAAGGCCATTCCTTCACGTAACAAGTGATAATTGTCTGATGAGTGCAACTCCAACAACACTGAAGTCATGACACCATTTAAGATAAGAACTATTTTACTCATCTTCAATATTAGATGTCAGTAATTATTTCTCTGAAATCCCACTGTGTCCACTGTGGCACTATTCTTGCACCACTACTAGAGTGTTCTTTTTAGGTTAAAACTACATTGGGGTAACTTTAATTCTCAACACATTGGGGTCAGTGTTGAATGGAATGTAAACATTTTTTAAGTCACAGTATAAAGGTCATACTGGTGTCATTGAGTTATAAAGTTACACAGCGTGGAAACAGGCTCTTTGGCTCAACTTGCCCATGCTGACCAACATGTCCCACTTACACTAGGAATTTCCCATCTGCACTAGTGTGCCATCTACACTAGTAGTGGAAACATGAAACATGAAATAAAAATGAAATAAATAAACAGGCTGGGCAGTAGATGTGGAGAGAGGATAGAGTTAATGTTTCAGGCCACTTCATTGACCTGATTCTATATTAAAGGAAGCTGCAGTTATCTCACAGATGTGCAGTTACTCACTTCATCTTTTAAAGATCTCCAATAGAACCTTGATAGACTACTGCTCACAGACAAGAGATAAGAAGAGGACTTAGTGATGCTTTCTGCTTCGTTCTCTTGGAATCCATGCACAATAGTTAAACTTACAAGCCACTTGGTCGTAAGATAGACACAATAGCTGGAGTTACTCAGTGGGTCAGACAGCATCTCTGGAGAAAAGGAATAGGTGACCTTTTGGGTTGAGACCCTTCTTCAGACCTCAGAATCTGAAGTTCCTTCCTACGCAAGCCACATGGCCCGACAGGTTTGTGCTGGTATTTATACTCTAATCTGCCAGTTCCTACTTTTCTTCACCCTAACGTTTATTGCATTCCTTTCTTTCCGATGTGCTAACCCAGCTTTCGTTTGAATGTTGCTGTGCGCATTGCCATCTCAACTGATCCTTATGAAGGTGGCTTGTTGCAGAGATGGTAGGGGGAGGTAGGGCTTGTGCCTTATGTGCAGTATCACACTATTTCCAATACTATTGACTACAGAAGCTCAGGAGACAATCACTTAGAAATGAGCAACGTAATGCAGCTATTGCTGCCTGGCAAATTACAGCCTAATTTTTCTATATTTCTGTTTATTCGCATTAAAAATTTCAGTAATTACAGTTGAAGATCCATGGACTTATTCAGTGAAATAAAACACCCAGATGATTTTTTTAAAAAGATGAAACCACTTTCAGATCACATTTCACACTTCTCTAAAATATTCATGATTGTGAAGCATCTAATTTTGAAGCATACAATAAAGAAGAAATGCAATATCTTCACAAGGATATATCTAGCCTTCAGATGAATCAATCCTAGCAATTTGACTTTTTTGTTTCTTCGCAGTTCTGTAACCAAATGAGGCTGTAATGTGCTAGGCAGCTAAGCCTCTTCCTTGTACCATAGATAGAATCAATAGATACAACATAGAAACAGGCCCTTTGGCCCATTGAGTCCATGCTCGTCATCAGCCACACATGTACACTAACGCAACATTAATACGCATTTTATTTTCCTTCCACACTCTCATAAATTCCTCCCAGATGCTAACATTCACCGTTACACTGAGTAATTTACAGTGGCCAATTAATCAACTAACTGGCACTTCAACCGGAAATGATGGAAACCGATCTGTTGGAGGAAACTCATGCAGTCACAGGTAAAACATCCACACAGGCAGGACAGAGTTCATGATGTGCTGGATCTGGAGGGGGTCCAGAGAAGGTTTACAAGAATGATCCCAAGGATGAATAGGTTAACGTATGAGGAGTGTTTGAAAGGTCAGGGCCTGTACACTCGCTGGAGTTTTGAAGGATGAGGGGGAAATCTCATTGAAACCGATGGGATAATGAAAGGCCTTGATGGAGTGGGCATGGAAAGGACATTTCCAATGAGGGCACAGCCTCAAAATAAAAGGATGTACCTTTATAATGGAAATAAGGAGGAATGTCTTTAGTCAGAGGGTGGTGAATCTATAAAATTCCACAGATGCCACAATGCCACGGGCGGCACGGTAGCGCAGCGGTAGAGTTGCTGCTTTACAGCGAATGCAGCGCCGGAGACTCAGGTTCGATCCTGACTACGGGTGCTGCACTGTAAGGAGTTTGTACGTTCTCCCCGTGACCTGCGTGGGTTTTCTCCGAGATCTTCGGTTTCCTCCCACACTCCAAAGACGTACAGGTATGTAGGTTAATTGGCTGGGTAAATGTAAAAATTGTCCCTAGTGGGTGTAGGATAGTGTTAATGTACGGGGATCACTGGGCGGCACGGACTTGGAGGGCCGAAAAGGCCTGTTTCCGGCTGTAGATATATGATGATGATATATGATATGGCTGTGGAGGCCAAGACACTGGATATTTTTGAAGCGCAGATTGATAGGCTCTTGATTAGGAAAGGCGTCAAAGGTTATGGGGAGATGCAGGAGACTGGTGTTGAGAGGGAAAAATAAATTAGCCATGGTTGAATGGTGGAGTAGACTTGATGAGTTGAATGGCTAATTCTGCTCCCGTGTGTTATAGCCAGTAAAAACTTTCACCTGCATGATACAGAATCAAAGTCACCTTAACCGCAGTCACCGAGCAGTTGTATGCAATGGATATTTGTGTTTGCGAGCTTTTGGAGGCAGAGTTTGCAGACTTTGTTGACTTGTTCACTGAAACATTTGAGAGGATACACTAAAAATCTCCAAGACCAATATTTTTTACCAAGCTGTTCCTGCCACACCACACTGGCCTTTGAGGGGTTTAAGGTGAGACACTGGAAAATGTCCACCTGCTTCCCATATCTCAGGAACCACCTCTCAGTGAAGCGAGGCACTGATGATGAAATTCACTGCAGCCTTCTATGACTTTTTCAATTGGCGATAAGGGTAGGTGAAGATCACGAGCTCAGACCGGGAACAAAACTCATGACCTTCAAGGCAACCATGATCCCTGCAGCCATGATCTTATTTTAAGATCATGAAGTGTAAAAGATGGCATGGAAAGATAGTGACTTTTTGTGTATTGCCTCAATGTAATCTGCTATTCTTACATTAATATTATTGCACTCTTGTACTTAGATATAATTGCATTTATGCATAGTATGAATTTACTGAATTGCAACAAAACAAATTATTTCACTGCACCTAAGTACATGTGACAATAAAGTACCATTACATGCTTCTGAGGCCTGGAGCAAACATCACAAGGCACTGGAGAAATACTCCAAGTTCACTGGATAGAAATGTGAACCAATGTCAGCATCCTCTCTCGGGCCAACATTCGAGATGCTGATGCTTTTGTTACTCTCAGTTGACTTGCTTGGACAAGCCACATGGCTCACAAGCAGGAAACCAGACTCCCGAAACAAACACTATTCCAAACCATATCACAGGAGAAAGTTACCAGGCAAATAGAGGAAAAAGATACAAGATCTGCTCAAAACATTGAAGAAACTCAACATCCTGAATGATGGGACAGTGTTACAGTGGTAAAATTGCTGCCTTACAGCGCCAGGGACCCGGGTACGATCCTGACTGTGAATGATGTGTGTATGGAGTTTGCACGATCTTCCTGTGACCTCGTAGGTTTTCTCCGGATGCTCTGGTTTTCTCCCACACTCCAAAGACATGTAGATTTGTAGGTTAATTGGCTTTGGTAAAAATTGTAAATTGTCCCTAGTGTGTCGGATTGTGCTAGTGTGTGGGGATCGCTGGTTAACACAGACTTGGTGCGCTAAGGGGCCCGTTTCCACGTTGTATCTCTAAACTAAACTAAAGTTAAATAAAGACTCTTGGGAATAACTGCCCCCTGACCACGTGGTGTGTAACAGGAACATTTGGCATGCTGTTGAGAACCTCAAGGTCATGCATTGGGACCACACAAAAGCCCTGCATAAGTGGTGGAAGGCACAGACCACCTCATAAACTATCCGTCTGCCAGCCATCAGCTGTCTTCAGCCCCGTCTGTGGAGGAGTCTGTGGTTTCCACACATTGGCCTCGGAGCCAACAAAAGTGGTGTGGAATCAAATGAGCCTCAATCCCGGAGGGACTGCCTGAGAAGGAGGACGTTAATTAAAAAAATGTAAGTTTCCATAGGTTGATTTCTGCCAGAATACCATATGAAAGATGTTCACTGTGGACACAAAAAGTGAAAGGAGTTCAGAATTTTAATGCAAACTGTTGTTGCTTGAGGAACATTTGAACCAATGTGCTTGCAAGACATGTTGCAGCTGCAACCAGGACAATTGCAGAGCAGCAGCCAAAAAGTTGAACATTAATTGTGAGCCAAGTAGGCCAAAGCTAAAACTTCCCAATCTGCCTGTGTGTGTGCTTCATACTGTAAAAAGAGCACTGGCTCATGCTGTGCATTGGTAGTATCAAATGCAGCACAGATGAAGAGAAAAAATAGTATTCCTTACATTTACAAAGCTCCATTTTTGCCCACAGCCCATGATGTGGTTTTTAAAATGCATCTCACTATTTGAACACACTTTCAATTAAGGATGAAAAAAAGTGCTAATTAACAGCGAATGTAATACTGAGCCTGATAGTGTCATTGGAACCAGAAGGAAATATCGCCATGGTATTACAGACTGTTAGGAAGTGTAATTTGGAAAACTGTGACAGAATCGCACAAAGTCAAAGGGAAAAAACATTTTTGCTCCATATTTTTCAGCATATAATTAGTAGAGTGAAAGGTGGAGAACCAGTGGATGTGGTGTTTAGAGTCATAGCGAGGAAACAGGCCCTTCGGCCCACCGAGTCCATGCCGACCATCGATCACCCGTTCACACTAGTTCTAAATTATCCCAATTTCTCATGCACTCCCTACACACCTGGGGCAATTTACTGTGGCCCATTAACCTACAAAACCCACACGTCTTAGGGATGTGGGAAGAAACCTGAGAACTCAGAGGAAACCCATGTAGTCACAGGGAGAATGTGCAAACTCGACACAGGCAGCACCTGAGGTCAGGGTCGAACCAGGGTCTCTGGCGCTGTGTAGCAGAGGCTCTACCAACTGTGCCAATATGCTGCCCTATTGGGACTTTAGGAAAGCTCTCAATAATAAGAGATTACTGTACAAAATTAAAGCACATGGGATGGGACCAATTTTCTGTTCTGGATATTGAATAGGCACAGACAGTCTGATCAATAGTCAGGATCGAATAGTGAAAGACCTGGATAGTATAGATGTAAAGAGGATGTTTCCACAAGTACAAGAGTCTAGGCCCAGAGGGCACAGCCTCAGAATAAAAGGATGTACCTTTCGGAAAGAGATGAGGAGGAATCTCTTTGGTCAGAGGGTGGTGAATCTGTGGAATTCATTGCCACAGACAGCTGTGGAGGCCGTCTTTGGGTATTTTTAAAGTAGAGATTGACAGGTTCTTAGTTATTAAGGGTGTCAAACGTTTATGCGGGGAGCAGGAGAATGAGGTTGAGAGGGAAAGATAGAACAGCCATGATTGAATGCTGATGAACGATGGGCCGAATGCCCTAATTCTGCTCCCATACTTATGAACTATGATACAAAGCTGAGTGGCAGCTCTGTGGAGAATGCCGAGAGGCTCCAGTATGACTTTTCAGTGTCGGTGAATGGGCTTGACAGACACAGGATAAGGTGAATAAAGATGAGGTATAAACTTGGTTGGCAAGAACGGAAGGGCAGATTCTCCTAACACTACTAAGGAGAGACAATCATGAAGAATATCGGCTATCATGCTGTCCTGGATCGTCACCAGTCTAATAGGAACAGGGATGTCAACGATAATAATTAGCTGTGGTTCCCCGAATTACAACAATATCATATTAATTATAAACCTATCAACTTTCCATATTCCTCTCTCCCCAAGGAGAAAAACCTGTAATTTATGCATTTCTCCAATTCGTTTTAACAATACTGATATTCCCAAAAGCATTACACCAATATATTTTTCTATTACCTACAATTACAATGTTAAAGAAATCTGCAACGTTTTTCTTTTATGTGGATTAGATGTTAGTGCAGTCATTTGTTGCTATGTAGCAGTACGCTAATGCTTCAACCAGCAGCTTAACCCATATATTCATAATGAAGCTGACGCGGCATTAAATGGACTTTGGCACCCTGGATATTAAATATCTGTGTATAATAATTTGGTCCTTGGGTGTGATCCAGATTCAGGGACAGTTTCTTCCCCACTGTTATCAGGCAACTGAACCACCCTATCACCAACAAGAGGAGTCCTGAGCTACTATCTACCTCATTGAAGACCTTTGGACTATCTTTAATGGGACTTCACAGGACTTTGTCTGGCACTAAACGTTATTCCCTTTATCATGTATCTACACACTGTAAATGGCTCGATTGTAATCATGTATTTTCTTTCTACTGACTGGTTAGCATGCAACAAAAGCTTTTCACTGTACCTCGGTACACTTGACAATAAACTAAACTAAACTAAAAATCTATTTCCAGTGACTTCCATTATTAATCGATAGTTTAATTTAAACTCACTCATAAATGAATAAACAAATGAACATTCAGAGCTAAACCCTGCTCTATCACTGTAGCTCATATAAACATAGGGCAAAACCTTTAGTTTTACAGTGAATATTTTGCAATTCAGGTCACCGCATTACAGAAAGGATATGGGGGCATAGGACAGGGTGCAGATGAGTTTTTTTCCAGAATGCTGCCTGGATTAGAGGGTTTCAGCTACAAGGAGATGTTGGATAGACTTGGATTGCTTTCTCTGGATCTTCGGAGGTTGAGGGCAGACTTGATGGCAGTGGGCGGCACGGTAGCGCAGCGGTAGAGTTGCTGCTTTACAGCGAATGCAGCGCCGGAGACTCAGGTTCGATCCTGACTACGGGTGCTGCACTGTAAGGAGTTTGTACGTTCTCCCCGTGACCTGCGTGGGTTTTCTCTGAGATCTTCGGTTTCCTCCCACACTCCAAAGGCGTACAGGTATGTAGGTTAATTGGCTGGGTAAATGTAAAAATTGTCCCTAGTGTGTGTAGGATAGTGTTAATGTACGGGGATCGCTGGGCAGCACGGACTTGGTGGGCCGAAAAGGCCTGTTTCCGGCTGTATGTGTATGGTATGGTATGGTATATCAAATTATGAGAGGCACAGTATAGGGTCAGAAACTTTATTTCCCCAGGGTGGAAATGTCCAACACTAGAGGGCACAGCTATAAAGTGAGGGGAGGAAAGTTTAATGGAGATGTACGGGGCATGTTTTTAGTTACACATAGTGGGGGGGGGGGGGGGGGGGCAGGAACGCAATGCTAGGTGTGGTGGTTGAGGCAGATACAATAGTGGCATTTAGGAGGCTTTTAGATAGGCAGATGCAGACAGATAGAGGCAGAAACAGGTAGAGGCAGATGAGATCAGTTTAGCTAGGTAGACACAAAATGCTGGAGTAACTCAGCGGGTCAGGCAGCATCTCAGGAGAGAAGGAATGGGTGATGTTTCGGGTCGAGACCCTTCTTCAGACTGATGTCAGGAGAGGGGGCGGGACAAAGATAGGATGTAGTAGGAGACAGGAAGACAGTGGGAGAACTGGGAAGGGGAGGGGAAAGAGAGGGACAGAGGAACTATCTGAAGTTAGAGAAGTCAATGGGGTGTAACATTTCGCTGGGGTGTAAACTGCCCAAGCGAAATACGAGATGCTGTTCCTCCGATTTGCGTTGGGCCTCACTATGACAATGGAGGAGGCCCATGACAGAAAGATCAGACTAGGAGTGGGAGGGGGAGGGGGGAGTGGGAGGGGGAGGGGGAATTGGTTGAGCCGCCGGGAGATCAGGTTGGTTAAGGCAGACTGATGGCTCAGCCAGTGAGGCCCAGCGCAAATTGGAGAAACAGCATCTCATATTTCTCTTGGGCAGTTTACACCCCAGCGGTATGAACATTGACTTCTCTAACTTCATATAGTTCCTCTGTACCACTCTTTCCCCTCCCCGTTCCCAGTTCTCCCACTGTCTTCCTGTCTCCACCTATATCCTTTTTGTCCCGCCCCACCTGACATCAGTCTGAAGAATGGTCTCGACCCGAAAAGTCACCCATTCCCTCTCTCCTAGATGCTGCCTGACCTGCTGAGTTACTCCAGCATTTTGTGATACCTTCGCTGAGTTACTCCAGCATTTTGTGTCTACCTTCGATTTGAACCAGCATCTGCAGTTATTTTCCTACCTAGCCTGACATCATGTTCGGTACACACATTATGGGCTGAAGGGCCAGTTCCTGTGCAGTACCGTAAAACCCTTTTACGGACCTCTTTAAAATAGATTTTGGTTATATTGGACGGACCGACTGACCTTTACTGCCATGCCAGGCTGCTGACGACAACCCTGGACCCTCCCCAACTGCTTCCAGGCTGGGCCTAACAACATTCACCGCCTTGGCCACTTCGAAACCGTGCCTGCTGCCGTCACCGCCGACCCTTACCTGTACTCCGACCCCCCATGGGCCATGAAAAAATGACTACGCTGATCCTCACCTCAACTCACCTGGTGCCAGGCCCAGTTCCTGACCGAGAATCTGAAGAAGGGACTCGACCCGAAACGTCATCTATCCATGTTCTGCAGAGATGCTGCCTGACCCGGTGACTCCAGCATTTTGTGTCTTTTTGTGTATTCACCAGCAATCCCTTAAATAGACACAAAAAGCTGAGGTAACTCAGCGTGTCCGACAGCATCTCTGGATGAAAGGAATATGTGATGTTTCGGATCGAGACCCTTCTTCAGACTGAGAGTCAGCGGTAAAAAAATCCCTTCCTTGATTATAACAGAAAATCGGCAATAACGGCCACCATCCCCCCCCCCCCCACCCCCCCTCCTGCAATGGTCCATTAAAACAAGGGTTTGCTGTATTGTTCTACGTTCTATAAAATCCCTGGCCACTGAATTCATTGCACACTGTCCTGCTTCCTTTATCATCCGGAGCCTAATGCAACCAGAAGACAAAGGGAATCCGTGACTCAAAGCTTCCAGGATGTTTTGCTGTCTTTACGGAGTGTGCTTGAGCAAACAGAAAGGGCATATGCTTTCCACTACCTAAATGATGCCACTCACTAGCAGTATTCTGGACCTGGTGCTCTGACCATCTTTTGATTCTTTTCCAGCAGTTGCAACATTTCAATGAAAGATTACAGTCCACATAATATAACCTGTTAAAATTATTATTCATAACATTTTTACCTCCATTCAACTATTCCAATGTACTAATGTAGAACGTAGAGTCTGATGAAGGGTCCCGACCTGAAACATCACCTTCCACGCTGCCTGACCCGCTGAGTTACTCCACCACTTTGTGTCTTTTTATTTCAATGTGCTGGTGGCCTAAATCTATCTTCTTATCCACAGCAAAGCTGAGGTCATGTGAAATTTCGTGAAAGGTTCCAGGATTCTTTGTAGAATTGTCATCAAGAAAAATATTGAGATGCCCATTAGAACATAGAATTAAAGTGGAGTATCTTGAAGCAGCAATAGAATGTACAGAGGTTTATGGAAGGAATTCCACGACTTGAGGTGTCAACAACAGAAGCTTTAGCCAGCAATGGTGCAACGATTAAAAGCAGAGTTGTAATGTAGGTCACAATAGAAGGATTCAGGATCTAGCAGATCTGGAGGAGATCACAGATGTATTCTGTTTCTTCCTTCCTTTCTTTGTCCCGCCCCCTCCCCTGACATCAGTCTGAAGAAGGGTCTCGACCCGAAACGTCACCCATTCCTTCTCTCCTGAGATGCTGCCTGACCCGCTGAGTTACTCCAGCTTTTTGTGATACCTTCGATTTGTACCAGCATCTGCAGTTATTTTCCTACACAGATATAGAGAGACGAGTTCATGGAGGGACTTGAAAAACATTTTAAAATCAAGGAGCTTTCTGAGTTTCTGATAGTTTCTGACCCTATCTGTGCATCTCTTAAGCTAAGTAGGTCAAAATGCAAAAGAGACAGATATGTCTTTGTTTGTGAAAGTTTGGCCAGATGGGAGGGGGCAGGATAAATCAATTCCAAGGCCTGGGGTGTTCGGTAGGAGATGAACCAATGCCAGGGCAGAGTCAGCTACAAGTTTGTAGTAGTGGTGATGGTCACTGTGGTCCAGTGTCCATCTTGGTTGCAAATACACAAACACCTGTGCAGTCTGAAGCTGAACATCAACAGAGGCAATAAACAAGAGATCTTGTGAGATTTTTATTGTCATAAGAATCAAATAATAGGGAAATTCACTGCTTTATATCAGCTATAAATGTACAACGTGAGAGTTATTGTCACAATTTCTGCAAGGCTGTTTCACATTTGGTTGGATGGGTAGTAATCTGGGTTGGTGGTCGGGCCCAGAGTTATTGCTAAATTGGCTGGGGACAGGCCAACCTCAGAGCACACTCAATTGAGCCTCCGGCTTATGTCACTTGAGTATGTTTAATAAGGATATGTCATTTGTTGTGGCTCCAGTGCATTTTACACTTTAGACTTTAGAGATACAATGCCGGCCCACCAAGTCCACGCCGATCAATGATTATCCAGTGCACATTAGCACTATCCTACACCCTACAGACAATTTACAATTTACAGAAGCCAACTAACCTACAAATCTGCACGTGTTTGGAGTGTGGGAGGAAACCGAAACACCCGAAGAAAATCCACGTGGTCACAGGGAGAACGTACAAACTCCGTACAGACAGCACCCGTAGATAGGATCAAACCCAAGTCTTTGGCGCTGCAAGGCAGCAACTCTATCGCTGCGCCACTATGCCATCCCTTTTTCTCATTTCAGAAAGCAAATTTCAGTTTGATTCACATATTCTATTTGAAGAAGGATCCCAATCCAAAACATTGTCTGTCCATTCCCTCCGCAGATGCTGCCTGACCAGCTGATTTCATTCAACACTTTGTTTTAGTTTTAGAGATACTACATGGAAACAGATAATTCGGCCCACCGAGTTTACACTCACCAATGATCAATACTAGCTCTATCCTACACAGAGGAGGGGGGAAACAATTTATAGAAGCAAATTAATCTACAAACCGGGACGTCTTTGGAATGTGGGAGGAAACCGGAGCACCCATAGAAAGCCCATGAAACTACAGGGAGAATGTACAAACTCCATACAGACAGCACCCGTAGTTAGGATCGAACCCGGTTTTCTGGCATTGTAGGGGCAACTACTCTACAGCTGCATCATTGTGCCGCCTGTGTTTTCCTCAAGATCCCAGCATTTGTAGTTTTTTGTGTCTCCATTTTACTACTCCACTATGAACTTACCTCAATGTATGCCTACCTTGTAGGACTCCTCCTCTTTCTGACACATCGATTTGAAGAATGGACTTCACCTGTCCGTTCCCTTCACAGGTGCTGCCTAGCCCACTGCGTTCCACCAGCACATGGTTTGCCCAAGATTTCAGCATCTGCAGGTTCTTGTATCTACACTACAGTGGTGCTGGCACAAATGCAAGAGATTGCAGGGAGAGTAAAAACAAGGAACTGGTGATGCTGGTTTACACAAAAGAACACAAAGTGCTGGAGTCACTCTGCAGATCAAGCAGTGTGACTAGAAAACATGGATGGGTGACGTTTCGGGTCAGGATCTTTCTTCAGATTCTTTCTGAAAAAGGGTCTGAAGAAGGGTGCCGACCTGAAACGTCAGCCATCCATGTACTCCCGAGATGCTGCTTGACCCATTGCAGCACTTTGTGTCCAGGAGGCAGGGAGACGTGAGGGGTAAGTGGCGGTGGGAGGGTTCTATTTGTAGCCAACTGAACAACTGTAGCAGGAAGAGCAGTATCATTCCTGCTGGTTCCAATTAAAAAACCTTGTCTTTCTGGACCATGCCCACTCTGAGGAAAGCTGAGCAGATCCTGCATTCACCCCGCCTTTTCTCGTAGGCAATTACACAATTCGAAGACCACAGGTTTTTTTCCTGATTTTCCGAAAGTGATGCAAGAAACTAACTGAGAAAGCAAATTAAGGGGTAATGCATCACTGAGCAAGTGGTGTGATAACTTTCTTTACTTTATTAGAAACTCAAAATATTTAAATGTTCTGCTATTTTTACAAATTAAAGCTCTCAATTGGATTCATCCACATTTCCAGTTAAAACCTGTGATATTAAATTGCTCTAATTTTAATTGAACTACCACTGGACTGGGGAACACTGATGGCAAATATATCTTCCAAAGCTTTGTGGCTGGAATTTTCAGTTTGCGAGGACGAACATGAGCAATTTTCAGTTCTGTTTCAATTTAAGTAATAAATGACAGGTTTGCCTGATTAGTCCCTCAGGGAAATAGGGCTGAGCAATGCTGATTTCTAAGGATGGACAGGATCCAGTAAGACAAGAGTTTTTTAATTGGAAGCAGTACGAATCAAACAGCTGTCCTGTGGACTACAATTAGCCCCACCCAGCTCTCTCTCTGTCCTCTCTCACATTTACCCAAGCACCACAGTAATGCATCAACCAAACTGAAATTTGTGTTCTGAAATGAATGAACTGTATGTCTGGAGCTGTACTACAACGAGAGTCCGTTGCCAAATGTGCTGAAGTTATAGAAGACACAAGAGATTGCAGATGCTGTAATATGGAGCAAAAACAAACAAACTGCTGGATGAATTCAGAGGGTTTGGCAGCATCTGTGGAGGCAGAGGGACAGTCCACATTTTGGGTTGAGACCCGACATCAGGTTTGGGATTACACTCGCCTGAGGCCCTGTGAGTGTGGTCACATGCTGGCCTGCCTGCTATGTCTACAGCACCACATCTGGACTCAAATATAGACTCGCCTCCGATCAATCTGAACCAGGCCTGAAAAACTGTGATTATAGCCCATGTGTTGCATTTATAGCTGAAGGAACGCACTGAATTTTCTCATTATTTGACTCTTGTGACAGTGTTCAATACAATGATTAAATTAATTATCCAAGTTATTTTGAGCAAAATGGCAAACTAGAGATGACATCTGGAAAAACTCATAGAAACCACAATCATCAGAAACATGAAGACTGAGGGCTTCACTTTATACTGTAGTTCTCCAAAACGCAGCTGGCAAGCAATAAGACATTTCAGATACTAGATGTTGCTATAGGAAACCAAAAACTAGCCCACACAAAACACTTACTTTTGTAACGCATGCTGAACATTATTTGATCGGTCCCCTTCCTTTTCTTCCCTTCCCTCTCACTGAACATTGGTTTCTGTAAATTCAAATGTTAGTTCTGTCCTCCATTATGACCCAGTGGCATTTGAAGGAGTGGAATTTTACAGCTCCAGCTACCCAGGTTCAAATCTTATATTCATAAGTCATGGGAGCAGAATTAGGCCATTCAGCCCATCGAATCTACTCCCACATTCAAACACAGCTGATCTATCTTTCCCTCCCGACCCCATTCTCCTGCCTTCTCCCCATAACCACGACACCTATGGTAGAGATATGACTCATTGCCTTTTTGTGCCTCATTCTGTCCCGCTACCATGTTGAAACCATTTTTCCCCCATTAATTATCAATACCAGCTCCTTTTATCTCATTTAAAATCATCACTCTCCAACCCAACAAGCTTCCATGAGAAACTTCCTATCAAGATAGTATTTTTTTGCTTTTCTCTCTCAGTCTTGGCACTTGGTGAGATCACATTCATGATACTTTCAAGTGGCATTGCAATTTATCATCTACTCTCTCCTCTGATTTTGTGACCTCCTTTCCTGCCCCAATGTTTCGCTCTTTCTCTCTCCACTAACTGCATCACCTTGCCATCCATCTCACAGAGCTTTGCGACTTGCATCACCCTGTTTGTGGAAAAAGCCATCTCCAATCACTTTCTAATATTGGCCTCTATTTTACTTTAGATACAGCGTGGAAACAGGCCCTTCGACTCACTGAGTCCACACCCACCAGTGATCACCCGTATACTAGTACTATCCTACACACTAGGGACAATTTACAATTTACAGAAGCCAATTAACTTACAAACCTGTACATCTTTGAAGTGTGGAAGGAAACCAGAGCAGCCGGAGAAAACCCACGCGGTCACAGGGAGAATGTACAAACTCTGTACAGACAGCACCCGTAGTCAGGATTGAAGCCGGGTCACCATGAGGCAGCAACTCTACCGCTGCGCCACTGTGCCAAATTGTCTCCTTTTGCCCGACCCTCATTTTGGATGATATTGACATTTGTTTCCATTGGTGTTGAGTTTAATAGTCAGAAAGTCACATTGCAGCTTTATAAAACTTTTTTGAGGCTGCATTTGGAGTAATGTGTGCAGTTCTGGTTGCCCCAGTATGGGAAGGATGTGGAAGCTTTGGAGAGGATGCAGAAGTTCACCAGAATGATGCCTGGATTAGAAGGTATCAGATGTGGAAAAGTGGATTGTTTCCCCTGGACTGTCAGAGGCTGAGACCTAATAAAAGTATATAAAATTATGAGAGGTGTAGATAGGGTAGACAGTCAGAACTTTTCTCCTAGTGTGGAAATGTCAATGAATAGGGGGCATAACTTTAAGATGATAGGGGCAAAGTTTAAAAGAGATGTGCAGGGCAAGTTTTTTTAATGCAGAGTGATGGGTGTTTGGTCTGCTCCGCCAGGGGTAGCGGTGAAGACAGAAACAATAATGAGATTTAAAAGGCTTTTGGATCGGTACATGGATATGCAGGGAATAGAAGGAAATGGATCACATGCAGGCAGATGACATTAGTTTAACTGGCATCATGTTTGGCACGGGTATTTGGAGATGAAGTGCTTTTATATGTTGTACTGTTCTAATACAAATGCAAACTGTTCTTTGCTACATAAAGAACTATTAACACTTAGACTTGATGGGACAGACAAATTAGTGAAGATGAAATAGGCTAAAGTAATTTGTAAAGGAATTGGGTACAGTGTGATCATGACAGGACAAGTGAGTAAACTGGACCAAATGTCATTCTACAGTTTGTGATCCAGTGAATATTGATTCAGTCGTTCGACATACTTTAAAATTCACGACCCAACTTTGCATTTTCCCCTTAAGGAAGAAAAAACAAACTGCTGGAAGTGGGGCAAGCAGCATCTGTGGAGGAGGATATTTAGGGTCAAGATACTTCATCACTCCGAGTAGAGAGGGAAGATAAGGGAGAGAAGGGTTAAGACAGGGGTTGGTGGGTAGCAGTTAGATCATGGAGGGGTGAAGGAGGATGGGCAGAAGAAGCCAGGTGGGGAGATGTGTGCAGTCATGAGGAGAGACTCAGAGGCCGGAGAGTGATAGGTGGAAGTAGACAAAGGGAAAAAAAGGCCGTTGGAATCAGATGGGGAGAGGAAGGGTCGGTGAAGTTCGAGACAGAGGCTGGTGGTGATAAGCAGGGACACAAAAGCTACAAATGTTAGAATCTGACAAAAAAAGGTGATAGTGGGAACCATTAAAGGAAAGATGAAAGACAGATGGACCAGAGGGTGGAGGGGTTCCGGTGGGTGAAGTGTGTCGTTGGATGGTGACAAAAATGGGTGCTGGGTCGACTGGAGGTAACGGTGTGGGAAAGGGAACAAAAATGGGTGAAGAGAAGGAAGATCGTTAGGAGAGAGTGGAATGAGGGAGGTAAAGGTTAATTGAAAATGGAAAAGTAAATATTCATATCATTGGGTTGTAGACTACCCAGACAGAATGTGAGGTGCTGTGCCTCTATTTTGAGCTTCACCCTTGCAATGGAGAAGGCCAAGAACCTCAGACCAGTGTGGGTAGGGGAAGTAGAGTGAAATGGCATGGAACCACAAGCTGGAACTGACAACAGTACAGCAAAGAAACAGACCCTTCGGCCCATATGTTTCTGCTGAACATGATGCCACGTTAAACTGATCACATCTGCCTGTGCATGATCCATATTCCTCTACTCCCTGCACTTTCATGTGCCCATCTAAAAGCCTCATAAATGCCCTTATCGTATCTGCCTCCACCACCACCCCTGGCAATGCGTTTCAGGCACCCACTACTCACTCTGGAAGAGACTTGTCCAGCACATCTCCTTTAAACCTTCTCCCTCTTTCCCCTTATCCAGTTTCCAACCTGGGCAAAAAAGGTTCTGACTGTCTCCCTTATCCATGCCTCTCATCATTTTATATACTTCAATCAAGTTTCTCCTCAACCTCCGTCATTCAATAGGAAACAATCCAACCTTCCCTGAAGCTGAAGCCCTTTAATCCAGGCAGCACTCTGGTAAGCATCTTCTGCATCCTCTCCAAACCTCCACATCTTTCCTGTCATGAGGCGACCAGGACTGCAAATAGTAATAGTCACTACGGACAGAGAGAAGGCGCTCTGCATACTGAAAGCCTGATCTGTGAGCACATCAGGAGCACTGAATGCAGTAGACAAGATTGGAGGAGGTGCACATGAATGCTTACTTCCCTCGAAGTCCTCTTTAGGTCTCTGATGGAGGTGAGGGTGGAGGTGTAGGAATAAGTGTGATAACCCATTGGCATTAACATTGTATTTTTAACTTCAGGTTGCTCTTACTCCCTATGTTCCCCCCACAGATGCTGCCTGACCCACTGAGTTCATCCAGCAGTTTGTTTTCTGCTGCAGTTTCCAGCATCTGCAGTCTCTTGTGTCTCCATTTTACAAGTCGTGCATTCTCTTTCTACCACAAAATAACGCCCTCTGAAGAAAGAACAACAGTGTTCACTAGCAATCTTGAACATACTACACACACCAAGTTAATTCCAGTTTGCAGCTGCTCAAACGGGTGAAGACACAGAAACACACCCAAAACTTCACTGGATCATTTGTCACGTAGAACTCCAAAATCATTTGTCCAGGATCTAACTTTTTTTGTTTAGCAACTGACCAAAAATGTATGGAGCAAACTTGAAGGAGATTCAGAAACAATGAACTGCAGATGCTGGTTTGCACAAAGGGCAGAAAGTGCTGGAGTAACTCAGCGGGTCAGGCAGCATCTGTAGTTTAATTTAGTTTAGAGATACAGCACAGCAACAGGCCCCAGCGATCCCCGTACACTAGCACTATCCTACACACACTTAGGACATTTTACAATTATACCAAGCCAATTAGTCTTTGGAGTGCGGGAGAAAACCAGAGAAAACCCACACAGGTCATGGGGAGAACGTACAAACTCCGTACAGATAAGCACCCGTGGTCAGGATTGAACCTAGGTCTATGGTACTGTAAGGCACAGCTCTACCGCTGCAAAACCGTGCCACCCTGCGCTCTCATAAAACATGGATAGGTGGCGTTTTGGGTCGGTCCTTTCATCAGATTGATAGAAATTTCATACTGATTCAGTCTGAAGACGTGTCCTGACCCGAAACACCACCTGTTCATGTTCTCCAGAGTGCAGCCTGACCTGCTGAGTTACTCCAGTACTTTGTGTCCTTTTCAAGGAGATACAAGCAGGTTATGGAATGGGTACATGGGTGGCAGCTGAGAAGAAGTGTTACATTTCGGTCGGATGAATGAAAAGAGGTAATATAAACCAGATGGCACAATTCTAATGCAGGTGTGAGGTCAAAGAGTATATGGGCATAATCTTTGAAAGTGGCAGGGCCGCTTGAAAAACGGGTTAAAAAGTATATGGGCCTTATAAATAGAGGCATGGAGTACAAGAGCACAAAGGTCATGATGAACCTTTATGAAACTAGTTCAGCCACAGTTAGTGCCTCAGGTTCTGAGCATCATACTGTCGGAAAGATGTGAAGGATTTGAAGGAAGTTCAGAAGAGATTTAGCAAAATGGTTCCTGGATGAAAAATTTCAGCCATTTCAGATATGTGAACTCTACTTCTCTTTCCACAGTTGTAGCCCGACCTGCTGAGTGCTTCCAGCACTTTTTGTTTTCATTTCCAATGCCGAGTATCTGCAGTTTTTTTGAATTTCAATTATTTTTGTGAATTAACTGGAGAAGCTCCTGTAATTCTCCATGGAACAGAGAAGATTGCAAGGAGATTTGATGGAGATAATTGGAATCATAAAGAGGTATAAACTTCTCCCATTGGTGATGAGTCTCCTAACGTGGCCAATCTGTACTTCTTTTGAAACTTTGCAATGGGAAACTACCACAGCTTTGGTTCTTGTGAACAAATATTGTTTCTACTGTTGAAATTGCAGACCACCACCTTAGAGAAACAGTTGTCAATCCTTTCTGGGCAATTGCTAGCAGGTAAGGAATATATTCAGAAACAATGAACTGCAGATGCTGGTTTACACAAAAGGACACAAAATGCTGGAGTAACTCAGCGGGTCAGGCAGCATCGCTGGAGAACATGGATAGGTGATGTTTTGGGCCGGGACCCTTCTTCAGAGATTGGGGGGGGGGGGGGGGGGGGGGCGGGGGGGATGAAAGGGGGGGAATATATACAGGTATTCAAATTACAGTTGATTTATGAAATTTTGCTGAAGTGCCAGTGGCTCTGAGGTAAATTACTTCAATTTGTAAAGCTATAACTATAACAAACTATAACAAATGGTGCACAGTTCTCGGTGTATTGGAATAGATTGCACTAAACCTTCCATATTGTATTTTGCTCAATCTGTTCAATTTAGGAACTTCACTTAATATATTTATTAAGTATCACTGCAAATTCCTCAAAATCCATTGGATTAACAAACCAACAATAGAGCACTAATCACAAATGAACATTTCATATGATCATAAGATCATTAGTGATAGGAGCAGAATTAGGCCATTCGGCCCATCGTCTACTCCGCCATTCAATCATGGCTGATCTGTTTCTTCCTCCTAACCCCATTCTCCTGTCTTCTCCCCACAACCTCCTTATTGAACGTCTCCGGTACGCGGTTGGCATTGATGGCACTGCCCTGAGCTGGTTCGCTTCGTACCTCAAAGATAGGAGTTTCGCCATCAACATAGGCAGTTATTCCTCTGCTCCAGCTAGCCTCTCCTGCGGAGTTCCACAAGGCTCCATCCTAGGCCCCATTCTCTTCTCTCTATACATGCTCCCCCTTGGCCAAATCATTCAAAGGCACGGCATTTCTTTCCACTGCTATGCCGATGACACTCAGCTTTACCTCCCCCTGAAACCCAACAACCAGTCAAATTTAAACAGCCTCTCACACTGCCTTGAGGACATAAAATGTTGGATGGCACAGAACTTCCTCCAATTAAATGAGAGCAAGTCTGAGGTCATCCTATTCGGCCCCCCCGACTCCATCAAATTGATAACAGGCAGTCTTGGAAGCCTATCCTGCCTAGTCAAACCGCATGTCAAAAATCTCGGCATGATATTTGACTCTGCATTAAAATTTGATAAGCAAGTCAACGCTGTGGTAAAAGCCAGCTTCTTCCAACTTCGAACCATAGCTAAAATCAAACCTTTCCTCAAATTCGACGACACAGAAAAAATCATTCACGCTTTCATTTCCTCCCGCCTAGACTACTGCAACTCTCTATACACTGGGATCAGCCAATCTTCCCTGTCCCGCCTGCAACTGGTCCAAAACGCCGCAGCGAGACTCCTGACGGGTACCCGTAAAAGGGACCACATCACCCCGATTCTGGCCTCTCTCCACTGGCTCCCTGTACGGTACAGAATCAACTTCAAGCTCCTCCTATTCACGTATAAAGCCCTAAATGGACACTCCCCCCCCTACATCAAAAATCTTCTAACCCCCCTCTCTAACTCCAGGTCCCTCAGATCGGCCGACTTGGGGCTATTCACTATCCCGCGGTCTAGGCTTAAACTCAGGGGTGACCGCGCTTTTGCGGTTGCAGCTCCTAGACTGTGGAACAGCATCCCTCTCCCGATCAGAACTGCCCCCTCCATCGACTCCTTTAAGTCCAGGCTCAAAACATATTTCTACTCGCTAGCGTTTGAGGCTCATTGAGGAGGCGCTGTGAACTGTTTGCGTGCTACTGTATGTTTTCATTTTTTTTCTATTGGAACCTAATCAAATGTACAGCACTTTGGTCAACGTGGGTTGTTTTTAAATGTGCTATACAAATAAAATTGACTTGACTTGACTTGACTTGACATCCGTACTAATCAAGTATCTATCTATCTCTGCCTTGAATTTATCCACTGACTTGGCCTCCACAGCCTTCTGTGGAAAAGAATTCACTACCCTTGATTCAGCATTGAATTCATATCATATCATATCATATCATATATATACAGCCGGAAACAGGCCTTTTCGGCCCTCCAAGTCCGTGCCGCCCAGTGATCCCCGTACATTAACACTATCCTACACCCACTAGGGACAATTTTTACATTTACCCAGCCAATTAACCTACAAACCTGTACGTCTTTGGAGTGTGGGAGGAAACCGAAGATCTCGGAGAAAACCCACGCAGGTCACGGGGAGAACGTACAAACTCCTTACAGTGCAGCACCCGTAGTCAGGATCGAACCTGAGTCTCCGGCGCTGCATTCGCTGTAAAGCACCAACTCTACCGCTGCGCTACCGTGCCGCCACTTGCTAACTTGCTACTTGCTAACAACAAGCATGCAGGACTGGGAATGGAACACTTAGACCTTTGAGCCTACCCTGCCATTCAATATGAATGTGGCTGGATGCATAGTCCACATCTCTTCTGCGGTGCCGGTTCCTCACAGCCCCCAATTCCTTGATGATTCAAACATTTATCTACTTCCTCTTTAAATACCTGCAATGATCTAACCTCCCCAACTCTTTGGGTTAAGAATTCCAGAGATTCACCGACCTCTGCAAGGTTCCTTTGCATCCTTGCCCCCTAATCTAATAACCACATTCCTTGTTCGAGATTCTTCCACAGTGAAAACTTTGTGACATTTATGCTGTCGTGCTATTCTTATATGTTTTCAATAAGGTTATCCCTAATTCTTCTAAATTCCAAAGTAGAGAAATATATATATTTTTAGTTGATTGTGTCAGCACAACCTTCCCATCAGAGAATCAGCCCAATGAATCTCTTTCAGGCTGTCTCCAATAAGGAAACTGATGTAGAAAGTTCTGAAAATTCTAAGATGAGTAGTTTGTAATGTGTTTAACCCCAGAGCTTATGTACTGGGAAAGCATAATGGGAAAAGATGCAACAGAGTGAAGGGAACTTAAGGATGTTATGGAGAGGCGCTAAATAGATTTATAAGGTGTAAATTCCACATGTAACAGGAAATAGAGATGTCCTTTATTGTACCTAATTGTCAGGTAAATGGAAGAAATATTTTCTAACAATAATAGGAAACAGGAGATTAAACATTGATTAAAGGTGAATTATTTCAAAGGTGTAAAACCTACATGTCACCACATGCGTCACGGAAATATAAAAATGCAGTGGGTGCTGCAAATCTTTCAATCACTTTGGGTTCTCTCAAAGTGTTTCCTGTGTGTACTGTTAAGGCCTTGAATAAACCAACTTATTTGAGAAACTCACTATTGCTCTTTGAGATGTTCTTTGTGTCTGTTCCTATCTGAGCTGTAATTAAGAGGGCAACTGGGCCTCACGTGAAAGACAGATTCGGGGTACAGGTTGACACAAAATTCCCTTCAAGGAATTGAAGACCAAAACTGTGCACAGTATCTCAGGTGTATTTTAGTCAATAGCCTTTATAATTGAGACAATAGTTCCCCATTTCTAAACTCCAACCCTTTTGCGATTAATACCATTTGGCTTCCGAACCACTCGATACACCTGCCTTCATGCACACTAATAGTTAGATCCCTCTCTACTTTATTCATCTGCAGTCAGCCTTCAATTAGATGATAGTCTGCCTTTGGATTCCTCGTACCAAAGTGCAAAACCTCACACATTAAAAGCTCCATTTGCCAAGTTTGTACCTGCTCACTCCACCCAAACGTAGTTTCTGATTCCTAATGTCCTTATCACAACATGCCCTCCGACCTATATGTGTGACATCAGCAAATGTAGATTTGCTTCCTCCAGATCATTAATATCAATTGTAAATAATTAAAGGCCCTGTACTGATCATTAATATAAATTGTAAATAATTAAAGGCCAAGCACTGATTCAGCCTGAAAAAGTTTATTCTGACTGTCTTTTATATAATAACCAATCATCAATCTGTGTCAACACACTTCGCTGAATGCCATGTACTTCTGAAACAAGCTGCTTATTTGATACCTTGCCAAATGCCTTCTGAAAATACAGCATATAGGTTCCCCTCCATCAGTTCTGCTAGATTCAAATGCGAAGAACACCAGCAACTTTGTCAAACAGGATGTGCGTTCCATAAAATGGTCAGCTGGTTGCGTTAAACAGGCCACTTTGTTCCCATGCCCAACACAAGATTCATGAAACAGACACTCTGGTTCTGTCATAGGAAGAGGAAAAGATTCAGCAGTGTTTCAAAAACACCCCAATGTTCTTACTGAATGGAATCCCTGGGCCACGTCACTCAAACGGAAGAAAGAACATTGAGGATTCCACGGAGAGCCTCATTATTCATTTATTGACTTTTTTGTTTTTCACATAATATATATGTGCATTGTGCTCACAGGCCTGTTAAGCTGCTGTAAGTAAGAATTGCTTTGTTCTGTTGTCAGTGCATATAACAATTTAGCACTAAAGATAGACACAAAATGCTGGAGTAACTCAGCGGGTCAGGCAGCATCTCTGGATAGAAGGAATGGGTGACGTTTCGGGTTGAGACCCTTCTTCAGTTACTCCAGCATTTTATGTCTATCTTCGGTGTAAATTAGCATCTGCAGTTCCTTCCTGAACAATTTCACACTATTGACTCTTGACTTGACTCTTAAAGCTTGTGCTCCAATGTCAAGAGTGTACACGGCAGAGGATCTAGAATTATGGACGTGGCCCAGACCATCACGCAAACCAACCTCCCTTCCATTGACTCCATCTACACCACGTTGCCTCGGGAAGGTTTCCAGCATTATCAAGGACAAATCTCACCCTGGACACTCCCTCTTCTTCCATGAGGCAAGAGGTACAGAAGTGTGAAAACGCACACCTGCAGATTCAGGGACAGTTTTTTCCCCAGCTGTTATCAGGCAAGTGAACCATCCCATCACTAACGAGAGAGCGATCCTGAGCTACCATCTACCTCACTGGAGACCCTTGGGCAATCTTCAATCGAACATTACTGAACTTTATCTTGCAGTAAACGTTATTCCCTTTATCCTGTATCTGTACACAGTGGACAGTTTGATTGTAATCATGTATTGTCTTTCCACTGACTGGATAGCTCACGACAAAAAAGCATATCACGGTACCTTGGTACCTGTGGCAAAAAACGAAACTAAACTTAACTAAATTAAATTAAACTAAACTAAATGGCAGAGGGAGCACAGCTCATCACCTTATGCTCACTTCCCTGCCTCACCCAAGCACTTCCTGCCCCACTTGTTCCAAACAGTTGGGGCAGGGTCCCAATATTAGGCTTCATCTGCCACCTCAGAACCCACAGAACATTCGTGAAGGCATAAATGAAAAAGCTAGAAGATAAACCTGGTATTAATTTACACCCACACAACATAAAAATCAATATTAGTTTGTATTGGAAAAATACATGTTAGAATTATGTTGCTCCCATGGGAATATCATTCAAATACCCCACAATGCCATCAGATAAGTCACAACTTCTGAATTATATTTTTGATATGAAGGAAGTGTTCACAGGTTATAACAACATAGCTCTACTCTGGAAGTTCCCGCTCACAAGGACACACAAACTGGAATGCACGTGAAGTTAAAGGCTTTATTTTAGCATCGGTGCAATCCTCTCATATTTCATGATGGGAGGAGCTGGAATGTAAGTTAACAAGATCGGGTATCATCACAAATCTTAGTGGAACCAATTTTGTGGCCATCCACAAACACAATACAAAGAGAATATCTAATTCAGAAAGTGTACACAATACTTTGCCAGGAAATTTTCTTCAAACTTCCTGTCATGATACATTGAAACAACCTTGGGGAGAAAATAACATTCCAACACACTAAGCTGCTTTAAGCCTTCCCATCCTCAGACCTTTAGCGTATATGTTTAAAATATATATAAACTCACCCTAATCTACAGGAAATACTTCACAGTTAAATACAGAAAGTACAAAGCTTCAAATTTATAAGATCCTTTCCAAGGGATTTAATTGCCTGAAAGGCTTTTCAGATTAATATTCGGCTGAAGAAAAGTTGTTTGTTTAACATTCATTTTGCAATCTTTTTCCTTCACAACTCTTGAACTCAAGGACTAGACCGCTCCTGACTACAAATCCACAATTTTTCAGATCATTACAAGCCACCAACACGTAAACTTTACATTTTCACCTGAAACTTTCCTTTGAGAAAGCTCGTCTGTTCTTGCATGACCAGAGCTCTCATCATCTCACACAGAAAATAAAGTGAATAACTGACCTCTGCGAGACCGAATAACTGACCTCTGCAACTCCAACAGCAGCAGTAACATTTTGTCAGAATTCTTTTAAGGGAGCAGTGACATGAACAACACTCCCTGCCAGCTCTCATGCTGCCTCGGTACTTCTCATGGCAGATCAGCACTTCATTCCTAATGGCCACGCACAGCAGTTGTTAGAGGGAGCTGCAGTCACCACCGACTGCTCTCTTAGTTATGCTGAACTGAGTAATGGGTAAAGCACATCCCAGCTGAGGGTGGAGCCATGCACAGGCAGCTTTAGAAAGCTGGCATTCGCAAAACAGTGCAAACAGTGACAAATAAACAAACACTTTTCACAGTCACACCTACAGACTGAATCAATCACCACACTTCACTGATCAATCATTTACAACAGGGTTACCTTTCTACCTTTCACCATTCATCACCAAGCACCGCTAATTCTATTTTTTTCAAACATAATAATTTATCGTGAATTAAAATATATAATAAAAGCACAATTCAATATTTGTGCTTAAAGATTTCTTTAAATTTCTTAACTTCTGTAGCTTGACTTAGAAATGTTTCAGTCAGGAACTTATTGTTGTATGATCCTAGAAAATGAATGTGTATTTAAGCACAGAAAACAAAGTGTTGGAGGAACCCAACGGGTCAGGCAGCATCTGTGGAGGGAATGGACAGGTGACGTTCTTCAAGCTGATTGTAATGAGGAAGAGATCTGATAAAGAGAGGTGGGCTGGGACAAAGATAGAGTCAAAATGCTGCAGTAACTCAGCGGGATGGGCAGCATCTTTGGGTCAAGAACCTTCTTCAGACTGAGAGTCAGGGGAGAGGGAGATATAGAGATAAGGAAGTGTAAGGTGTGAAAGCGAAACATCAAAGTGGGTGAGATCAAGGAAAACGTAGAATAGATCATTGTTAGCTAGGAGAAGGTGACAACAATGCATACAGAGATAACAAAGCCCAGCAAGTGATAGGTGGATACATGTGGTGGGGGATGACTGAAAGGTGGGCAAAGTAAGTGACAAAGGCTAGAGTGAAAAAGAGATAAAAGGGTGTCCGGTAAGCAAAGGAGGAGGGAAATGTAAAGCTGGTGGGACGGTTCAGGGTGAAAGGAGATGGGGGAGGTGGATGGAGGGGGATAAAAGGGAAGTGTTTTTATCCATGGTAGATGTTTTTTTTAGATTTAGAGATACAGCGCAGAAACAGGCCCTTCAGCCAACCGGGTTTCCCGCCGCCCAGCGATCCCCGCACACTAACACTATCCTACATCCACAAGGGAACATTTTTACATTTGCCCAGCCAATTAACCTACATACCTGTACGTCTTTGGAGTATGTTGAGTGTGCAGGTACTACCTAAGGCACACAATCACACTTTGGAAGATACAAAATGTTCATGACCTTGAATTACAGTGTTGGAATACTTGTGGGGCACAAACTCTACAGATCTGGTTCTGTATAACTTCCAGTTCTACTTTATTGGTGAGAGTGGAAGCTGGCCTTCACTTCGCATTCACTTTGTGGGAGGACTGTGCATGTGCCTAGCCAACCTTTCCACAGACAATGCGGGGAGATTTCCAGCGAAACGGGCATGTTGGCTTTTAGACCGAGAATCTGGTCCATTCCAAAATGGTCATGACGCGGCAATCAATTGGGTAACATGTGCAGCCTTACTCTGAGAAAAATCAAACACATTCATAGCATGAGAGCAACAACACTGGGGTGCACAGTGGTGCAGCAGTAGAGTTGCTGCCTTACAGCGTCTAACACCCGAGTTCGATCCTGACTACGGGTGTTGTCTGTATGGAGTTTGTATGTTCTCCCTGTGACGGCATGGGTTTTCTCTGGGTGCTCTGGTTTCCTCCCACACTCCAAAGACATGCAGGTTTGCAGGGTAATCGGCCTCTGTAAATTGTCCCCAGTGTGTAGGATAGACGTAGTGTAAAGGTGATCTATGGTCAGCGCAGACTTGGTGGGCCGAAGGATCTGTTTCCACACTGTATCTCTCAACTAAACTAAACTAACTCAGCGGTTTGGGACACCCACATATATTTATGTAGGACCAAATAGAATCGCATCGCTATGAGCTGGATATGAGCTGGATATGAGCTGGATATGAGATGGATACAATCATTTGCAGATGCTGGTTTACAAATCAAGACACAACGTGCTGGAATAACTGAGCGGGTCTGAATGAGGGTCCCGCTTCAAAATGCCACATGTTCTCCAGAGCTGCTGCCTGACCTGCAGAGTTACTCCAGCACTTTGTGTCTTGTTATGTACAAATAACCTCCATTATCTATTGAAGGTATTTATTCACAAAATGCTGGAGTAACTCAGCAGGTCAGGCAGCATCTCAGGAGAGAAGGAATGGGTGACGTTTCGGGTCGAGACCCTTCTTCAGACCCGAAACGTCACCCATTCCTTCTCTCCTGAGATGCTGCCTGACCTGCTGAGTTACTCCAGCATTTTGTGAATAAATACCTTCGATTTGTACCAGCATCTGCAGTTATTTTCTTATACTCCATTATCTATTGTGTAATTCATCAAATATTGCTATTTAATGATTAGGGATGCATCCTCAAAGTTCAACAAAACTTTTCCTAAAGTTCAAAATTCTGCACAAAATTTGGTCCTGGAGTTTGAACATCCCTTGTTATCTTCTAAGTTGTGTTTTTAAAAGATTCTTTCCGAATGCACAAATATATAAATTTTTAACTGGATGAAATGTTGTTAAGTTGAGTGGCTTCAGGAAAAGGAATAGAGATACAGTATGGAAACAGGCTCTTTTACCCACTGAGTCCACGCTGACTATCGATCACCAGTTCACACTATTCTATATTATCCCACTTTCTCATCCAGGGGCAATTTACAAATGTCAATTAACCAATAAACCTGCACGTCTTTGGTATGTGGGAGGAAACTGGAGCACTCGGAGGAAACCCATGCGGTTACAGGGAGAACATGCAAACTCCACATCCAAGGTCAGGATCAAACTCAGGTCTCTTGCCCTGTGAGGCAGCATTGTGTTACCTCTTGTTTAAATTCTAACTGTTCCAAGTTTATCTCTTTGAATATTAAGTGCTTCTCTATTTTCAGTACCTTATTATCTGAAACCTTTATCACTGCCTAATGCATCACCTGTTCAGACTTGGAACAGGTAAAGACTGTTAACCTTCACAATATGACTGTATATCTAAAGTTTTTCTCAGAAGGCATGCAGTTAAAAACAAAACTGCTGGGAAATTGCATTGAATTGTGTTAATCCTGTATGCTATATCCAATCTGATACGTTCTGTTAAAACATAACCAGGGGCTATTTTGTACACAAATCTCCCTTCACAAAACCATACCATTCATGCTCCCCATTTGATTCCTTGTGGCCCAATTTTGCAGTCGAGTTGTAGGTCACTGATTGCATCAGCACGACAGAATATCACCACAGTACACCACATTACACAGAATGCGCAAAATGGAGAAAATGCAACACTTGATCTGATTTTTAATTCGCAAATTCCCCTTGCAGCAGCTTGCCTCATTCTTCATCAACAAGATTTTATTTTAAAAACATCAAATCTTCTATTCGAGCAATGATTTTAAATATCTTTATTGCTGCACCCGCTAGACATCATCTACATGCTGCACCCGCTAGACATCATCTGGTTACATACTGATATGTGGCAAGTAACATTTGTACTACAGAAGTGCTAGGCAATGGCAATCTCTGAAAAGAGAGAATCTAATCACCCACCCTTGAGATTCAATGGCATTACATTGCCAACTCTCATGCCACCAACATGCTTGTGAGATGGGGTTTGGGGGTGGGGATGGTGGGCAGCTACTGACTGGAAACTCAACTGGATGTAAATACTGTGGCAACAAAATCATCAGTGATTGTATATTCCTTGGTGCGTGATTCATTAGATCGTAGGATCAAAATTAGACGTAGGAGCAAAATTAGGCCATTTAGCCCATCGAGTCTGCTCCACCATTCGATCATGGCTGATCTATTTTTTCTACTCACCTGCTTTCTCCCAATTCACCTGCCTTTGCCTCTAACCTTTGATGCCCTTACTAATCAAGAACCTATCAATCTCCACTTTAAAAATACCCAATTACTTGACCTCCATTGTCATCTGTGGCAATGAATTCCATGGATTCACCATTTCTCCTTATCTCCATTCTAAAGGTACGTTCTTTTATTTCCTTTCATTTCCTGACTTTCCACCATCTACGAAGCTCAAGCCAGGTGTGTGATGGAATATTCACCACAGGGGTGGATAGGTACATCTCCAATAATACAAGAAACTCAACACCAACTGGGACAATGCAACTTGCTTGAAAGATTGACACCCCAACAACCACACTAACTATACAATCTCTCCACCACTGTGGGCAGCATTGTGCACCATTGACAAATTGCACCGCAATTACTCACCCAGGTTACTCTGACATTACTTCCCCAAACCACGTCTTCCACAAGCCAAGAAAGATAAGGGCAGCAACACCTACAGATTCCCCTCCAAGTCGCTCACTATCCTGATTTCAAAACATATTGCCAGTTTTTCTTCATCATTGCATTTAAGTTCTGAAATTCTCTCCCATATAAATATTTTTCAAGGGCAGTAAAGAAAAACGTTACATTCCACTTGCCATATCCTTTTCCAGTCAACTTCCTTTCTACTCTGTCTGAAGAAATGCAGATTTTTTTTATGGTGGACTGTCCAATAATCCTTCCTAATAACTAACAAAAACATTTTGTTGAACAAAAGGCTAAGAGCTGGATGAACTTAGCAAATCAGGTACATCCGTGGAATGAATGGACGTACAACATTTTGGGTTGGAATTCTTCTTCAGACTTCAGACCTTGAAGAAACTGAGGTCCATCCGTAAATGCTGGCACTTCTGGCTTATTAACTAGAATGTACCAGCACTCCCTGACTTATGCAAAGGTTCATTCCATGAACCCTTAGGTGAGTCATATTTTATCTAAATTGGAATCACCATCCCAATCTCCTGCCCGAAATAACTCACTGAGAATATTAATTGTTTCAGTGGCGTTTGGCTGTGTCTGGGGCACTTTCTGTGGCACACAGCCTTCTGGGTAAGTACCACCACCATTGCTGGCTTGTTTCCGATGTAAACTTATGATCATGCATTGTCATGCCTTGATTTCACCAAGGACTGGAGTACAGAATTTTTCACATAAGTGCTAGTTCGCGTAAGTCGGGAAGTGTCTTTATACAAATAGGCCCACAAGCCCAAATGGTCTCCTGTTGATGCTGTGGAGGAGGTGGGGAGGGGGTTGGAGGGTATTTGCTGCAACATTGAATTCTTCGGACAGCTCAGTGTCCCAGCGGGAATTTCTGACTGAAGCTTTCCTTCGTGACTAGAGATCCCGAAGCACTCGAACTGCTGGAACTGTCCAACAGGCAGTTAGCTCAGTCCCAATGATTTCCATCTTGATTCTTTGCATTGTCAGGTCGCAGTGATAAGAAATCAGCCTGTACCTCATAAGTAATGTTGACTCTTCCTTCTCAACTGCCCATTAAAACGTATATAAGTGACACTGAACAACACATCCCCCACTTCCGGCATTCCAGCTTGGATAGAGTTGATGTGGAGAGGATGTTTCCACCAGTGGGAGAGTCTAGGACTAGAGGTCATACCCTGAGAATTAAAGGACATTCTTTTAGGAAACATCTGGTGACAGATAGTATGGAGAGAAGTCAGGCGAATGGGGTTTAGGAGGGAGAGATAGATCAGCCATGAATGAATGGTGGAGTAGACGATTGGCCAAATGAACTAATTCTACTCCTATCACATGATCTTATGATTCCATTTGAAGAATACCAATTTGTGAGGTTGTTTGGAGAAAGATGGGGTGTTTGCCAGCACTGGTTAAGTCTCTTAAGTAACTGGCACCAATGTAATGGCACAGGGCGGCACAGTGGTGCAGCAGTAGAGTTGCTTCCTTACAATGCTAGAGATCCGGGTTCTATCCTGACCACGGGTGCTGTCTGTGCGGAGTTTGTATGTTTTCCCTGTGACCGCGTAGGTTTTCTCTGGGTGCTCCGGATTCCAAAGACGTGCAGGTTTGTAGGTTAATTGGCTTCTACAAGTTGTGCCCAATGCGAAGGACAGAACTAGTCTATGGATGATCACTGGTCGGTGCAGACTCAGTGGACTGAAGGTCCTGTTTCCGTGCTGTACATCTAAACTAAACAAATGATGGTCTAAAAAAACACTTCCAGTGCTGTAAATTTTTGTTATCCTGTGACATTACCAGGACAAATCTATTATTTGCCTTATTTTTTGTAGTGGGACTTTGCTTTTTGAAAAATGCTTTCTGCATTTCTATTTATGTGGTTTACTATTCATGATGCACTTCAAGAAGCTTCTGAGAAATGTGTATCAAATGCAAGCCTTTCTTTTCAGCCCACGCTCTCTTAAGTTGATGATGCCCAGAAGTTGCTAGATGGTGCATTGAACTTTTTCGACAAATCGTATTATTTTGCAGGATTTCCAATTTGAAAAGAGCAGATGTCTAGGCACTATGTTGAAGTTTATCGTCATTGAGTCAAAATGTTTTTTCTCATTAAACAATGAAACTTAATACTGAAAGAAATAAAACAAACAAAAGGGTGGAAATGGAGAGAATTCAGTTCAAATTAGATAAGGGAAAGTAAAGAAAATCTTAGATGTGTTTTGCCACAGAATTATTTGGCCCATTATATTTAAATGGGATAAAAGGCTTAAGAAGGAAAGGAAAAATAAAAAAGAGTACATTCTTCCCAAGTTGTTTTGAGGATTTAGATAAGTCTGTCAGAATTTAGTTTAGTTTGGAGATACCGTATGGAAACAGGCCCATTGGCCCACCATCCTATTTACACTGGTTGTATGTTTTCTCACTTTCTCATTTACTTCCAACACATCAAGGAGAATTTACAGAGGCCAATTAATCTACAAACCTGCATGTCTTTGGAGTGTGTGAGGAAACCAGAGGACCCGGAGGAAAACGTGCAAACTCCAGACATACAGTACCCAAGGTGAGGATCGAACCTGGCAGTAGTCTACTAGCTGCACCACTGTCACCCAAGTTGCATGTGAACAGCAGGCTAAATATATGAAAGGCACAAACATCCATTTAGTTAGTTTCACAAAGTTACTTGATAATATCTTTAAGCTACATTATAAAATGCAGTGCAATTTGTGCAATGGATCAAAGGAGAGGTTGGTCAGAATATTCTTATTTCGACTGGAGTTTAGAAGACTGAAATACTTAAATTAATGAATGCTGTGAAATCATAAACGTTGGGGATACTGATAGAGCCTAGTAGGTCTATGGCGACATGGTGTTGGATCAGGTAACGACAGAAGTGCTATTCACTAATAAAGAAGTTCATGTATACACACTTTTTTCCCCCGGCAGTAAAATAGCATGTTTGAAATTTGATTCCTGTTATTATGCAGGAAATTAAATATCCAATTTGGGCAGTCAACTCCCTCAAAAAGCAACATGATAATGATCATATAATCTGCTTTAATGAATGCAATAAAATAAAAACTGCCAATAGTAGTCTCACCAACAGTTTCCTTAGATTGCCAACCTAGCATCAACATTGCTGTAGAAAATAGGTTTAGTTTAGTTTAGTTCCGAGATACAGCATGGAACAGCATGGAAAGAGGGCCTTCGGCCCACTGAATCCATGCCGGCATCGATCACCCGTTCACACTAATTCAACCGTATTCCACTTTCCCATCCACTCACTACGCATTAGGGGTAATTTTTAAAGAGATCGATTAATCTACTACTTCGCACGTCTTCGGGATGTGGGAGGAAACCTGGATGGAACCTACACAGTCACTTGGAGAATGTGCAAATTCCACACAGGCAGTACCCGAGGTCAGGATCGAACCTAGATCTCTGACGCAGCAGCTCTACCAGTATCGCAGCAGCCATTGTGCTGCCCTCATTATTGCCGTAATTATTATTTGGACAAAAGTATTCATCAATACTTACAGGGAGAGTGTCTCACTCTGTTTCCACTAAACAAAGTTGGAAGTCTGTGTAGCACTATACATTGGAAATGACTTGACAGGCACAGTCCAGAAATTGGCTCAAAAGTGTGGCTTCTAAGAAGTCTCTGAATACAGGCTGTGGACTGAGAGAAATATTACAGCTGTGTCAATGGGAAGTCAGCAGGTCTGGCCACCTGAGGTGTTGTTTATCCAAAGATTTAGTCGACACTATGCTGTCCGACAGCATATTTGAAGTTTGACCTAAAAAATCTAGAACTCCTCACATGAAGGAGTTATTTGTTAATAAGTAGCATGGGCCCAGCCAGTTTCGAGAGCAGAAAGCAGGAATTGGTAAGGTTAAAAGCTTTTATTTCCTCATTGAAAATTCATTTCCATTGTATCGATTAAAATTGTATCAATCAGCAACATAGCTACCAGACCGGAGTGGGGAAGAAAGATGAAATGCTTCTTGGAGACAATATACAATAGACAGTGGGATCTCTCAGTCAGAGTTGCTGTAGTCACAGCAAGGACAGATATTCTGCCACCTGGGGAGATATTGCATTTAAGGCAGGAGGTACAGTCAGTTCGGAGTTCCTGCAATTAGGAAGGTTGAATTAATCATTCACCATCAATGGCGGCAGGTGACCATTGAGATGGAGATTGCAGGCAGTTCACTGGGCGTCATACCTCATTGTCACACTGGCTAATTGATTACAGGCCTGTCCTGAATATGCATAGGATTTAACTTGTAGCACAAAAGGGGTAGAGGGAAAGGAAGGTGGCCACTGTTACATTAAGCAAACATAAAATGCTGGAGGAACTCAGTGGGTCAGGCAGTGCCCGTGGAAGAAATGGACTAGCACTGTTTTGGATTGATGTAATAAAAAGGAAATGCAGATGCTTGTTTATACCAAAGATAGACACAAAGTGCTGCGCAACTCAGCGGGTCAGACAGCATATCTGGAGAAAATGGATAGGTGATGTTTTTTGGGTCACAAACCTAATTTAGATTGATGGTTGGGGGGCGGGGAACTGGAAGCAAAAAGAAACCAGGACAAATTAGGGCCGGCAACAGATGTCCTCAATCATGGTGGTTCCCTGACAGTTCAATTGTTGGCTAGGGATGGTGTGATCCCAAGAGGGATACATCGTTGTGAACTGTGGAACTAGTTAGCCAACTTTTACTGTAGGAATGGAGGTAAGGGAAGAGGGAGTTCGAGGGAATGGGGAGGAGAGTTTTGGATTGGGACTTCAGACTGCTCTGACTGTTACATTAAGATTGCTGTAATCTTTCTATCTTAAGTGAAGGTATCTCACTACAGAATATAGTGTTTTAAAATAATTTATACACAAAAGAAAATTCCCCAGAGGAACTTTACATGGCTGACAGTGATCCCATTACCTGACCTTTGAAAACCGACTAGTTAGCACGCAACAAAAGCTTTTCACTGTACCTCGGTACACGTGACAAAAAACTAAACTAAACTAAACTTAACATAGAGAACCGGAAAGACTTCAGTCCGATGTAAACATCTATAAATAAAAATCTATTAAAAGCAGCGATATCCATCTATAGTGGAGTCCCCACTCTGGAAAAGTACTTTCCTACATTATTTGGGGGGTTTCAAATTGAAAATGACATTCTGTTTATGATGCTATTATTTTCCATTCAATAGAAAATCTTTGCACTTATTGTCTCATATCAGTGTCATCCGGTTGTGAGTCATAATTATAACTTAGCCTGATCATTTAATACGATTTTTGGAAGCACAGGATCTTGGATGGTATTAGATGACATGATATAACAATACTGTGAGGCACTTGGGGGCATCATGAGGAAACATCCAGGAAGAATTGATTGAAAGACACAGCATGGAAACAGACTCTACATGCCCACTGAGTCCATGCCAACCATTGATCACCTTCATACTAGTTCTATGTTATCCCACTTCCGCATCCACTTTCTGCACAGCAGGGCCAATTTCAGAGGTCAATTTACCTATAAACCCTAAATAACTACAAATAATGTTGTAGAAATATAATTCTTCCTCAGGAAATGGCACTTCTGCAACAGCCTTGCCCAGCACAAATCAGATTTATTACAAAGACACCTTGCACGATTTTAACTTCATTGGATTAATCCCCTTAAGCCTTCGGCCAGGCAATGACCATTGACATTTTCTTAGAGTTAAGCTACATGATGTTATTCAAGAGGAGAGCTACCAACTTTCCTTATGCTTGGGACAATACTTTTTCCACTAAAATCACCATCAGAAGCAGATTCTTTGGTCTTTAATTCATTGGTGACTGTGGGATAAGACCATAAGTCATAGGAGCAGAATTAGGCGACTCGGCCCATCAGGTTTATTCCGCCATTCAATCTCGGCTGATCTATTTTTCCCTTCCATCCCCATTCTCCTGCCTTTTCCTCATAACGGATCTTGCTTTGTCCAAATTGCCGAGTGCATTTTCTTACCAAGCAACAATGACCCTATCACAAGAATAAATGATTGACTGTGGACATCCCGAGGAATTGGAAGGTGCTATGAAATTCAGTCATTTGTCTTATACTGTGGATGACTTTGAGAGATTATGATTCTGTTTAGTTTAGTTTAGAGATACAGCGCGGAAACAGGCTCTTCGGGCCACCGAGTCCGTGCTGACGAGCAATCCGTGCACACTACCACTGTCCTACACACTCGGGACAATTTACAATTATTCCAAGCCAATTAACCTACAAACCTGTATGTCTTTGGAGTGTGGGGAGAAACCAGAAAAACCCATGCA